>NC_134470.1:11074383-11315383 GCF_964194025.1 Convolutriloba macropyga
CATATACCTGATCAGGTCTTTGTTCTTCTCCACGTTCTTCACCTGCAATGCAAAATACAATACAAACTAAACACTCCTGTATGTAAATAAGTCTGCATAAGTCTATATTAGGATAGTTATACTTATTGATAATCTTTATATAGTATCTTTCATAAACACAAAAAGACATCACTTCAAAGAAAGCCCCTCCCCTAAAAAGATAGTCGGTCAACTCGTGGAGAAAAAACCGTATGTACAAATAAGCAATACTAAAAAAATTTACTGAACATAGCCGGCAGATTGCCGGAATAGCTGCGAAAGAATAGACCTGCGTGCCATATAATAGAGATAGAAACAGATACAGATCTAAATTGAAAAAAAATCGACGCCACTCAAAAAACTAAGTAAAAAACATTCAGCTATAAATTAATAAAGCTTGTTAAAATTCATTCCGCAGAAGTCTCTTATTAGGGACCTTAACTGCACAAATGAGTTCCTTTCACCTTAAACAAATTCAAACTAAACTTAAGTTTTAAAGTGCAAAAGTCATTTTTATTGAGTGAGGTAAGTCACGTATGATCAAAATCTAATCACGCAAATAACCTAAAAACTTTTGCTAAAGCGAGTAAGAAATGACGTCACGCGCGCAAATGCCGTTAGTGAGAGGAAGGAAGTCATTCAGAAAATTTGACTTTTTCAGCTTTGCTGT
Source organism: Convolutriloba macropyga (assembly GCF_964194025.1). Taxonomy (NCBI): domain Eukaryota; kingdom Metazoa; phylum Xenacoelomorpha; order Acoela; family Convolutidae; genus Convolutriloba; species Convolutriloba macropyga. The sequence continues at coordinate 11,075,072 of NC_134470.1, forward strand.
GTGAACAAATGTAAAACGAAAAAGAGCGTCAGACGACGAAACAAAAAACATAGCCGGAAGAAATCCGGAAGAGACTCGAAGCGTCAAAACTTCACTAACAAAAACGTAATTGCCGCCGAAGCTACTACTTTTTAAATTAAACAATTAACTCACTACCTCTCCAGGTCTGCTCCAAAAATTGGTGAAAACTTAAACCACTGTCACCAAGAGAAACAAAATGCGCAAAATTTTATATTATTGAAAACGTTTGGTAAGGTTGAAAAAATTCGAAATAATCAATTTGGTAAAAAATCTCGTAGTCTGAAAAACCGACAAGGTTATCAATTGCCCTCAAATAATTCATGATTCTAATTTGAAAAAGATCACGAAAGGAAAGGGCAGATCATAATCGTAGAAACTAAGTTGAATCTTTTCAAAAAAGAAAGCTCAAATTTAAAAATCGGAAAACACCTATAATTACACTTCTAATCACTGCAATTAAGACGAAAAACCACACACACTTGTTCCTTGTTGTACATATGCTAAACAACATGATTTCATACTAATTCAAAAATTAAATTGATCATAGAAAAGACATAAGCAGCAGAATATTCAAAGGCAAAAAATCCATCAAATTAGAACCAAGGCTGGAAGAAAGTTGCAACAAATAGTCATCAGTGGAAATTTTGGAAACGAATGGCTATCAAACTCTCATTACTGCTTTTGTTGAATGAAATCAATTGCAAACCAAAGAAATGACGAAAATCTAAGAAAAAGCTGAAATCATTCATTTTTAACAACTGAAAAAATCAATATAATAAAAATAAATGTAGGTGCCAACACAAAGCTAGAATGCTACTAAATAGAATGTGAAGAATATGGGCACAATGTAAGGAACACCGTAACAAAGTGACATTCTTGATTTTTGTAAGTTTAAAAATAATTTAAAAAATTCAAGAAAAACGAATACATTTCATTGTTCAGCATTGAAGACATAGAAATGATAACTACTCATCCGTTACAAAAATCTATCCTCCTGAGGATAACAACAAAATAGGAAAAAGTAGAATTCACAAATACAAAACACTGAAACATGTTGCAAAAAAATGTCAAAAAACTTTTAAGACTGCATTTATGAAAAAGTTTCAACTGTTTTTCAAAAACTTAACGTCAAAAAATGATTGATTTTTATTGAAACGAAAAGTCCCACAGGTTGCACAAAGAAGACTATTTCTAGCAATTACAACCAAAATACAAACAAAAAACTGATGAAAATCGGGTAAAAACTACAAAAATCGGATTAGCATATGTACAATATTAAAAAACAAAATTACATCGAGGTAGAAAGATGCATTGAATATATGAATTATCACAGAGAAGTTGCTATATTAACTGATTTTTGACAAAAAGACGGTTAAAAGATCCAAAAATGAAGAAATTATTAGAAAAACCAAAAAATAACTGAAAAATCAAGTAATGTGTGCCAATTTTCAACTTGAAACGCATTTTCAGGCTCTGCAAAACACTGTGGCATCAATTTCCCAGGTTTAAATTTCAACATAGCATCGAATAAAAATTATTTCTACAAAAAACCAAATTAAAAGCGAAAAAATTGGGCCACATAGACGAAAAAACGGCTAAAAACGGTTATCTATATGTGCCATTCAGTCAAAAACTACTTTTCGAAGTCAAAAAGTCATTCACTAAACGCAGCGCATGATCAAAAACTTCTCTCGCTTAGCGAAAATCTGTTCACCAAGACAGCTTTTCTCACTTTCGCTTATAGGTCAAAATGCCTCGTGAACAAATCTACTTCCTGTAAAAACATAGCCGGAAGAATTCCGGAAGCGACTCGAAGCGTAAAAACTTGACAAAAACCCTAATTGCAGCTGAAACCATTACCTTTTTCAATAAGCCATAAACTCATTAACCCCCCCCCCCCCGGTCTGATCTAAAAATTGGTGAAATTTAAACCACTGTCACCAAGAGAAACAAAATGCCGCAAAAATATTTATTATTGTAAACGTTTGGTAAGGATAAGTGCAAAATAATTAGGATAGTCAAAACACTGATAGTCTCAAAAAGCTAACAGGGCTATACACTGCCCTCAAATAAGTCATGATTGTAATCTCAAAACAATCGCTAAAGCAAACGGCAGATAATAATAACTTAGAAACTAAATTAAATTTTTCAAAAAATAATGCTCAAAGTTAAGAATCAGAAAACTACTACAGTTAGATTTCTCATCACTGCAAGTCAGACAAAAACAACATATACTTTTTTCTTCTTGTATACATGTTACACAACATGATTTCAAACTAATTCAAAAATTAAAATACTCATAGAAAAGCAACCGAGTAATATTTAAAGGCAAAAAAATGTTTAAGAACAATACCAAGGTCGGAAAAAAATACAATAAAAAAATAAGTACCAATTCTGGAAAACGCTTTCTAGTAAACTCTTAGTACTGCCTTACTTTGAACGGGAAGTTGCCATATTGACTGATTTTTGACAAAAAGACGGCTAAAAGATCCAAAAAAGAAGAATAGGAAAAAAGCCAAAAATTAATTAAAAAATCTAGAAATTTATGCCAATTTTGAACTTGAAACGGTTTTCAGGCTCTGCAAAACACTGTGCTATCAATTTCCAAGGTTTGCATTTCAATATAGCATCGAATAAAAATCATTTCTACAAAAAACCAAATTACAAGCAAAAAAATGGGCCACTTAGACGAAAAAACGGCTAAAAACGGTTATCTATATGTGCCATTCAGTCAAAAACTACTTTTCAAAGTCAAAAAGTCATTCACTAAACGCAGCGCATGATCAAAAACTTCTCTCGCTTAGCGAAAATCTGTTCACCAAGACAGCTTTTCTCACTTTCGCTTATAGGTCAAAATGCCTCGTGAACAAATCTACTTCCTGTAAAAACATAGCCGGAAGAATTCCGGAAGCGACTCGAAGCGTAAAAACTTGACAAAAACCCTAATTGCAGCTGAAACCATTACCTTTTTCAATAAGCCATAAACTCATTAACCCCCCCCCCCCCCCCCCCCCCCCCGGTCTGATCTAAAAATTGGTGAAATTTAAACCACTGTCACCAAGAGAAACAAAATGCCGCAAAAATATTTATTATTGTAAACGTTTGGTAAGGATAAGTGCAAAATAATTAGGATAGTCAAAACACTGATAGTCTCAAAAAGCTAACAGGGCTATACACTGCCCTCAAATAAGTCATGATTGTAATCTCAAAACAATCGCTAAAGCAAACGGCAGATAATAATAACTTAGAAACTAAATTAAATTTTTCAAAAAATAATGCTCAAAGTTAAGAATCAGAAAACTACTACAGTTAGATTTCTCATCACTGCAAGTCAGACAAAAACAACATATACTTTTTTCTTCTTGTATACATGTTACACAACATGATTTCAAACTAGTTCAAAAATTAAAATGCTCATAGAAAAGCAACCGAGTAATATTTAAAGGCAAAAAAATGTTTAAGAACAATACCAAGGTCGGAAAAAAATACAATAAAAAAATAAGTACCAATTCTGGAAAACGCTTTCTAGTAAACTCTTAGTACTGCCTTACTTTGAATGAAATCAATTGCAACCCAAAGAAATGACGAAAATCTAAGAAAAAGCCTAAATCATTCAATTTGTTAAAAACTGAAAAAATCAATAAAACCAGTATAAATGTAGGTACCAGGACAGAGCTAGAATGATACAAGCTAGAATGTGAACAATATGGACACAATGTAAGGAACACCTTAACAAAGACTAATTCTTGATTTTTGAAAGTTCAAATCAAAGTTTAAAAGTTTTGAAAGTTTAAAAATCAAATTTGAAAAAAAAACAAGAAAAACTAACACCATTTCATTTTTCAGCATTCGAGACATAGAAAACACAACGGTACATCCGAGACAAAAATCTATCCTCCTGAACAGATCAAAAAAAGAAAAAGCAGAAATCAGACATACGAAACATTGAAACATTTTGCAAAAAAGGTCAAAAAATTTTTAGGACTATATTTATAAAAAAAATTTAACTGTTTTTCAAAAATTTAACGCTAAAAAATTGTTGACGTTTTTATTGAAACGAAATAAAAGCCCCTCATGTTGCACAAAAAGAATATTTCTAGTAATTAAAACCAAAATACAGACAAAAATCTGAGAAAAATAGGAAAAAAACTACCAAAATTGGATTAGCATATGCACAATTTTATAAAACAAAATTACATCGAGGTAAAAAGAGGCATCGAGAATACGAATTGTCAACGGGAAGTTGCCATATTGACTGATTTTTGACAAAAAGACGGCTAAAAGATCCAAAAAAGAAGAATAGGAAAAAAGCCAAAAATTAATTAAAAAATCTAGAAATTTATGCCAATTTTGAACTTGAAACGGTTTTCAGGCTCTGCAAAACACTGTGCTATCAATTTCCAAGGTTTGCATTTCAATATAGCATCGAATAAAAATCATTTCTACAAAAAACCAAATTACAAGCAAAAAAATGGGCCACTTAGACGAAAAAACGGCTAAAAACGGTTATCTATATGTGCCATTCAGTCAAAAACTACTTTTCAAAGTCAAAAAGTCATTCACTAAACGCAGCGCATGATCAAAAAACTTCTCTCGCTCAGAAACAATTAGGTCATACGGCAATTTTTCTCACTTTCGCTTTTAGGTCAAAACAGCGTCTGAACGAATAGTACTTCCGGTAAAAAAAAAACCTTAGGAACATAGCCGGAAGAATTCCGGAAGCGACTCGAAGCGTGAAAACTTGACAAAAACCCTAATTGAAGCTGAAACCATTACCTTTTTTAATAAACCATAAACTCATTAACCCCCTCCCCGGTCTGATCTAAAAATTGGTGAAATTTAAACCACTGTCACCAAGAGAAACAAAATGCCCCAAAAATATTTATTATTGAAAACGTTTGGTAAGGATAAGTACAAAATAAATAGGATAGTCAAAACAATGATAGTCTCAAAAAGCTGACAGTACTATCAACTTCCCTCAAATATTTCATGATTCTAATCTCAAAAAGATCGCTAAAGCAAACGGCAGATAATAATAACTTAGAAACCAAATTAAATTTTTCAAAAAATAATGCTCAAAGTTAAGAATCAGAAAAATACTACAGTTAGATTTCTCTTCAGTGCAATTAAGACAAAAACAACATATACTTTTTTCTTCTTGTATATATGCTAGACAACATGATTTCAAACTAATTCAAAATATAAAATAATTGTAGAAAAGCAACCGAGTAATATTTAAAGGCAAAAAATGTTTAAGAACAATACCAAGGTCGGAAAAAAATACAATAAAAAGTTATAAGTAGCAATTCTGGAAAAGGCTTTCTAGTAAACTCTTAGTACTGCCTTATGTTGAATGAAATCAATTGCAACCCAAAGAAATGACGAAAATCTAAGAAAAAGCCGAAATCATTCAATTTGTTAATAACTGAAAAAATCAATAAAACCAGTATAAATGTAGGTGCCAGGACAGAAATAGAATGACACAAGCTAGAATGTGAACAATATGGACACAATGTAAGGAACACCGTAACAAAGACTAATTCTTGATTTTTTAAAGTTCAAATCAAAGTTTAAAAGTTTTGAAAGTTTAAAAATCAAATTTAAAAAAACAAGAAAAACTAACACAATTTCATTTTTCAGCATTCGAGACATAGAAAACACAACGACACATCTGAGACAAAAATCTATCCTACCGAACAGATCAAAAAGCAGAAATCAAACATACGAAACATAGAAACATTTTGCAATAAAAGGTCAAAAAATTTTTAGGACTGCCTTTATAAAAAAAATTTAACTAATTTTCAAAAAATTAACGATAAAAAACTATTGGCGTTTTTATTGAAACGAAATTAATGCCCCTCATGTTGCACAAAAAGAATATTTCTAGTAACTAAAACCAAAATACAGACAAAAAACTGAGAAAAATAGGAAAAAAACTACCAAAATCGGATTAGCATATGTACAATTTTATAAAACAAAAATACATCGAGGTAAAAAGAGGCATCGAGTATATGAATTGTCAACGGGAAGTTGTCATATTGACTGATTTTTGACAAAAAAACGGCTAAAAGATCCAAAAATGAAGAAAATAATAGGAAAAAAGCCAAAAATTAATTAAAAAATCAAGATATTTATGCCAATTTTGAACTTGAAACGCGTTTACAGGCTCTGCAAAACACTGTACTATTCAATATAGCATCGAATAAAAATCATTTCTACAAAAAACCAAATTACAAGCAAAAAAATGGTCCACTTAGACGAAAAAACGGCTAAAAACGGTTATCTATAAGTGCCATTCAGTCAAAAACTACTTTTCAAAGTCAAAAAGTCCTTCACTAAACGCAGCGCATGATCAAAAAACTTCTCTCGCTCAGAAAAAATTAGTGCACACGGCAATTTATCTCACTTTCGCTTTTAGGTCAAAACAGCGTCTGAACGAATAGTACTTCCGGTAAAAAAAAACCTTAAGAACATAGCCGGAAGAATTCCGGAAGCGACTCGAAGCGTCAGAACTTCACTAACAAAACCGCAATTGCAACGGAAGCCACTACCTTTTGTATTATACCATTAACTCACTACCTCTCCAGGTCTGCTCTAAAAATTGTTGAAACTTAAACCACTGTCAAGAAGAGAAACAAAATGCAGCAAAATTTAATATTATTGAAAACGTTTGGTCAAAAACCTGATAGTCTGAAAAAGCTTGCAAGAATATCAATAGCCCTCAAATAATTCATGATTCTAATCGGAAAAAGATCGCGAAAGCAAACAGCAGATAATAATCTTAGAAACTAAGTTAAATCTTTTCAAAAAAAGAAAGCTCAAATTTAAGAATCAGAAAACACCTGTAATTAGATTTCTAATCACTGCGATGAAGACAATAAACAACACACACATATTCCTTGTTGTACATATGCTAGACAACATGATTTCATACTTTTATTTCATCAAAAATAAAATTGATCATAGAAAAGACATAAGCAACAGAAGAATATTCACAAGCAAAAAATTGTTTAAAATAATGCCAAGGCTGGAAGAAAGCTGTAGTAATTCGCCATAAGTGGAAATTTTGGAAAAAGCTTGCCATCAAACTCTCAGTGCCGCCTTATGTTGAATGAAATTAATTGCAAACCAAAGAATTGAAAATGTTAGAAAAAGCTGAAATCATTCATTTTTTACAGCTGAAAAAATCAATATACCGAAAATAAATGTAGGTATCACGACAAAACTAGAATGATACTAACTAGAATGTAAATATGGGCACAATTCAAGGAACACCGTAACAAAAAGTCACTCTTGATTTTTAAAAGTTAAAAAATCAATTTAAAAAATTCAAGAAAAACGAATACATTTCATTGTTCAGCATTCAACACATAGAAAATATAACTAGTCTTCCGATACAATGATCTATCCTCATGAAGAGAAGAAAAAAGTATGAAAACGCAGAACTCATAAATACGAAACATTGAAACATTTTGCAAAAAAAATGGTCAAAGAACTTTTAAGTTAAGACAGCATTTAAGAAAAAGTTTTAACTGTTTTTCAAAACTTAACGCCAAAAATGATTGAACTTTTATTGAAACGAAATTAAAGTCCCTCATGTTGCACAAATAAACTATTTCTAGCAATTACAACCAAAATACAAACGAAAAACTGACGAAAATCGGGAAAAAACTACCAAAATCGGATTAGCATATGTAAAATTTTATGAAACAAAATTACATCGAGGTAGATAGAAGCGTTGAGCATAAGAATTATCAAAGAGAAATTTCCATATTAACCAGATTTTTGACAAAAAGACGGTTCAAAGATCCAAAAATGACGAAATTAATACAAAAAAGCCAAAAATTAACTAAAAAATGAAAAATTATGTGCTAATTTTCGATTTGAAACGCATTTTCAGGCTCTGCAAAACACTGTGGTATCAATTTCCGAGGTTGACATTTCAATATAGCATCGAATGAAATTTATTTCTACAAGAAACCAAATTAAAAGCAAAAAAATGGCCCACTTAGACGAAAAAACGGCTAAAAACGGTTATCTATATGTGCAATTCAGTCAAAAACTACTTTTCAAAGTCAAAAAGTCATTCACTAAACTCAGCGCATGAACAAAAAACTTCTCTCGCTGAGCGAAAATCTGTTCACCAAGACAGCTTTTCTCACTTTCGCTTTTAGGTCAAAATGCCGCGTGAACAAATCTACTTCCTGTAAAAAAAAAAACATAGCCGGAAGAATTCCGGAAGCGACTCGAATCACCAAAACTTTACAAAAAGCTGAAGCCATTTCCTTTTGTATTAAACCATTAACTCATTACTTCACCGGGTCTGATCTAAAAATCGGTGAAACTTAAACCACTGTCAACAAGAGAAAGAAAATGCAGCAAAATTTTATTATTGAAAACGTTTGGTAACGTTAAAAGAGTCTGAAATTTTTAGGATGGTCAAAAAACTGATAGCCAAACAAAGCTGACAGGGCCATCAATTGCCCTAAGATAATTAATGATTCTAATCTCAAAAAGATGGCGAAAGCAAACGGCAGATAAAAACTTTTCAAAAAAGACAGGAGAGTCAAAATTATTCAAAAAAGAGCGCTCAAACTTAAGAATCAGAGGTCCACTACAATTAGATTTCTAAGCACGGCAATTAAGACAAAAATAATACATGATTCTTCCTTGTTGTATATATGCTAGACAACATGATTTCATACTAATTCAAAAATTAAATTAATCATAGAAAAACAAAAGCAGCAGAATAATATTCAAAGGCAAAAAATCGTCTAAAATAAATACCAAGCCCGGAAGAAAATCGCAATGAATAGTAATAAGTAGAAATGTTGGAAAAGACTTTCTAGCAAAGTCCCATTACTGCCTTATTTTGAATCAAATCAATTGCAAACCGAAGAAACCAAGATCTAAGAAAAAGCTGAATTCATTCAATTTTTTAACAACTGAAAAATCAATAAAACGAATATAAAAGTAGTTGCCAGGACAAAACTAGAATGATACAAACGAGAATGTGAAGAATATGGACACAATGTTAGGAACACCGTAAAAAAAGACCAATTCTTGATTTTTGAAAGTTAAAAATCAAACTTAAAAAATCAACAAAAACGAGTACATTTCATTGAGCAGCATTCGAGACATAGAAAAGACAACAAGTCATTTGAGACAAAAATCCAACTTGTTGGATAGAATGAAATAAGAAAAAGCAGAATTCAGACATACGAAACAATGAAACATTTTGCAAAACAGTGGTCAAAAAATACTTAAGACAGCATTTATGAAAAAAAATTTATCTGTTTTTTCAAAAACTTAACACCAAAAAACAATTGAATTCTTATTGAAACGAAACTAAAGTCCCTCATTTTCCCCAAAATACTATTTCTAGTAAATAAAAGCAAAATACAAACAAACAAACTGAAAAATTAAATCCACTTAGACGAAAAAACGGCTAAAAACGGTTATCTATATGTGCCATTCAGTCAAAAACTACTTTTCAAAGTCAAAAAGTCCTTCACTAAACGCAGCGCATGATCAAAAAACTTCTCTCGCTCAGAAACAATTAGTGCACACGGCAATTTATGTCACTTTCGCTTTTAGGTCAAAACAGCGTCTGAACGAATAGTACTTCCGGTAAAAAAAAACCTTAAGAACATAGCCGGAAGAATTCCGGAAGCAACTCGAAGCATCAGAACTTCACTAACAAAACCGCAATTGCAACGGAAGCCACTACCTTTTGTATTATACCATTAACTCACTACCTCTCCAGGTCTGCTCTAAAAATTGTTGAAACTTAAACCACTGTCAAGAAGAGAAACAAAATGCAGCAAAATTTAATATTATTGAAAACGTTTGGTCAAAAACCTGATAGTCTGAAAAAGCTTGCAAGAATATCAATAGCCCTCAAATAATTCATGATTCTAATCGGAAAAAGATCGCGAAAGCAAACAGCAGATAATAATCTTAGAAACTAAGTTAAATCTTTTCAAAAAAAGAAAGCTCAAATTTAAGAATCAGAAAACACCTGTAATTAGATTTCTAATCACTGCGATGAAGACAAAAAACAACACACACATATTCCTTGTTGTACATATGCTAGACAACATGATTTCATACTTTTATTTCATCAAAAATAAAATTGATCATAGAAAAGACATAAGCAACAGAAGAATATTCACAACCAAAAAATTGTTTAAAATAATGCCAAGGCTGGAAGAAAGCTGTAGTAATTAGCCATAAGTGGAAATTTTGGAAAAAGCTTGCCATCAAACTCTCAGTGCCGCCTTATGTTGAATGAAATTAATTGCAAACCAAAGAATTGAAAATGTTAGAAAAAGCTGAAATCATTCATTTTTTACAGCTGAAAAAATCAATATACCGAAAATAAATGTAGGTATCACGACAAAACTAGAATGATACTAACTAGAATGTAAATATGGGCACAATTCAAGGAACACCGTAACAAAAAGTCATTCTTGATTTTTAAAAGTTAAAAAATCAATTAAAAAAATTCAAGAAAAACGAATAGATTTCATTGTTCAGCATTCAACACATAGAAAATATAACTAGTCTTCCGATACAATGATCTATCCTCATGAAGAGAAGAAAAAAGTATGAAAACGCAGAACTCATAAATACGAAACATTGAAACATTTTGCAAAAAAAAATGGTCAAAGAACTTTTAAGTTAAGACAGCATTTAAGAAAAAGTTTTAACTGTTTTTCAAAACTTAACGCCAAAAATGATTGAACTTTTATTGAAACGAAATTAAAGTCCCTCATGTTGCACAAAAAAACTATTTCTAGCAATTACAACCAAAATACAAACGAAAAACTGACGAAAATCGGGAAAAAACTACCAAAATCGGATTAGCATATGTAAAATTTTATGAAACAAAATTACATCGAGGTAGATAGAAGCGTTGAGCATAAGAATTATCAAAGAGAAATTTCCATATTAACCAGATTTTTGACAAAAAGACGGTTCAAAGATCCAAAAATGACAAAATTAATACAAAAAAGCCAAAAATTAACTAAAAAATCAAAAATTATGTGCTAATTTTCGATTTGAAACGCATTTTCAGGCTCTGCAAAACACTGTGGTATCAATTTCCGAGGTTGACATTTCAATATAGCATCGAATGAAATTTATTTCTACAAGAAACCAAATTAAAAGCAAAAAAATGGCCCACTTAGACGAAAAAACGGCTAAAAACGGTTATCTATATGTGCAATTCAGTCAAAAACTACTTTTCAAAGTCAAAAAGTCATTCACTAAACTCAGCGCATGAACAAAAAACTTCTCTCGCTTAGGGAAAATCTGTTCACCAAGACAGCTTTTCTCACTTTCGCTTTTAGGTCAAAATGCCGCGTGAACAAATCTACTTCCTGTAAAAAAAAAAACATAGCCGGAAGAATTCCGGAAGCGACTCGAATCACCAAAACTTTACAAAAAGCTGAAGCCATTTCCTTTTGTATTAAACCATTAACTCATTACTTCACCGGGTCTGATCTAAAAATCGGTGAAACTTAAACCACTGTCAACAAGAGAAAGAAAATGCAGCAAAATTTTATTATTGAAAACGTTTGGTAACGTTAAAAAAGTCTGAAATTTTTAGGATGGTCAAAAAACTGATAGCCAAACAAAGCTGACAGGGCCATCAATTGCCCTAAGATAATTAATGATTCTAATCTCAAAAAGATGGCGAAAGCAAACGGCAGATAAAAACTTTTCAAAAAAGACAGGAAAGTCAAAATTATTCAAAAAAGAGCGCTCAAACTTAAGAATCAGAGGTCCACTACAATTAGATTTCTAAGCACGGCAATTAAGACAAAAATAATACATGATTCTTCCTTGTTGTATATATGCTAGACAACATGATTTCATACTAATTCAAAAATTAAATTAATCATAGAAAAACAAAAGCAGCAGAATAATATTCAAAGGCAAAAAATCGTCTAAAATAAATACCAAGCCCGGAAGAAAATCGCAATGAATAGTAATAAGTAGAAATGTTGGAAAAGACTTTCTAGCAAAGTCCCATTACTGCCTTATTTTGAATCAAATCAATTGCAAACCGAAGAAACCAAGATCTAAGAAAAAGCTGAATTCATTCAATTTTTTAACAACTGAAAAATCAATAAAACGAATATAAAAGTAGTTGCCAGGACAAAACTAGAATGATACAAACGAGAATGTGAAGAATATGGACACAATGTTAGGAACACCGTAAAAAAAGACCAATTCTTGATTTTTGAAAGTTAAAAATCAAACTTAAAAAATCAACAAAAACGAGTACATTTCATTGAGCAGCATTCGAGACATAGAAAAGACAACAAGTCATTTGAGACAAAAATCCAACTTGCTGAACAGAATAAAACAAGAAAAAGCAGAATTCAGACATACGAAACAATGAAACATTTTGCAAAACAGTGGTCAAAAAATACTTAAGACAGCATTTATGAAAAAAATTTATCTGTTTTTTCAAAAACTTAACACCAAAAAACAATTGAATTCTTATTGAAACGAAACTAAAGTCCCTCATGTTCCCCAAAATACTATTTCTAGTAAATAAAAGCAAAATACAAACAAACAAACTGAAAAAAATTGGCAAAAAATTACGAAAATCGGATTAGCAAATGTACAATTTTATGAAAGAAAATTACATCGAGGTAGAAGGAGGCATTGAGTATATGAATTATCAGAGGGAAGTTGCCATATTAACTGATTTTTGACAAAAAACAGCTAAAAAATCCAAAAATGAGGAAATTAATAGAAAAAAAGCTAAAAATTAACTAAAAATCAATGAAATATGTGCCAATTTCGCATTTGAAACGCAATTTTAGGCTACACAAAATAGTGTGCTATCAATTTCCGGGGTTTACATTTCAACATAGCATCGATTAAAAATTATTTCTACAAAAAACCAAATTACAAGCAAAAAAACTAGGCCACTTAGACGGAAAAACGGCTAAAAACGGTTATCTATATGTGCCATTCACTAAGATAAAACATGTCAAAAAGTCATTCACTAAACGCAGCGCATGATCAAAAAACTTCTATCGCTCAGAAAAAATTAGTTCACACTGCAATTTTACTCGCTTTCGCTTTTAGGTCAAAACATCGTCTGAACGAATAGTACTTCCGGTAAAAAAAAAACCTTAAGAACATAGCCGGAAGAATTCCTGAAACGACTCGAAGATTCGTCTTCATGAAAGAATTACCTTTCAAATAAACTGTTTTATAAAAAAAAATGTCTACAAACAACAACAAAAATTCCGTCAAAAAATGAAGACAAAACCAACTAAACTAAAAATTACATTCCTCCTGCATATAAAACAATCCAATTCTTTTTACGCAATTGAAAACATCAAAGTATGCCAGCATCAGAAATCAAGCCATATTAGGCTCCCAAAATTTTAATTTACAAGAAAAAGGTGAATACTGAAAGATAATTCCAAAAATTGTTCAATTTTCGAAAACTCTTAATCGAAATACTATTTTACAATCAAAACGGAAATCAATTAGTAACTAAATAAACTTTGTCGCTTAAAGGTTAACAGTAGTTGTCGCTTCATATCAGAACGAACGCGATAAAACTAAACAATGACCAAAAAACTTAAATCGAAATTAATAATGAAAAAACTAAAGAGACAGAAAAATATTCAGACGCAAAAATTCGTATTTTACCAAAACCAAGCCCTAAGAATATTCGCAGAAAAGAGTTGTTCAAAATTTGTAAAAGTGAAGGTAGCGAAACCTCAGAACTTTATTACATTGAGTAAAATCAACTGCAAAAAAAACTTCAAAGGAAAATGACAAAAAACATTAGTTCAAATCAAACAAAATTCAAAGGAAAACGACAAAAAAAATAGTTCAAATCAATTATTTTCAGTTTTATAAAAACAGGCAGGGCGAATAAAACTATAATTCATAGGAAAATGGTAAAAGGAAACATGCCAGAATAGGGAGAACACATACATTGTGGTAAAGATTACATTCCTCGTACATTTAAAAAAAATAATTCGCAATTTCTGAAAAATCAAAACTAAATCGGAAAACCTAATTAAAATTTAAAATGGAAAAGATTGAAAATATGATTTGGTTTGTTAATAAGCAATCGAGGTTTAAAAAGATTTCATACCCATCCTCCTGTCTCAATAAGAAGTTAAAAGAGCGCAATTGCGAAACAGTAGAACAATTTGCAAAAAAACTGTTCAAAATATGGTAGAAATTTTCACTGATTTTTAAAGAGTTGCGGCCAAAAACAACTCAATGAGCAACCAAACGAAACCAAAACTAACGATGGAGCACCAAAAAACTTTTAATGGTTAACAAACTCAAAATACAAACAAAAAATTGAAAACTTTGACAAAAAACCGCGAAAATTGGATTATTATGTGTACATTTTTATAAAACAAAAACACCTCACGTCCAAAAGAGGGATCCAATTCAGGAATTATCAAAAAGACGTTGACATAAGTACTACTTTGGTAAAATAAAGTCCGCTTTAAAAGCCAAAAATGAAGCAAAAATGAAAAAAAAACAAAAATTGACAAAAAAAATTGAGAAAAATGGGCCAATTTTGCACTTTAAACGCATTATCAAGATCTCAAAAACATTGTAGCTTTGATTTCAGATGTTTTCATTTTTATGCGGTATCGATCAAAATTTACTTCTACAAGAAACCAAGTTACAATTTAAAAAAATTGGGCCAAATGGACGAAAAACGGCTAAAAACTCATCTATATGCGCCAATCTCTCAAAAACTCTTTTCAAAGTCAAAAAGTCATTCACTGAACGTAGCGCATGAACAATAAACTTCTTTCGATCAGAAAAATCAGTTCACACGGCACTTTTACTCGCTTTCACTATTAGGTCAAAACGCCACCTGAACAAATAGTACTTCCTGTAAAAAAAAAAAAGACCGAGAGAAAACCAATACTCCTCTTCGAGTCGTAATAAAAACCAATACTCCTCTTCGAGTCGTAAAAAACCGAGAGAAAATCAATACTCCTCTTCGAGTCGTAAAAACCAATACTCCTCTTCGAGTCGTAAAAAGACCGAGAGAAAACCAATACTCCTCTTCGAGTCGTAAAAACCAAGAGCACCGCAATATAGCTTCGCTCAGCTTACAGCTTCGCAGCTATAATAAATTAATCGAACAAGTGAAACTTCACTGATTGAATATACAAGTTCCTTGATAAAATATTAGAATATAGATTGAATTAGAATTAATTCATTGTGATAAACACATTGAAACCTGCTAGCTTATATTTTAGTTTTACTGACATCTAATCAAATGATATCCTAGATAAAATTTTAATACTGACAATCCAGGCAGGCTTTATGTGAGCAAGGCTACCAACTTTTATGACGAGTTTGTCTGAGTGGAATCCGACTTGTCCCTCAACCATGTCTCCTGTCTTCTTCAAATTACTCCATGGAGTATACACAACATCCACCGATTCCTTCTTGTGACCTAAAAACTCGTCACTTCATTGTTGTGCCAATTGTACAAAAATCGATTGGTGCAATCAATATACACACACTTCTGCTACTATTGAGTTTTGGGTTTTTGTTTTTAAGGGACGCTATAACTCGAGATACTCCGTCGAATTGCAAACGTAAAATTACAAAACAAATGGACTAAAGTCGAACTAATTGCTCTAGAGCGACTGACGAAGCAAATAATTTAGAAGGGGGCATAGATTAGACAAGGCGGCTCGGTAATGTGCGATGGCACATAAGGTTCCGACTCCGCCCATCCACAATTTTGGCATAATTGTCTACCAAATGAGGAACAGATAGAAAAACCCAAAAATTATTTTTTGCGAATCCCAAAAAAGCCCAAGTCTTTTTCAAAAAATTCTGTATGAACGATAGGATAGCCTCCAAAGCAAATAACTCAGTGGAGTAAAAATTGACGCATTAGATTGCTGTAATATGTCAATATTAAGAAAGCGAGTCAAGAAGAACAGCAAAATCAAACAACAACAACAACAACAAACATTAAATACATCAAAAAAATTATGTCCCTCTTAAAAACTAAATTTAATAACAAAGTCAACATACCGTCAGATAAACCTGAAACTAAACAAAAATAACTTATAAGTCACCAGAAAACATATGCGACCAGTCCATAAAAAGGTTTGGTAACAATTATACAAAAAGAACAAAAACAGTAAAGTAAAAAAATTAACATATTTTTTTGAAACAGTTAACTTCAAAGTAATAAATACCATTAAGAATCAAATAAAATTACCACAAATTTACGATTACCACTGCTTCTATAGAACGGCATTAGGACCTGTCCTTATTCATTTTTTAAAGCGGCTAAAAAGAACAACAAAGAACAAACAAAATTTCAATTGAAACTTGCCAGAAAACGCTGTCAAAACCGTCAAGCCAAATTTTGGCACTCAAAATATATTTGATTGCGCCTTTTTCAAACAGCTATAACGTAGTACGTGGCCATTCATTAGTAAGACTAGTTAACAAGTAGACAAAAAAAGCGAAGTGCTAAAGTATGTAATACTTTTAATTTTTTTTTCGAAACAAAATTACATTCAGTGTCATGAAAGGCATTAATTACAAAAAGAGCTATTTAAATAGGGTCGTTTATTCATGAAAAAGAAGCCCTCGAGACCTGTAATTATCCAGAATATTTCTTGCATCTACAAAAAGAACGTCAAATATGACAAAAATCAAATTAATTTACTTTTTTTTTGTGAAAAACCGGTGTCGAAGCCAGTAAGGTCATAACAAATTCTTCAAAAGAAAGATTTTGGGACACGAATTCCTTTTATTCTCTTGACACCCGTAATGTCATATTTGACCTGTAATTAACTAACGAGATTAGGTAACAAAAAGAAACATAAAAAGAACAAAATTGCGAAGTTAAAATGTTTTTTTTTAAATTTTGGAAAACGATGGTTATCAAAGTCATGAAAGCCATCAGCTATCTACTAATATCAGAATATCGGTTCTTCTATTTTTTCATGAAAAGCCAATGAAAGCTATCACTATACAGGAAATTTCATACGACAGAAACGACAAAGTATGATTGACAGTTAGAGACAAAATTAAAAAAGTCAATTGATTTCTTCAAGAGAGAGGCGTCGAGGCCGTTAAAACGATGATGTATATCTTTCAAGATTTTAATATGTTCAATTGTGCCTTATTCTGAAAGCTAATAAGGTGACATGAGAACTGTAAATAATGTGATAATGTGACAAAATTAGAAAACGTGAAAAACTGGCAAATATCAAAACAAGCAAAAATCTGAAATCTTGTAGTATCAAAGCCAGAAAACAATAACTTCAGGCTTAAAACTTCAACCGAGAATAAATTTTAAATCAGTAGAAACAAGAAGCAGTCTTTCTTTGCTGACACTAAGCTGGAAGTTGAACAAATTAAGCAAAAAATAGAGGAAAAGTTAATTAAGTCATTATTTATTGAAAAGTCAATTATTTTTAAAAAAAGAAACGACCATTAACTTTCAATTAAAAAAATAAATGCAATAGCTTGGAGCTGCCTAGCAAGCGAATTGGTTGGACCTATCACTCCTGAGCTTTGATTTGATATGTTCTGTTCTTTATTATTAAAAAAAAAAGTCTTTTTTTTAAAAAAAAGACCGACTGATTACAACCCGATTTTTTTGGATTGTAACAGTCCAAGAATGGCCCAAAACTACCCCTGCTAATACTTATTGTCCGTTAGGAACAATTGATTTTTCGAATGTTGTAGATATAGACAATTTGTTAGTTGAAAACACAAATTCTGCATTTTTGATAATCAACTAGTAAAGTTAGCAAAAAACGGCAAAAATTTTAACTACAGTGCACTCTCAGCGGACTCTGAAGTCGAAATAGCCCCCCTCTGAGTCTATAAAGATTGTATGAGTGTTGTTTGGGGTTGTACTGTCGGCAAATTTAATCAAAGTGGACTAAAGTAGCTTATTTCGTGCTGTTTTTGATGAACAAGGCTAAATTTTGAAATGTTTATCCAGATTTTTTGAACAAAAAAATTAAATCAAAACAATCAACAATGCTTGTTCGTCTTCAGAAATAAAATCAATGACACTATTCTTAAAAATTATTAAAAAATTTAGCAAAATTGACGAAAATTTAGGCAAAAATTCCGGAAAATGTGAATAAAAACAACGTGAATTCACTCTTCTTTTCTCAGAAGTTTAAACCTCGATAACTCCCTGTAGAAAACGAAAATTAAAAAAATCTTTTTAATTCCATATTCTACGCTGGACGAGCTTTCTAATGATACCAGTCTCAACTCTCTACGATGAATATATCGAGCGGCGAAAATTCACGGAACAAAAAAACCCATTTGAGTATATAGTTCCTCCCCCCTCAAGAGGGTCGGAACAAAAAACTTTTATGATGCAAACACTTCTAACTGGGGAGAGGTTCAACTCCGCGAGCACTCGGATGATAGTCGTGGACATTAACCTCTACGCTGTACGGGCTAAGACCGTTCATAGCTCACAATTGGTTTTATTTTAGCAACAGACTTAATTTTAGAATGCGCGCAAATCAAATCACTTAAAAAATCAAAAGTCAAACGCAAAAAAGTCACTCAAGAAATGAAATCGAGGGAATGTTCTAGAAGAAAACCGCTAAACAAAAACATAGCCAGTAGACTGCCGCAAAACAGCAATTACTATTTCCCATGACTTTAATTGGAATCAAAACAAGGATAGAAAAAACGAGGAGGCGTGCTAGATGTTTTTTAAACTGCAAAACTTTATCGAAAGGTACGTGCAATTTGAGTAGTAGTTAGACTCAATAAAGTTTCGTCGTTTGAAGATAGAGATTGTAACTACAAACACATAAGACCTGGTAACGAAATAACAGATTGAAACAACAAAGTAATGCTTATCTAAATTTTGGGTTTTATGGGTTATCCCTTTGTTAAATCTTTTTCGTTCATTTTCCTACCTTCACTCGTTCCGTACAGATCGCTTTGCTCAGCAACTACCGGTTAAATGCTAATAAATCATAATGAGTGGACAATAAAACCAGCCAAGGGAACAAGAAAAAGGGAACGCAAATGGAAAGAAACTAGCTAAGATTTAACACAATCTTGCAAAACGGGAAAATTGGCAGCATGTCAAAAACTTAGCCGAAGAAACCTGAAACAACCTGAACAGTTGCCCTTGACAGCCACCTAATCATTGAACTAAATAGAAACTACCAAAATTCTCATTCCTAAAAAACAACCGACGTAGGTCGGGGCATTAATTCAATTGAATCGAAGAATTCTTCATGCAAGAGAGGGGTTGAGCGTGGGGAGATTAGAGTTTATTGTGAACGCAACTAATAATTTGAAGTGACAAAAAGAAAATGGCGAGTTTGAAATTTTGATTGAAAGAGCCATTTACAATGTAAAGGCAAATTGAAAAGTCTACAGAATTCAAGTGAAATCTTTGCATTAAAATAATGAAAATAATTGCTTCGTACGAGAGCAATGACCTAAAAACTTGAAAACCTAGAAGAAACAGATCATGTTAGCAACAAACAATCTATCGTATACCAAAAGATTGGTTTAACACTTCTCGAGCTTCTTAAAAAAGAGAGTTTGTTCGCTTCACTTCCTGCTTCGGTGTGACAAAAAGCAAATCTGGGAAAACACTCTCATAAACAATGCTGCAAGAACAAACTGATGAAAAGCGGAAAATTTGAATACTCCCTTTCGATTAATAAAGAACCCCAATAGTAAATGACGCAAAAGTAAATGGCTGAATAATAACGCGTCGCGTGAAAAACGCAGCAGAAATCATTGCATAGTATGCCATGCATTGTCAAACAACTCATGACTACAAATCGCTCCAACAGCCCAAAACTTAGGCAGCAGATAGAAACAAGATAGAAGCAGATAGATTTTCAGTATTGAAGAAGTTATCGACGCCGCATAAGAAATTTTAAAAACCTTTAGCAATAAATTAAAATGGCTTCCTCACTCAAATTCAATCCTCAGAAATCTATTAGGTGTCTTAAATGCTCATCCGATTTTTTTATTTTGAATTATTTCAAATTAAACTTAAATTTTGAAGTTAAAGAGTCATTCTTGAGTGAGATAAGTCACGTATGATAACAATCTTATCACGCAAAAGACCTAAAAACTTTTGCTAAATACGTGAAAATGACCTCATGAACGCAAAAACCGTTAGTGAGCGAAACCAGAAAATTTGACTTTTCATTGCTGAGTGAACAATTGTAAAACGCAACCAGAGCGTCAGACTATGAAAAAACCAGGAGTCCCGGATGGGACTCAGAGCGTCGGACTTTTGCAAAAAAAAACCGCAAATCCAGCCAAAAATAAAGATCCTTTTTCAAAGCAATAGCTTTATGCCTCACCAGAAAAAGCTATAAAAACTGGCTAACTGCAAAAAAAACATCATTCGTTCAAACTCATAAGATCAAAAAAACTGACCAAGCTAAAAATTTTCGCCGAACAAACACTCAAAAACTCAGAGCACTGCAATTAATGCTGCGACCTAATCCACATAAGAAAAGCATCAGGCAGAAAATATTCTTAGAAATTAAACAAATATAGAAAATCTACGAATCTACAGGAAAACAAAAGATTTTTCTTTTACTGCCACAGCCTTTCAACAAAAACTCTCGTGTTGAAAATAGCACTCTTAAATCAATTTAAAAATGCAAGATATACAATTACCATGAAAACCCAATGAAAGATTAAAATTCAAATGCAAAACATCATTCATTATCAAAACCTAGCAGCAGGAAAATTCGCAGAACAAAATTAGCCATTTTACTGAAAAATATAAATCTAATACATTATAATAACAACTAAAACAAATTCTTAGAGCTCTATTGTAAGATGAAATCAATAGCAAAAAATTGTAAGTATAAAGGCTCAAATCTTTATTTCTTATTAACTCAAAGAGACAGAGCAAATACAACTTTTTCTTAGGAGACAACTCAGAGTAGATACTTGCCAGAAATACAGAAATAGAAAAATCAAAATGTACCAAATGGTAGAGTGTGTTGGCTACGGAGACATTTAAAAAAAATTGTTACAAAAAATTTTCTTCAAAGTTTTGAAAACTGAAAGTATAAACCAAAAAATCAAATGTACATATGATTATTTAGCATAGGAGGCTCCATAAATTACATAGCCATCCTCCTGTCAGAACAAAACAGTGAAATCAGAAATCAAGGATTCGAAACATTGAAAATTTTGTCAAAAATGTTGAATCTGCAAATACGAAATAAATTTTCAATAAATTTTGGAAATTTAAACGACAAAACAATTGAATTGTCAATAACACAAAATCATAATCACTGTCGATGGACAAAAAAAAACCTCTCTAGCAAATCAAATCAAAAAACAAAATCACGTTAAAAACAGGCATTACATGAATTATCAAAGGGAAGTTGGCATATACACAAATTATAAAAGCCAATTTTGCACTTGAAGCGCATTATCAGGCTCTCAAAGACACTGCACTGTAAAATCCAGAGGATAACATATTGATACAGCACCGATCAAAAAATATTTTTATTTTTCTACAAAAGCCAAATAAAGTCAAAAAATTCAGCCAAATCAACCACAAGACGGCTATCTATACAGGTTATTCTCTCAAAAACACAATTGAACGTCAAAAAATCATTCATCCAACGCAGCGCAAGAACAAAAAACTTCCCTCGCTCAGAAATAAGTTGACAGGGCACTTTTAATCACCGTCACTTTTAGGTCAAAACGCCTCCTGAACAAAGTACTTCCCAATACTTCCAGTCACGAAAACCAACACTCCTCTTCGAGTCGAAAAAAAAATCAGCAATACCGCTATATAACTACACTCAGCTTACAGCGTCGCAGCTATAAAAATTATTTACACGGAGATATTTAACCCTGGGACAAATTGGCAGAAAGCAAACAACGGTGTTCAGTGAAAAATTACGGTCTTTCTAAACAGAACAAGAGTTTGACCTGAAAAATATGGCAAGGACAAAAGTAGCGGGCCAATCATAGTTTTGAAATAAATTAGAGCAACAGCGACATAGCTGAATGATAAAACCACATATGCAAGGTTTTAAAAAAAACAAAGATGTACAATTCATTCCATAACATGGATGTTCTCCATAGACATTAGAATAGATTTCAAGGTGCTCAAAATACCAATTTTTAGTTATCAAAATATTCAGAGAATTTAGCAAGTCAAATGCGATCTGATAAACTTTCAAACAAAATGAGCATCAATTAATGCAACAATAAACCAAGACAACTGCAATATCCCTTCGCAGCTAACAAACCTTAACATTTGAAAGCATTTTCCTTCAGTTTTTATTTTGAAGCATTTTCCTTCAGTTTTTATTTTTATTTTAAAATGAGCTAAAAAAACTCCTCATAGAAGACAAAAACTATATTCAATTCGATTGCAAGGGAAAGCATTGAAATGAAAATTGGAAGGTAATAGGGAAGTTATGAGTTAAAAAATGCTCGCAAAAAATATTTTTACAGCCTGCCTCAGAAGGGCCTCAAAGAGATCCATGAACAATATATCAACTTTCCTCTTATCAGGCATTGAATTTGGAATTTTACACCGACAAAAATTTGGACAAAAATTCTTCCACATGTGCTAAAAATCAAGTGATGGCCAATGAAACCTCAATACATCTAACAGTTCTGTATCTATTGAGGAAAAGTATATATTGACCTTCTATGCTATTTTCTTTGACCAATTGACTGCACTCTGCTACCACAGAGGGAGGAATGTCGTGTACTGTCTTGTCTGCTGACTGTCTCACATACACGTGTGCTGATGACAGTTTGTCCACGTGGAACCTAAACAAGAAGAATTGTCTTTTTATTCTTTTTTATAGAGAAGTTTGTTACAGAATTTTGAGTGGTTTGATCATTACTGATCAATGATTTTGTCGTAGTGTATATTTATTCAGCTGCTACTTTTGATATATTTTATTAGTTTCTGACTAGCAAAAACTAATTTACATCTCGCAAAAACTGAACAAACAAATAATGTCGGATGAATTGATCTCGAAAGCAGGGGAAATTTAATTTAAAGGGGGCGTAGCTTAGAAATAATTTATGGGTGCTCAAAAAACCGACCCCATAGCGGTGCCAACCCCGGACCTCCATGATGTCAATCTGCATTCTTAACCACTCAGCTACAATGGCTTTGATTCTCCTTCGCTCGTAATCGCTTTTATATTAGCAACAAACTATATTTCAGAATGAGAGCAACTTGGATCGCTCGAAAATGAAGAATTAAAGCTTGAAAAGTAACACAAGAAGTCAAATAACGCTCCAGAATAAAAAAACTCAAAGGCGGTTCAAAAAAATTACACACAAGTCAACAATAACTGCTTCAAACTTCGTTCGAGAGTAATTAGACAAAAACATAACTGAGAAATTACCACCCCTGTTACTTTAACCCTCTTTAATTCAACCACATCATTTAGAACCCTATGTTATTTAGCCCCGCAATAAATTAAGAACTACATTGTTTCAACCTCAATTTAAGATTCGTATAATTGAGGATTATTAGATCTAAATCAACTCTAACTAGTCCCATTAACTGAGATAGATATCAAGATGAAATGAACGAGTACTCAATAAACCATTTCAACCAGTTGTCGTTGTGTTATTTAGTCCTTTGATATTCAGCTTTTCTAATTGCTCGTTTGGACAACGAAATAGAAAAAAGATTTCAATGGTAAACCAATTTTGGGGTGAATAAATTGCTGCATTAAATAACTGAGCGGTGAATATGTATTGTTAAATTATAGGGCCGAGACGGTTATTTAAGGAATTATTTAAGGAATTATACGTAAAGTGCACGAGACGGTCGAATTTATTTTGTAGGTGAGCCGGCTAGTGATGTATAAATCTGGGCAAATCAAGAAAACAAACATGACCAAAAAAATTTTAAATGAAGCTTAGATTTTGTATCTTTAATCACCGTAACAAATATTCTTAATTTCCAAAACCTTTCGCAAAGCTACCTCCAATAAGAAGCAGACAACTGAAAGAAGAAACCTACCAAAAATCTTCAGGCCAGCCATATTTGATTAGATCTTCGTCTGAAATAAGCACATCAATTAATTATTAGATAAATGGCTCACAAACACTCAATTGCACACTTACTCTCAGTTTTGTCCCGTCCCATATAGTACTGATAAAACACTCCTTTCTCATCCTTAACTAAAATCGATATTCAGGTATACGATTTACCAAGTTTCCAATTTCTAGACTCAGATTATTACTTACTGTTTGAGACGAAAAAGAAAACCATACCGGCAAACGCAGATTGCTGCCTCCAATATCAATAACAATCTGAAAAAAATGGCAAAGTTAAAGAAGCGCAAATAAAGAAATTCTCTGGTTCTTCCCCCTTAATTTAACTTTCACTGGATGTATGCTTCTTTATTTATTCCAGTCCCTGAAACCCATTCAAAAAATATGACCACCCATAGTAGATATTCTACACTTTTATAATGTTGCATATGAATTGAAATGACTAGTGCTACCGCTTTTTCGTCTTCAAAAATCATTACTATAACCAAGTCTGCAAAACACAATCGTTTGTTCCCATAATCTAATGAAAACACCACCAGATATCAAACAATGGGAGCCGTTGCTGAAGAAGGAAGGCTGTTAGTTTGACTTATCTACTTTCGCCTATAGTTCTTTGTTTTCAATAATTGTATTTTTTTTCAACTGATATTTTTGTAATATTTTCATTTTATTAACAATTTGAACAATACGAAATGCTTAATGAAAATGTAGTGCTGGGGGGTCCCCGGACCAGACAATATTCACCCGTGTTGGGGAGGGGCATTTCTTAATTTAGTTTTTTACCAGATCTCTAACAACTGATTCCGTCGTCGTGTTTACGCTAGCTGAAAACAATACAAAACAATCAAAAACAACAACATTGCAGCTTAAATTTATTTCTACAGATCAAGAGAAAGCGGACAAATAATCATCACAAACAACAACTATGAATCGACAAACAAGTAAGACTCCAAACTCGTAATTCTGCACTTAACATTAGTCAGAGTCACAAAACACAAATCTAACGGTTCTTGTTCAGTGTTCAAACTCCATACTTTCACATAACCATCAGAACTACCAGAAAAGACAAAATAATTACTACTCTCTTCCGAAACTCGTTGGACAGAAAGTCCTTTAATTCTCGCATTGTGTGCGTCTCTCAGTTCAATTGTCCAACTGTCTCGCAAACTTGCGAGAATTAAATGTCCTTGAGAAGTTGAAACAATCAATAACTCGTCTGTGATAAATTTAACACAGGTGAGAATTCCGCAATTATCAATTTTAAACGATGAAATCGATTCTCCGTCGTCCAAATTTCTGATATCGAGAAAATTGTCACTCAGCAAAGCAAATCTATCAATTTTTGAGGCGTGATTTGAATGTTTTAAGCCGCATTTTGACCATAACACTGTGTGGGGTTTGTATTTAAGTGGTAAACTGTAGGCTAGAACACATGAAAAGAGGTCCCACACTTTCAGATATCCTCTCGCGTCTGTTGTTAAGGCAACTTTTCCTGTTGTAGGTTCCACTGATACTGACAAAATAGCATGTTTGATTCTGAATTGCTTCAACAAACTAAAAATGAACGGTTTCCTTTTCGGAACTGTAGATTAGGGCTATAGTTAATATTTATACACCACTATAAAGGTATATAAATGCATACCTGATTTTAATAGTTCCTTCTGATCCTCCATAACTTTTACACTTTTATAATGGTAATATAATGGCACTGGCCATTCCCATCTCTTATTACAAAATGCAAAGCATTAACAGTGCGAAAATAGCATCAATTTGTTCATACTGGCTATTAAAACAAAAAATTTTGTTCAGGGGCGAAAGGACGCAGATAATTTTCTATGATGTGACACGCCGCATTTCAGGTGCAAAACGAAAACAGTTTTGCTGCTTCGAAAAAGAACAGTCTGAATAAAAAGGTAGGTCAATATCAATTCAGTTCTCGTCCAATGATGTTCCCCTCGGATTTTCACAAAAGCTACCGAGTAGTGTTTTCAAATTATTATCTAAGCCGGGAGTGCAATTTATCAGAAAACGCAAGAAAAGCCGTCAGCTCAATTTAGCTGACCGATACAATGAGCAGTCGTATGCGATGAGCAGTATTATACTGTGAGTTAAATGCAGTACTGTGATATGGGCGTACTTTTTTCGAAATATCTTAAAAATGTAACTCAAAAGAATTAAAACTCTGAAACAGTTGCAAATGAAGAAGGAAACCGTTCCTGTAATTAGACCCATCACAGTCCCACAAGCAAAGAATTCCATCCTCAGCCCCAGATACCATAATCTTCTGTTTGTACATATCCACACAATTCACAGTTGCAGCGTGAGACCTCACAGGTCCCATCTCTTTCCTATTGATGACGTCATACAGATATATAGCTTCGTCTGTGCTTCCACACGCAAGCACCTTCCCGTTTGTAGCCATACATCGCAAACTGTTCACAGCTGAATGGATTCGGAAAGATAGTTCAAGTTTGGCAATTGGTGATTTTTCATCGTTTTCAGTGTTTGATTGAAGAGCCAGTTTGTATCCAATCACATACCGCTCATAGGTAGCAACGAATACTTCAACCATATTGCACTAAAATTAGAACATTTTATCTTCACTGCTAGAAACACTTTAAACACGAAGGCAGTTGCTTTGTTCACTTCGAAACTATCATATTTTCTACAATGACGAAACGATGCGTCCGCATTTTTGCTTTAATTACGTTAATTACGCAATATCATACTTTAAAAGCAAGTTTTTTGTAAATCATAATTTGTTAAATTTTTTAGCATCCAGGGCTCCGGGAAATTTGTAACAACCTTTTAACATGAGATAGTGTGTACAAATGAACAACGCAAATATTGTTTTGAAATCAGTACCAAAAGAAATTTAGCAACTTTTACATAATTTTTGATTCCTTTTATATTTTTAAACAGTTTTTATTCTGCTGCTTCTGGTTGTTCACTGTGTTTCCAGTGAAGTATCTGCAAGCATGAAAATCATTTTTGGAGTGTTTTCTGGAGTTTTACAAAAAAGTTCCTTTTGAGACGCAAATTTATAAATAATTTATAAATATAATTGCTAATTTTTGATATTTCATTTTTTGTCATTTTCTTGTTGTTCTGAGTACAAGTGGTCAAAACAATTCCCGGAGACCACAGCTGGTTCAATGCGTAGAAAACATTAACGCTTTTTTGAAGACGTTTACACTGAGAAATTTCAAGTGTTTTTTAATTTTTTCGACATGTTTTTGAAAAAATGTGTCGCAACAGACTTTTGTTGACAATAAAATATTCATTACGTTCTTCCCTTTTATTAAGACAAAGTTTTTGATAAGCAAAAAACCGAAATTAACTACATTTTCAACGCAACTTATGATATTCTTTGCAGCTGTTTATTTTGTCTATATGGCTCCTAACGGTCAATTTGTCTGTTGGTTAATCTATCAATTAGGCTGGCTCTTTCATAATAACAGTTCGTTAATTTTGATTTTCTTAAACATAACAAAGACAGAGTACTCGAAAGTTGCCCAAAAAAGCTTAAGCTGCTTTAGGGGATAACATCAGAATCATAATTTATGAGAGCAGTTTAAATAAAAAAACTTTGAGAATGTTGAAACATTCAGTGCTACGCACAGACTCGCGGGTCTTCTTGTTTATATATTAGTGTTGTAAATTTCCCAAACCAATAGCAGCTACACGGAATTACAAAAAAACCTGCAAACCAACAAAAAGCAATCTATTTAAGCCGAAACATAATTGACGAAAAATTAGTGATTAAGCATATAATGTTTGTGTCAATACTGATTAGAAAATCAACGGCTACGTGTCCATATTGTCAAAAAGGGCGCTGAAACTTTGCAAATTTGACTTGAAAATCGTGAAATTATATCCCCTCAGCATTTTGCACGTATACTTAGTAGTTCCAACACGCTTAGTAGGTAGCTACCTGGGCTTGAAATTTATTTCACTCTCCATTAACATGGGTATTATTTGTACTTAAAATACCTCTTGGCTGAATCAAATAGATATTCTCTGACTTCTCTAATGAATTTGGGAGGACTTGAATATGGACTACAATTGGGAAAATTACACGCCAGTCACATCGAATTGTTGTAGCTTGTAACTCTGTAGAAAAATTACATCGGCAACGCTGACGATTGCATTGTTTTGAGTATAAAAACATTTTTTCGTTGGATCGTGTTTTGGAATGTTCATTTTTCATTTCCCGATACTGCTCTGCCCGAAGTGGAAGTTTACCTGTCACCATTTTGTATAAAATCACAAGATCCATGAAGACAAGTTGATATAAGATTGGGAGTAAACTTACTGATCGAGGACATTCATTGTATTCGTTTTTAGTAAAATGACTGTTGAACGTATATATTTTAGACGTTTTCTCTGAGGCATTTCCATTTGCATGAGGATAATTTTTTACTGGCAAACTAAATATTTGATCCATCCAACAAGACTGACATTATGAAACTTTTGACCAGGTTGCGTTTTACAAGACAATTTGTTTCACTTGGAATCGATCTCTTTAGATGTGCAAGCTTCTGATTGCCTTTTTGTAAACAAAACTTAAGTGATAATCCCACGATACATTTTCTGAAAAATATATGCCAAGGTCTTTGAAGTGTCTTTCCTGTGATATGGTTTCATTGATTGGAAGAAGCAAAACTTGCTTGCTTTTTTAGTAAACCTGCACGCTTTTATTTAAACTTATCGAAACTGAAATTTAACCTATTCTCCATGCTCCTAACAATACAATTTTCAATATCTTTCCCAGCTGCGTTTCACTATCCACGGTGTTGATCATTTCTGTGCCATCCGCGCATAAATAGCACTCAACGACAAATATTTTGAATAGGTCGTTTATATATACGGAAAAAGAAACACTGCAAAAAATGACCCCTGATGTCTACCGCTGTTGATTGGTCAAAATTCAGATTTTGCCCAAGATATTACAACTCACTGCAGTCTGTCAGTCAAATAACACACAAAAACCTCAAGAATCAAGGATATCAAATCCCATTCATCAATAATTTTAAAAGTATTGCATTGAAAATGATGGTATCAATGCCTTCAGCCATGTCGAGATACACTGTCGTTGGCATTTCGTTTGCGTCAAGTAACTCTTGCAACTGGTTGCATAGGTAGAGAAACTCACATTTACCAACCCAGAAACTAACAATAAAAAATAGGTAGTTCGAGATGTACGGTAAAGCAGACTTGAGAAACTTTGGGCTAATTCCATCAAAAAAGTTAGCACCACTACGTATGTTTTTTACTTCCTCGCTTAATTCCGCTCTGCTCGGGTGAATTTGCATAAGCAAAATTTCCCCCGGATTACTGATCTAATAAATTATTGTCCTGATGTTCCAATTCTTAATTATTAGTTTTTACTTATAGACTTAGCTCGCATATTTTTAATTGGCTCGTCTTATATTTTCAAAATATTCAATTGTTTCTCTCGTCGAATTACGTGACTCTTGATTTGTTGGATTGTCTTATTCTTCTTTCAGCAAGAGGGCCAACTCGATACAATTCCAGTCAAACAGCAACATAAAATTGAAAAAAAATTAGTGGTCAAATAAAATTGTATTAAATAATGGAAAATTTCGAAGAAATCTGATTAATAATCTTCTAGGCAATTGTAGAGCATAAAAGGTAAGTCGAAACATCATCGTAGGTCTTGAAGCGATGGTGCACAAATGGACCCAGTAAAATTAGTAAAGTGTATTTCAAAAAGTCCACCTCAAATAGCTCAATGGACAATTAGTGCTAAATCAAAAAATCAATTCCAAGCCATTATGATTTACTGATTAATGCTCAACAAAATTTACGCTTGCCATTTCGGTATGTTTAGAATTATGTTTTAAACAGAGTTTTGCGAGAATTTTGCCCTACTCTATATATAATGAACACTGCTTCAAATTCAAATAAACTGCACTACAATTTGGTAAACAATGTTTTTAAAGGCAGGTCATTTTTCCAGAACATTATTATCACAATTTGTTCATAAATCTGGCACCACTCTGCACAATTTGAGAAAGTCGAAGGTAAAATAAGATTGTGTCTTCATCTAATCTCTCCATGGAGTACCAGTGTTTGCTTTCTGAGGAGTAAGAGCTATGATGCGCCTTGTAGAACATATTGATGGGAGACCTCGGAGATTCGGGAATCTTGGTGCAATACTTTTCAAATGCTGCAGATGGGCAGTAGAGTTCATTGTCCGATTGCCTGATGATTCGTTTCTCCTCCTGGTCGTATTTGACAGTTCCAGCACTCCGAAATTTGATCAGCTTTGAAGATTGTGATTGGGATACTGCTGATGACTCAGTTGATTCTGGTTGCTCTAAAGACAAAGGACTCGTTTTAAACTTTCAATTTTAACACATAACTGGCTACCATCGGACAAATTACTATTGAATGACAACCGAAGGTTTGGCTTTGGTTATTACTAGCTTGGGGTAATCAATATCTAGCAGACACGCTGAGCCATTAATGCTCTCGGTTATAATCAGTTTATCCCGCTTCTTCGGGCGAATAGTCAAATCATTCAAGCGAGAGAAAGAATATTCTAGAAAAAAGGTTCAAGCGGAATATTTCATTACAAGCATTACAAGCAACATAGCTGGCATATTGTCAGAAAATAGCCGCAATAGATTCGTAGATCGGCAGTCTAAAAAACAGTAAAAAAGACAGACCAAAAAATTCGTCTTTTCATTAAAGGCTGATCTGTTATATTTTGATTACTAATCTGTATAAGTTATTGCTGCCTCTATTAGCTGATCTCAAATAACCTTCATTTAGAGTGACACACACCCATTTGACCTTATCTCTTTGAATTAAAGTAAATAAAAGTCAATTTCAAAGTGAGGAAGTCATTTTTGAGAGTGAGGTAAGTCAAATGTGACCAAAAATTTAATCACGCGCATGAACAAAAAACTCGCTCCCCTGAGATCGAAAAATGACGTCACACATGCAATTCAGTTGAAATTGCATGAACGAATGAACAAAAAGTGGCTGTGACGTCATATGGTCGTAACAAAAATCATGACGACGAAATAAAAAAACATAGCAGGACAAGTCCTGACGTACAATTCAAAGAATTTTCATTGACTAAACAGAAAAACTAGACCTAGAATGGACTATGAGTGAATTGAGAAAACCATTTTTAAATCAGATAAAAAAAAATAAGAAAAAAACAGAAAATCAATGTCAAAATTCCGCATGTGAACAAAAAAAACCACTAGCGAGAAATAAAAAGTTAATTCAAACAAAAAACTAGGCCTAGAATGAGCTGTGAATGGATTGGTAAAACCATTTAGAAAAAAATCCGATCCAAAAAATCGAAAAAACAGTAAACATCAGAGTGAAATTGCCGCATGTAAACAAAAAACTACTACCGAGAAACCGAATTTTTGTTCAAACACCGTTTTCTTACTCTACTTTAAAATTAGAGCGAAAAAAATTCACGCCGCAAAACCACTCCCTTTTTCGCTCCATTTCCTGTTTCGGCGTGACCAAAATCACTACTCCAACTTGACTTCAAAAATCATGAAAATGTGTGAACAGATCTTAAAGACAGCGCCCCAATACAATTCAAATTCTTTGAATTGTAAAAAACCAAGAGAAGGCTAATAATAGCCCCAGCTATCGCTGTGCGGCTATTAAAAAAGACAGACAACTGCAATAATTGCCTGAATTTTTATTCAAAGCGATAAAGTAGTGTCAATCTAAGAGGAGAAATTATATGCGACCACGGGTTTTTCAAGTATTTTGTAAGATTAGTAACTTGTGAGAGAGAGAGAGAGAGAGAGCGGGCATGTACTAAGAAGGGGGCGATGAGGGGTAAACTGAAACGCATTTCGTTTCCCGCTTTTCCACCCTTATTAGTTCAACTCCATATCATTTAACTCGTATGCCAACCCGACTTTAATTCTTTACATAACTGGTAATTAGGATACAAAAATAGGGATACTCGTGGTTTGGGAAAAGTATTTCTTAGTCATTCACAACAATCATTCTCCCCCTTGGTTCTTAGAAAATCGCCTCCCCTTTTAAATAACACTAGCTCTCAGTTCTGATTGGTCTACGGTACACAAATTGTAATTGTTCAATAAATTTCTCGCTTAATTCTATTCAAGAATTGCCTCCCCTTGTATGAGGGAACTTGTTCCTGTCAGCTCTAGTTCTCACAAGTTCCAGTTACAATTCTAGCCTGTCTTTGCACATAAAATGAATACAATTCCCGGGCACGATAACCCACCTCTAAGGTGTTCTACTGTTGCCTGATCTTTTCCCTCTGAGCAAAGGTGGAAGTGGCTTCTGGTGAGAAGTTTGTGATCACCAAGTGAAAAGATTCCAAATTCACGCACTATGAAGTAACTCACTGTGAATTGCAGTGACATCGCATCTCGGTCACCTGTCACAACCACACAACAGTTACACACAAACCTTTAGAAGCATAATAGTCAATAACTGTTATTTAGGTGAAATTCTATTCGACAAACTTGCGACTAAAAAAAACTTTGAATCATTTGCATACTGCTTAAGAAAAATACTCAATACCATTAGAATTTAACATAACCAAATATTTTGGGGAAACTGCGCTAATTCTGACTATTTTGTATAAATTATTTGGGGGGGGGGGGAACGAAAGAGACGCCTGGTAGTTTAAATTACTTTCGATTAGACCCTATTATTCACTAATTACTTTCTTCAACAGTAACTTATCAATTACACACACATGTTCTTTTCCGTTAACAGGTCATTATCATTTAACTTTTCCTTACCCAAAACTCCAGACATCCACATTAAGTTGTCAACATTGCCCCTTCCATTCTGCTCTGGTTCCCTAGATTCAATTTTCTTCCATTCAGCAATAGCCACATTTTTAAAGACACTGGTCAGGTTCTGTCGCAGCCCAGAAATTGTTTTGTCCATCAACAGCACTCCTTCTCTATCATGGGCAGCCAAGTATATTAGAGCATACAAAATAACCCAAACTTTCCTCTTCACGTTTTCTATTGGAAGTTTGAATCGTTTCTCCGTTTCGAAATTCAAAAGCAGTCGAAAATGATGTTCCAGTTGTGCGTCAGACAGATATTGAAACTTCTGATGCTTAGCAAATTTGTACCATTTTGAGCCATATTTTAATTGGTAGAGGAAGCCAAGTGCGTACACCATACAATTTGTCACACGCTTTGTACATTTCTTGGAAAATGTTAAATTTTCTTTGCATTTGTCTTCCCTTTTATCTAAACAATAAACAAATGTGAATTATTTTCATTGAATTTCGTAGTTATTCATACTGCTGTTCCTTAATGAGAGAATACACAAAAAAATCCGACTGGGTAACAATAGTCCATCAATAACTTTCCGTATGATTCAACATATATATCAAGATTAACGTTAAGTGAAATTTGAGAATCTACTAGAGAAAAGGTGCTCAGGCACATGGCGTTATTGTTCTGAAAACCAAATCTAAGGCATCAAAATTCAGGCGATTGCCCATGCAAAAGCTTTGCTGGCCCCAGAGATGAGAGGGAGAGAAAAAAATGGAGAAAGAAAGAAATGATAAATGAATAAAGAAAGAACGAAATAACAAATAAAAGCAATTTTCCCCTGCGCTACCGCCTCCTGTTGCTTTTGTCTATTCAACTGACTACATGTGCCAAGTTTTTGTCCATGTCTTTTTTTGTCTCGCTTGCTTTTGCTAAGCTACAAGCTTAATGAGCACAAAAAATTTGCCGATGAGGTGCTTAAGCATGGTCGTGTAGGCTGTATGTTAAAGGACCTTTAAAATATGCTGGGATTGGAGCTTAACAGCCATAGGTCTTAAAAGTTACGCTACCGATGCGCATTGCAATTATCGAGTTATATTACCCGGAAACCTCTCAAAGAAAGCGGAGAATTAAATGAGCCCTCTCTTGAGGTGAAACAAATTGTCCCAGCATTTTTAGGAGTTCACTTGCGGCAAATTTAAGTTGACTACAGAAGCTTATTTCCTGCAAATTTTGGAGAAAAAATGGCTGATTTTTTGAAATATGTAGCAAAAATTTGAGCCACAAAATTAGATAAAAAAATTTTATTAATATTCTTCTATCTTTAGAAAACAAACCAACAACACATTTTTTAAACATTTTTAGCATATTTTAGCAAAACTGACAAAAAACATAGGCAAAAATTCCGTAATATGCGAATAGAAAAACGGCAATCCGTCTACTATTCACAAAACTTTAAACCTCGTTATCTCACTGAAAAAGGCGAATATCAAAAAAATCTTTTAATTCCATATTCTCCGCTGGACGGTCTTTCTAATGATACCACTCGCAGCTCTCTACGATAAATATATCGATCGGCCAAAACCAAAATTGGCTGAACAAAAAACCCATTTGAGTTCCTCCCTCCCCCCCCCCCCCCCCCCCCCCCCCCCCCACTGAAGTGGGTCAGAACAATAATGCCAATGCCATCTAGCATTTCACAGTAAGTAAAATGAAATCGCATTCCAACTTTTAAACGATCAAAAACTGAAATTTCATTTGTTTTACAAACTGCAATTACCATTGAATATCTGAACGAGGTGAATACAAGTACCTTCTTCCTTGGAAAAACTGCAATGCTTTCTCCACTTTTTGTTCTTTGGTGCCGATATGCCAAACAACTCCGATAAAGATGGGCTGAAACAAACAGGAGATGAGAATCAGAGAACACTTCCTGCCCAGGCATTGATTGCCTTAATTAGTCCTTTGCCTGGAAATAGATCGATGCAAATATTAAAACATTTTAAAATGCATTATTGAAAATGCGGCCAACGATGGCAAATGGGCTAATTATCTTTATATCTACCACCAAATTTATTTTCATTCCGCAATGAAAGAAACATCTGCTAACTTTTCGCTCGACTCAATAAAGAGACCCACTTGACAGCAAATTATTTATAAAAAGAAGCGCATTATTACATCCATATAAAAATTTCGTGGTTGAAACCAGTCGAAAGACAAACCAATTTGACAAAAATGGCTATGCTATAACTCGTGCATTATTGACGAATAACCATCCAATAAAATGCCAGCCCGTTACGGAAAATATTAAAAGCTCGTCATTTGATCAGCCTTTTTCCTGGGGGTGTTTGTAGTTTGAGTTTGCATAGGAAGGAGGGAGTGCTATGGGGAGAAAACTTTTCAAAAAGACCTTTCAACCTTCAATATTACCAGCAGTTCCTAATTACAATATAACAAATATTACAATGTTCAAAAACAAGGAAGTCATAATTCAAGTTAGTAACAAAATTGTTTCATCTAAAAAGAATCTTGTAGAATATCAATGCTCCTCTTCGATTCGTAAAAAGACACGTTTACAGTAATTGCTTCGAGCGTCGTTGGGGAGCAATTAACCACTGCACATCAGCAACTATTGTCATAAATTGGTCTGCGCGACGGGAATGATTGTAGCTTTCTTCGGTGGATAGAAACGAAAATGTGTGCGTTAAGTATTCTTAGTGGAATAAAAACAAAATAACTAAAAAGGGTTAACCAAAATGAGGAATTATTAACAGTAACTAAAACGATTTATATTGAAATTGTGAATGAGAGCAATTTAGATTACCACGATTCAAGAAGTCAATCGATACACTTATTGATCAAACAAAAACTTTGAATTGATCAACCAACAAACTGCAAAAATTTCTTCAGAGTAATTAACCAAAAAATCATTAACGACCAACTTCAATTTAAATTGATGTAATAACAAAACCAGAAAAATCAATGCGAAGCATTAGCCTAAATTAAATAGCTGAACAAAATTAAGGTTTCGAACTTTATAACGTGGAAAAGTTGTCAAAGATTTGATGCAGACAAAGAACACAAAAGCGACAACTGTCAGAAAATTAATTGAAAATCAGAACAAAATCCGCCGAGAAAAATTGGTTTTACGCAAAAGGACCGCAGTGTCATCATACTTGCCACAAACTTCGTTTGATAGCACTTAAAATTGTAATTTTACATTGTAAGTAGATTTTGAGAGCAAACCAAAATTAGCAAACATGTAGCCCGCAGACTAACGAAAACAGTGTGGGCCATCTTAGAATATAGAGAAATACATATAGGGCTCTGTTGATGGATCGACGGTTCAATCAAACTAACGTCGGGCGACTTTCTCTCAAAAGACTAACGTGGATATGACTCTGGTTGTTGCAGCTACTTTAAGCTTACCCAGGCTTGCCGGACTGCGTGAGAGGAAAGCAGAAACGCAGAAAAATGGGTTTAAAATGTAGGAATTTCTGCCCAGTTTCCTCAGTTTCGGTAAATCGAGCATACTTAGGAACTCATAAGGCCTTTAGAGAACTGCTGAGCAACTTATGCTCTTGACCTATACAAGTTTATCCTATTTCTCAAGACAAAAAATTACAAAAAAGTCCATCAACCGAAAAAACACGTAAACGGCAAAATTGATATTTCAACAAAAAATTGCATGAAAAAAGACCCGGACGACTGTTATGACTGCTGCAAACTTCAATGAGAGCAATTAAAAACTATCTACTTCGTATTGTACGAGCTGCCTTGTTAACAGCCATAAAAATACAAGAGTAATTGATTGAATAAATGTCGGACGAATTGCTCCCGAACGACTGGCGAGGTGATCAATTTAGAAGGGGTAACAAATTAGAGAAATTTTTATACAAAAACTTCAGACTAGGGAGAATTTCGAACGCCCAACCTCCGTGATCAGCGTATCTCTCAAAATAGATCTTATTTTAGCAACAGACTTAATTTCTGAAAGCTCCCAATTGAAATCACTCAAAAAGGAAAAGTCAAGAGTCAAAAAGTCACTCGAGAAGTGAAATTGAAAGAAAACAATAAATGCTACAAGCTCCGTTTGAGAGCAATTAATAACCTTACATCGCCTTAATTTGTGTTACAAGACATTTAGAGATGAAGGTAAGTCATTTATGCTCGAAAAATAATCAAATAACGCTGTTAAAAACACTTCTCATCAACAGGTGAACATAACTACTTTCTTGCTTAAGCTTTGCGGCGTGAAAAAATGTAAAAAGAGAACAGCTTCGGACGACAAAACAAAACCGAGAAAAAAAGTACTGCAAAAGAGCTTTGCTCATGTTACAGCTTCACAACTATAAATATACCCGGCAGATTGCCGGAAAATAGCCGCCGTTGATTCTCATAACCAAGATTGGGATTGAAAGAAGAGAAAAAACTAGTGGAAATATAATTTTTGTACAAACAATTTTAAAGAACAAACTATTTTGATGTCATTTTGGAGCTGAACATACTCCTGATTCGTAGTGAGACCACACAGGGGCAACAATACCAACAAGCATTAGAGATGGTAACTAAGAACAAAGTTCGAGTACCAGCATCTAAAATCGGGCTTTATGGGTTTATCGCGTTTATT
The DNA here is from genome assembly GCF_964194025.1 of Convolutriloba macropyga. NCBI lineage: Eukaryota > Metazoa > Xenacoelomorpha > Acoela > Convolutidae > Convolutriloba > Convolutriloba macropyga. Next base: position 11,112,578 of record NC_134470.1, read on the forward strand.
TCCGATTTCGTTGTTTGATACTGACTCTGTTCATTTTGAATTGCTTAGCTAAGGAAATGTTTTCCGACAAAACCTTTAGCAGAATGAAAGAAGAGTAAAACTAGCCTAGAGAAGTCAAAAAGATTTCACGCAAAATGTTGAACAAGCTGTGAAGCGAGGTAAAGCAAAAAATTTTTATTCGACGAAGTAAAAAACATAGTAAAAATCAAAGTGAAATTGCCGCGTGTGAACAAACATACCCGGCAGATTGCCGGAAAATAGCCGCCGTTGATTCCAATAAGCATGATTGGGATTGAAAGAATAGAAGATATTGAAAAAAAAGATTTTTGTACAAAGACATTTTTTAAGTCCGATTTATTTTGATGGCATTTCGTAGTTGAACATAACGTACTTCTGTTTCTTAGAGAGAGGCTACAGGGGCTACTATCAATACCAATAAGCATTAGAGATGGTAACTAAGACTTATAGTAACGACGTTCAAATAGCGGGCATCTAAAATTAAGCTTTATGGGTTTATCCGGTTTCTACTTCTGACTTCAACTTTTTATACTGACTCTGTTCATTTTGAATTGCTTTGCTGAGCAACTGATGTTCAAAATCACTTTTAGCAGAATGAGAGAAGAGAGAAACTATGAATGAGGTAAAGGGAAACATTTTTTTATTAGACGAAGTAAAAAAAATAGGAGCGCTATAATAGCCGGCTGAGAAGATGAGGGCGGCTATTAAAAAATGACAATCGAAAAAGTGAAATTTTGTTTAAACACCATTTCCTCGCTCTAGTTTAAATTTCGAGTGAAAAAAGTAACGCCGCAAAATCACTCGCTTTTTCGCTCCATTTCCTATTTCTGCGTGACCAAAATCACTACTCCAATTTGACTTCAAAAAACATGAAAATGTGTGAACAGATCTTAAAAAAAGACAGCGCCCCAATACAATTCAAATTCTTTGAATTGTATAAAAAAGTAGGAGCGCTATAATAGCCGGCTGAGAAGCTGAGGCGGCTATTAATAAGAACCTCAGTCATGACAATTTTTCAGACACCAACCTTTTCTTACTCTTCTTTTCTTTATCAGCATCTTTGTCATCTGTTCCTAACTTGCTCTTTTCAAATTTGAGCGACTTGGTCAAATCACTCTCCACTGAGAAGCAATCGCCTATAATGCTGGCTCGCTTTATACTCGCCAGCGAATCCATATCATCATCAGAACAATCAGATGATACTTGGACTGAGCTTCTAGCATATTCCACTGAGGAGCTAGTTTGCGAACATTGATCGATTTCCGTTCTATCTGACGTAAGCTTTCCTGACATGTTATGATTTGCCCGGCTACTTTGACCCTGGTGTTGTTTTGAATCATTTCGCCCAGCATTGCGTTGTGTTTTGAAATTATACATCATTATTTCAACTGTTTCTAAATCAAAAACATGCTTTAACGCTCGGATTCGTGATTTTAGTACGGATGGCAGCTTTCTATTCGCAAGTAGGTTCTCAAAATCATCCTCAAAATTGAACACGACATTCTCAATATTTATTTGTCTTGTTTTCTCAAGAAGCGATTCGTTGTCAGACGATTCCGTGCCACTAGAAAACTGAGCGTCAAAATCACTCCTGATATTTTTTCGTTTTTGCTCGCTCAACTCAGAATTATGCTTGTGCTTTATTTTGTGACCTCTATGTTCTCTATGCTTATTATGATTTCTAGAACTATTTTTGATCTTTTCCTTTGATTTCGAATCTTTCCGTGCTTCCCGGCTAATTTTCCGTTGCTTCAAAATTTCAGTCAGTCTCTGAGGCGAACTAGAATGAGCCCATTTAGCTTTTTCTGTAAGTTTAATCACTTTCCTCGTTTCCATTTTACCTTCCGATTTTACATTATTTTGATCATTTAAACTATCTTTTATAGCCTCCCGTATCTTTGCCAAATCAGCCTCTTCCTCCGCTTTTGCAATTGACTGCACTTCACTTTTGAATTCTCTCTCGTTCACCGCTGAGAAGTTCTTGGAAACTAACGCATTATTCGACTCGGATCCATGGTTTGTTACACTAGGCAGGCGATTTACAGGCATAATTTGGTGTTGTTGGTGTTGCTTGCCTGCGAGTTTGAATTTTTCAATTTCTACCGGTATAAAAACAATATAAGGCACAGGTACAGCAACCAAAACTGGCTTTATATTATCACTGCTTGCGACATCATTTCTATCAATTCTATTTAAACAATCATCTGCTAAACATTTCCCATGTACATTACTATCTAAACTAACTGCTTCTGTCATAACTGATACTTCCCTTCTACCTGGGTCACATTGCACTGATTTTTCAGAAGAGGGCGGGTAGACACTAATTTGGACATTCCTAGTCTTCACTTTTCTTTCCTTAGCTTCTGTACCGACAGATACGGTTTTGACTGTTTTCAAAGCTTTCGCAGAAACTTCAGCAACATTCTCGCTTTCTTCTTCAAATTTACGTTTTAAGTTAGTTGAGTTTTCAATCGGCTGGTAATTCGGGAAATTGGCGTTTTCGTAAAAAATAAGCAGACATTTTTTGTCGCAAAAATGAGCAGGTTTTCCTTTCCAGAAAATGTTCACGCCCATATCTATGCTGATTGACCGTTTCATGCACGTTTCACATTTAGCTTGGTTTTTAATACGCTTTTTGAAGTTTAATCGGCAATTATCGGAGCAGAATTTTTGAGTATGTCTCGCTGAGGTGCCCGGCTGATTGTCATTATTTCTCTCTTTCTCCGAAACAGTGATGCATTTTCCACAATAGCCACAGTGGGTCATTGTTACTCCGCAGTTGAGATAGTACTTCTCTTTATATAGGTCAAAGCAAAGTCTCGAGCAGAAGGTCAAGTTGGAGCAACCTTAAACAATTAAATTTTAAACAGTAATTTAATGATAAGTTGAAGAATTAATTGTAATGTGCGTTTGCGTATTGTCTTACAACTCCTCAGATGCGATACACTAAAAATTTTTAAACCTAAAATTTTGTTCACCTATATGTGTGCAACCTCATTATAATTTTTTGTCAAAGCTCAAAAATCAAGCTAGCTGCTCTTTATGTAAATTCGGAGAGCTATAATGAAACATACCCGGCAGATTGCCGGAAAATAGCCGCCGTTGATTCCAATAAGCATGATTGGGATTGAAATAACAGAAGATATTGAAAAAAAAAAGATTTCTGTACAAAAACATTTTTTTAAGTCCGATTTATTTTGATGGCATTTCGTAGTTGAACATACTTCTGTTTCTTAGAGAGAGGCTACAGGGGCTACTATCAATAACAATAAGCATTAGAGAGAGGCAACTAATACTTATAGGACCGACGTTCAAATAGCGGGCATCTAAAATTGGGCTTTATGGGTTTATCCCGTTTCTATTTCTGACTTCAATTTTTTATACTGATTCTGTTCATTTTGAATTGCTTTGCTGAGCAACTGATGTTCAAAATCACTTTTAGCAGAATGAGAGATGAGAGAAACTAGCCTAGAGAAGTCAAAAAGATTTCACGCAAAATGTTGAAAAGGCGGCAAAATGAGGTAAAGCGAAACATTTTTTTATTCGACGAAGTAAAAAAAAAAATAGGAGCGCTATAATAGCCGGCTGAGAAGATGAGGGCGGCTATTAACAATATCTTTTGCAATATATTGACGAAAATCTCAAATTAGCATCCATTTGGTCTGTTTTCTCTAAAAGTCAACACCTAAAAATCAAAGAAAGTAAAGTAGTGCCAAAATATTGTGAGGCCGGCTTCTTAGAAGGGCTTCAGAAAAAAGTCTGCGCCAAAATTAATAAACCTTTCTCGGTTTTTAATTACAAGTTTGATATAGTCATTTTTAGTTCAGACGAAGTTCCAACAGTTGAAAAACGATAGTATTTGAAAATCGAAAAACAGCCACAAATTTCTCCAAAGAATCAAATAAAATAATATTATGTTTAGCAACTCAAAATTTCAGATGAGGAAATGGACATTAACGCAAAATCTTCATTATCAAGAACAAGCAGTTGTTAATTCATGTCAAACTCTTTTTTCTTAAATAAATTAAGAACTTCAAAGACTCCCTATTAAATGTTCATTTCAGTTGGACTATTCTCAGCTTTACAATTGTACGCGTTTGCTGTCGTAAATCAGATATCTTTGCAAACGCATTAATAGGCATACCAATTGCGGTCTGTAATTGTTGCGTATTTTACGCAACAACCAAAGAAAATGAAAATCGCTAATTTTTCACTCATTTTTGGCTATAATCATGAAAAAACCTCTTAATGATGAAGAGAATAAAAAAGATGCAGCATAAACAATTTAATCTAGGTATAAAAAACAACCTTATCTATCTCAATTTTTTAATCGTTCGTTTTTTAATACTATGATTTTAAGCGAGTGCGATGCTCGGTCTTTTGGGTGAGGTGGTATTCGTTTGTATTTGAGCTTAATATTCTTCGAAAACAGGTTAAGCGCCACGAAGTAGAGTTAAGTGATGTATCACTGCCAAATAAAGTACATAATAAAAGCATAATGTGCTCTCAATGTAATCCAATTACCTAAGCATTCATTTGGGCATCAATCTACAGCCCAAATGAATGCTTAAGTTAAATTTATACATCTACTAGAGCGCAAAAAGTTGAAAAAGCTTGGTAAATTGGAAAGTAAGAAATTAAATTTAACCAAAGAGAAAAGCACCTAATAGCGTGAAGCCAAGCCGATAACTCCCGCCCCCAGTAAAAGTTTTTATAGATGTACAGAGTTTAGATTTTGAGTAGACGTTACTACAACTTTCAATACTTTGTGTAAAGCATTTGAAGTCTGTCCGACCATCCGACCAGGGATTACTAACAACCGGAAGAATTGCAATTTAAAGATTTTTGTCATTTTCAGATAAAAAGGCCGTTTGAAAATGAAATACCGGCGAAAGCAGGTGCAAAATTTGCGCAGCCGCTTCTCGTCTACTTTTAGGAGTTAGATAGTGAAAATTTATTGGTAGGCACGCAAATTTCGTTCTTAGGATTTTGACTCGCCCATTTTATTGCAAGCCCGATTCTTGGCCTTAGGAAAATTAGGTCTTTTCGGCATTTGCCATTGTGGAAAATTGCATGTAGTCTTTGTATAAAACTGTGAAGAACACCTTTTAAGCTTTCAGGTTACATTTCAGGTCTGAAAGAAATCAAGATAAACATCGGCTCATGACAGGATTGACAGCAATGAACGAGGTGCTGATTAACATTGCAGAAATGAAGCAAAGAATAGGTTTAAGCGCTATTTATATCCTCAAAAGTACTGTACTATAGAGTTCTCAGAGCAATAAGATTTTCTTTCTCAAGTCCTCTTCATTCGGTACAACCTTTTTTTCTCAGCGAATTCTCTTCGTGAGGGATTGCAAAACTGAAAACTCTTTTTCCGAAAGTGGTTTTCACAGCTGGGGGTATGTTACCGAGTAAATTGAATTGAATAAATTATATCACTAGATAGAGAATTTTTGTGCGTATTATATCAAAACTTTCGCTTAGATTTTCCGTTCTAAATGCAACATACGTATTATTTCTGAGAAATACAAAGGCCGATTTCCCATTAAGAATAACTTCCAAAATGGCTCAAAACTGATCGCTTAGCCTAACAAATTCGGTTTTTTGAACAGATTAGTTTTAATCGGTGACCTAGACTAAGACCTGCTAAAAAAGATCAAGCTAGATTTGCCTCCAAGTAAACGATGCTTTTGCCTTGAACGTTGATCTTACACAGTTACGTTGCTTATAACGCGCTATAACTTGAATAAAAGTTCCGATAGACTGAGTTTTATCAGCTATATTTTTGGTGCCGCCAACTTATTCACGAACAATGAGATTGCGTCGAAACCTCAATTATGTTTGAATTAATCAAGTATTTAATTAATTAATCAAGTAATTAAATTAATCAAGTATTAATCAATAATTAAGGACAATGATTTCACTAAACGGTAATTACTAGTGGAATATTCCAGAACGTGGAATATTTAGATGAGATTCCCTTGATCGAAATTTATTCTATGGATACGCCTGCTCTGGATCACAACTGACGAAGTGACTCTACAGATACAAATAGAAGAAAAACAAAGCAAGTGGGTGCTTCGCAACAGGGACAGTGAGCACACTAGGGACATCAAGTAGGAGCTTCCAGAGCGTTGGAAAGTTTCACATTGACATCTGTAACCAAAACTCAATACTTCCATCAGCGACCAAAACTCGTAAGACTCATCCAGAAACTGAAATTTACCTTAATTCTGCTGCCTTTAAATTTATATAGCCGGCAAATCTAGTAACCCCCCAGAACCCATTTCCTGAATTCACAGGTCACCAATAACCCACCCCCATATATTTTTTTCCTTGAAAAAACATCAAATTTGAAAATTTTTGGTCAAAATTTGGAATTGACGAAATAGGGCTAAATAATAGTTATTGGAATGGGTAAAGTCTTATACGAAAAAAAAATCGCGCGAAGCAAGAAAAAAGTTTGAAAAAATTGACCACATTTAAAAAAATTGGGAAAAAATCTATCCGATCATTCTAGCATACTTATATAGTATTTAGATAGATTAAAACGTTGTAAAAACAAGTTTGGTCAAGTTTTTCAAACTTCACAAAAAGATCAGGTAACTGATTTTTTTTCCTCAAATAAGCGCTTATTCTTGGTAACTCGTGAAAATCGTGCCTTTAACATCAAGGTTCGGAGTTTGAGCAAAGCTCAAGTCAATTATGTTGTAAAAAACATTATATGGTTTTTATATTAGCTGCAAGTTCACTGCATCACGCCATAAAAACCTTGCCTCAAGCGTTACAAGACCATTATAAAAAAGGAATTTACGCATTACCGGGTCTGAGTTTTAATCCTAACGCTTTGAAAGTCCGAAAAACCGCGCAATTTCAATTGAGTCACTTCTTCCGTGATAAAAAGAGGCTAGTTATATGGCATGATGTGGTGAACAATTCATTGTCCCGTCATCGCAGTAACAACAATAAGCCTTTAACACCTTCGCAGCTTATTGAAGTGCTTGAAAAGTATCAGGAGCGCATAGAAGCTATAGTGTATTGCCCCAGAGAGGGAACTCCTGATATTTACAATCAGCTCAAGCGTAGTACTCTAGTTACCATCCATTTAGTGAAAGACATTGTGTCTAAACGTAAACAGAAAGATCTTAGTTTACTTAAAGAGTACAGAGCTTTACACCAAAGGCCTGCGCTTGAGCTGAAAACACTCACTATAGTCTTAGCTCATAAGAACAACCTCCGGTCCTTGATAACACGCTCCCGACCGAAGAAACTTTCAAAGCGCCGTCGTAAAACGCTTCGCACCCGTCATGCGTTCGAGGAGGCGGAACTCACACAAGCCTTTGATAACCTGAATGTCACTTAGTCTTGCGCTGTTGTGGGAGTCTACCCGCTGACTGGCGGTGTGACTTAGTTAACTCACGAGTTACGGGTTAGTTTGTGGTTGGCTCTCTCCGATAGCGCTTTACTAAACGTTTCGCTCTCCCCATTCTTCGAGTTTTTCACTACCGTCCGTTTTCCGCAGGTTATCTGGTTTCAATTTCCGCTTCCGTCCTTTTGTTTCCGTGTCACTTTGTTTCTTTCTATCCCCCGTTTATTTGTTGTATGATGTAGTATGTTGAGTTTTGCTGTAGTAAAATTTCTTTCTGCTAGTATGCTGGTTTGTTGTTTAGTCTCGTTCCTTGCTAGGGTGTGACTTAAGTTCATTCTGGAGTTACGGCTGGTTTGTTTCGTGACTTTCACCACACTTGTTTGCTAGCAATTTGTAGTAGTTTTATTAAATTTTGTAGTATGCACTTTTGTTGTCTGGGTATGGTGGTTTCCTAGGGTGTGACTTAAGTTTGTTCTGGAGTTACGGCTAGTAAATTTCCTGACCTTTTCGACTTTTGGCTATACTACATCGTTGCCGTAAATTGTTTCATGTTTGATGTTTTGATGCCGTTGATTTAAGCCCCATAATGTTTTGTGCTAGTTTACCTGGCAGTAGCTCCTCTCCTTCTTTCTAGGGTGTGACATAAGTTTATTCTAAGAGTTACGGCTAGCTTGTTTGGTTGAGTTTGTTGCTGTGGTCTGCTAGCATTGATCTTCCCGCCTCCTCGCTTGTGGTTTACCGTCTCCCTCCCGTGCTATCCCGGCTTCCCGTCCCGTCGCGCGCTACCCGGTCGACGTTCCCTTCTCCTCCGTACCGTTATCCCGTTTCGTCGCGCGCCATCCGCCCGACGTTTCCGCCCCGCCCGTGCCGTTTTCCCGTTTCGTCGCGCGCCATCCGCACGACGTTTCCGCCCCGCCCGTGCCATTTTTCGCTTCGTCGCGCGCTTTTCGCCCGACGCTCCCGTTTGTCTGTCCGGTTTCCCGTTGCGTCGTGCGTTACTTGTTCGGCGTTTCTTCCCGTCCGTTCCGTCTCCCGTTCTGCCCCTTTTCGCGCTTCCTGCGCACCGTTCTTTCTTTCTCTCGCCGGGTACTATTGTACTCGACGAACATCTTTGCTCTTTGGCGGTTTGCTGGGCAAACGGTCACACTAGGGTTCGGTATAACCCATTTGTGTTGTGTTGTTGCATGTGTGTGTACTTTATATTAGTACCAAATTAAACTTGTGGTTCCTGTTTTTCTTAAGATCATGACAACTTTGCAGGACAAATTTAACAAACTTTATAGTGCGAGGGCAAAATTAGAGGCTGAACTAAATAACATTTATGGTGAAATAAACAATGCTGTGGATAAGCAAGACCGGAAAGTTAAGATCGAACGTCTGATTGTGAAGTGCAAAGATGCTTTTACTAGAGTAGTTGATAAGAATGAAGAGCTCTTTGATCTGGCACAAAGGACTGAAGATCCAGATGCTGCCTGTAAGAACCTTGAAAAATTGTTAGAGACTGTAACAAAGAAAACTGATGAGTTCATTGCTGCTGCTCGAGGGTATATCAATTCGGTCCATGACAAAGAGACAGCAGAGCAGTATACCTCTCACCATTCAAAATCAAGTTCACATATGACTTCCTCAAAAAGATCAAGTCAGCATCAACGAGACGTAGAACTATCAAGACTCAAAAGGGAGGAACTTGAGAAACAACATGAAGCAAAGCTTCGCATTGCTAGACAGCGTCTCGAAATCGAAAAACAAACGAAATTGCGGGAACTGGAAATTGAGCAGCTTGAGGAGGATCATCGCAAGGAAGTAGCTGCTGCAGCCCTTGAGGAAATTGAGTTGATGACAAGATCATCAGCAGACGGGTCTGGTACAGGCAAAATGAGTGGGCTCTTTACGGAAAGAAGTTCAGTCAAGAGCAAGAAACTTGTTCAAGATTGGGTTAATTCGTCACCGGCCGGGAACATGGCAGATGTTGCAAACGAACCGAGTTTGCACTTTTCTGGTTCCATCGCCCAATCCAACCAAGCAATTGTCCAACGACCTTCTTCAGCTCAACTTCCAAACTCACACTTCAATCTCAATACACATGGTCAAGTTGAGGCCAACATCAACCTCCCTGTCCAAGAACCAAGTAGTAGAACCAATGTAACCAATGATGCACATGTTGCAAACATCATGCAAGAGCAGCAACAGCCTCAATATACGCCTCCATCACCAATAAACTTTGGTATGCCAACTCAACTAAACGCCCCAAACACAGCCCGACAACTGTCTCAAGCAACAATGCACTTCGATGGTTTGCAGTTAGATCATCAATTCCCTCGCAGATCGAGCATGCCGGGACAGTTGAATTTAGTCAGCCCTCCGCGTTCACCACCTTTAAACACACTCGTTAATGCTCCGCTAGCACTTAATCCGCAACAAGCACACATAAATGTACCAGCCCCCCCATCCCCCGTTCTAAACCCCGCACCACCGCATTTCCCGTAAATCCCACCAGCATTCCGCTTTCCTCCTTCGCCGCCACAAGCACTCCCACTACACGCCACTAACCCCGTGGCGAATAATGTCAATCTGTTACCCCATTCTCCGCCTGCACCAATCATTTCCTCCGCAAACATTTTTGTACCTCAACTAATTCATCCACCACCCCCACAAAAGAGTTTTCAGCCCCAAAATTTTGTCCCTATAACCCACGCACCTCCTGCTCCTCCAGACCCAAATGTCTGGCGTTTTCCGGCAGCAGTCCCACCTAATGCATTACCACTTGTACGTACATCTGCAAATTTATACACCGTACAACCGGCCCCGTTAATCAACCCTCATATATCTACATCGCACCGCTCCCCTCATGCACAAGCAGCAGCAGGCGCTCAAAATTACGTAACATCAGACTTCATGCAAGCGAATCCATTTAGTTCTTCCACAGGTACCGCCCCCACCTTTGTCACTCCGATCATTCCGCCAACGTATGGAGCTACCGTTCCGAACCCGTTGTGTTGGGGTGGCCCGCCGCATCCCACACCTTCGGCTCCTTCTTTGGACTCTGCGGATTTGATAAAGCAGTTGGCGGACGCAATTACTTGTAAGAAGAACGATCCACTGCCCGAGTGGAAGTTGTCACAATACAATGGTGATCCCCTGCAGTGGCACGAATGGTTCGGACAATTTAAAAGCGCCATAGACGCACAGTCCTTGACTGATGATGTCAAGTTAACATACTTAAAAACTCTTGTAACTGGAAAAGCTAAAACCGCCATCGCTGAGTTCGCATACTGCGGTGTAATGTACAAGGACGCACTTAGGACACTCGAACGTAAATTTGGCCAACCACAGGCAGTAGTCAGTGCACATTTAGAAAAACTCAGCTCTTTTCCACCACTAAAGATGCACAATAGTGATAACATCATAAACTATTCTGCAACAATTTCAAGTCTTGTTGGAGTCTTTAAATCACTTTCATATGACGCAGACCTTAAGAGCGCCTCACTTCTCAACACGGCTGTGCAAAAATTGCCGCCCAATCTGAAAGAATCCTGGTCACTCTTCACAGTGAAGAAACATTGGGTTAAGCCAACACTCCTTGACTTCAACGATTGGTTGAAGGAGAAGGCCGAGGCACATGATTTAATGAAACAAACTTCATCGAAGGCAAGAACTGAGGATAACACCAACTCAGTAGTAAAGACCAAAGTTGCCGCAAGAACTTTTGCTGCTAATACACAAACTAAGGGCACTCAGAGACCAGCCTCAACATCGGCAACGCCTGCAACCCCTCGCTGCATTGTGTGTAAAGGTATCCACCGCATCTGGGAGTGTAGGGTATTTAAAGAAAAGTCTCCCACTCAGCGAGCAAAGGTAGTGGCTGAAGCAAAACTGTGTTTCTCATGTTTGAGAGAAAAGCATATGTTCAGGCAATGCACAAACCCCAGGAAATGCAGAAAGGACGGTTGCAACAGCTCCCATAACACACTTCTTCATGGAGCTGAGAGGGTGTATCCACCAAAATCCCCTTCAAACAACAACAACATTAATTCTAATGCTGGCGCAAATCAAAGTAAACTTCCTAGTGTCCAATCATCGAGTAAGACCACTACTTTGTCATCTGTGAGTAATGTGAAAGGCCTCCTTCAGGTGACTGAATTACAGTCGAAGAGCTCCTCCGGTAAAGATACCACGGCTTTAGTTTTGTGTGATACCGCTTGCAGTAACTCCTGGGTGTCCAATGATCTTGCAAATAGACTTGGTTTGCACGGTACAGCATTGAAACTAACAGTCAAGGGTATAAATACCGAGGAGGTTGTAGACACTAAGTTAGTCGAACTAATTGTAACACCACGCGACAACCAAGCATTTGAACCATTTAAAGTCAGCCCTTACGTAAAGGAAAATTTGAATGTAGGCGCCGACGTCATTAACATTAAAGCACTTCAGGAAACATACCCGCACCTAGCAGTTCTAGACCCAGTTACATATTGCTATAGAAACATCAAGATGATACTTGGACAGGATGTGTATCATGCCATCCGCCCGTTAGAGTACTTCGCTGCCGACGAGAAGTCCTCGCCCTTCGCTGTTCGCTTGCCCATAGGTTGGGTTCTAAGCGGCCCTCTACCGTCGTCTTCAGGTTTAGTCTCGACTTGTTTCAAAGCTAATATGGAGCAGGATTTTGAACTCGCTAGTCAGGTAAAATCTTGGTACGACATGGAGTCGTACGGCGCACTTAAGCAAGTAGACCCACGATCCGCCTCGGATGCGCGTGCGCATGAAATTCTTGAAAACACCACCGTGCATAATGGAAAAAGGTACGATGTAGGAATGCTATGGGCTGAAGATAACATCGAACTGCCCAACAATTACTTCTCAGCGCTGGTTCAATTGAAATCTTTGGAAAAGCGGCTTACGAAAGACCAGACTTTAAGGGAAAAGTACTCGAATACCATCAAAGAGGACCTAGACAAAGGCTACGTAGTAAGGGTCAAGGATGCTCATAAGGTGGAAAGTCGCTCGGAACGAGAGTGGTACCTACCACACCATCCGGTTGTTAACCCGAACAAGCCGGGCAAGGTTCGTAGGGTACTAAACGGAGCAGCAAAATTCCATGGCGCATCTCTTAATAAGTCATTACTCACCGGACCTGACCTACTGCAAAACCTAATCTATGTACTACTACGGTTCAGACAACATCCATTTGCCGTATCCGCCGACATCGAGGGAATGTTCCTCCAAGTTGGAGTGTTGCCATGTGATCAACCATCATTGCGCTTTTTGTGGCGGGAGGACCCCACATCAAATGTTGTGGTACACCAGTATACGCGCCACATCTTTGGGGCAAAAGATTCGCCCACCTGCGCCAACTACGCACTTCAGCGCACGGCACGCGATAATGCTAAGGAGTACCCAGAAGCTGCGAAAGCCGTCCTTGAGAACTTCTACATGGACGATTACTTGGACTCAGTGGAATCCCCCGAGAGGGCCCTCATTAGGTCGAAGGAATTGGTACATCTTCTCCATCTAGGTGGGTTCAAGCTTACTAAGTTTGTAAGCAATGTAGCAGATCTGGCTGACCGAATTGATGGGTCTGCTCAATCCACTGAACCGAAGGTCATCGTTTCATCAAAGGAGGAATCAATGCACGTGCTTGGGCTTAAGTGGGATCACAACAACGATACTCTGGTTGTGAGTAGGGGCACTAACAGCACCATCACGAAAAGTTTAACACAGCGCTTGGTCTTAAGTCTTGTGTCAAAGGTCTACGACCCAATTGGTCTTGTCGCACCTTTCACTGTTGGTGCTCGGTTAATCTTGAAAGACATTTGGCGTGTCAATGGACAAAGTTGGGATGACGAGTTACCTAAGGACACAATTGACCGATTCCTTGCCTGGTGTATTGAACTGCCGCGGTTAGCTGAGATCACTATACCGAGAAGTTACTTTTCAGGACCATTCCAACATCTTGAACTCCATATGTTTGGGGATAGCTCGCAAGACGTATTCAGTGCAGTAGGTTTTCTAAGGGCTCAAGTAACTTGCAACTCCGGGGAGATTAAAACAGAGCTGGCGTTTGTCTTGGGCAAGGCCCGTGTTGCACCTATGAAGGTAATGACAGTTCCTAAGTTGGAATTACAAGCCGCTCTCCTCGCTGCCCGTTTAAAAAGGGAAATCTGTCGAGCATTAACGGTTACTGTGGATAAAGTCTTTATGTGGACAGATAGTACCATCCTCTTGCAGTGGATAAACTCAACAAACAAACACCCCATCTTCATTGCAAATCGTGTTAGTGAAATCCTGGAGAACACCAGCGTTGACCAATGGAACCACGTTGCCACTTGTGATAATCCGGCAGATGCTGGCACGCGTGGCATGTCCGCTGAAGTTTTGCAATCAAGTAGCTGGGTGAGGGGCCCTGACTTCTTGAGAACTAAGCAATTCCCTTTTGTACCAAATACTGACGTCGTTGATAACATCAAGCTCGGCGCTGTAACCAAGGAACAAGATGATGACTCCATCTCATCTTTAGCCGCATCCGTAACCAAGCCCCCTAAGGAACAAAGTATTAATCTAATCCCGTTTGATAAGTTCAGTTCTTATCAAAAATTACTTCGTGTCACCGCATATGTGCTCCGTCTTTTACCATCTCATGAAAGTTACCGTACCGTAGACGGCAGCATAGCCGACCCTGTTGAGCTTGACGAAGCCGAGCGTCATCTCCAGTACTTGGTTCAAGGAGAGTCCTTTAATACTGAAAGAAAGGATCTTCTTGACAACAAATCCGTTAAGAAGAGCAGCCGCATTGCTCAGTTTACTCCGTTTATTGGACCTCATGGTCTCATCCGTTCCTCTGGTCGACTCCGACGGCTAGTGGAAATTGACTTTGACACTAGGCATCCTATCGTGCTGGATGCGCGTCATACTTTTGTTAAACTGTTTCTGCGGCATACTCATTTGAAGAACCATCATCAGGGCATCGATTACTTAAGGTCAAAGGTACAAGAACGTTATGCCATCCTAAAACTACGTTCTACACTGCGTTCCATCAAATCAAACTGCGTCTTGTGTAGAAAGTTCCGTGCAGCAACCATTCAACCTATCATGGCAGACCTCCCAAAGGAGAGACTCGCATACCAGTCTCCTCCCTTTACCAACACCGGGGTTGATTACTTCGGCCCATTCTACGTCACAGTTCGTCGGACTACCGAGAAGAGGTGGGGATTTCTTTTCACTTGTCTCACTACTCGTGCTGTCCATGTTGAAGTTGTCCCGTCCATGGACACTAGTTCCTGTGTAATGGGAGTGGAGCGGTTCGTCTCCCGTCGGGGCACTCCTGCTATGATTTGGTCGGATAATGGTACGAACTTCATTGGAGCGGAGAAAGAGCTCCGTGAATGTGTGGAAAAATGGAATGCGCTTAACAGCGCTGCCAAACTTGCCAATAAGGGCATTAAGTGGAGGTTCAATCCACCCAGTGCGCCACACCAAGGTGGCATCTGGGAGAGGTTAGTTCGTAGTTTTAAAAGAGTACTGTATACTCCTCGGTACGCGTCGCCTCACAGATGAGGTGTTGAACACTACTTTTTGTCTGGTCGAATACGCACTAAACTCACGTCCCTTAACGCCCGTAAGCGCCGACCCGTCCGACCTAGGCGCAATAACACCTAACAATTTTCTACTCGGTAACCAAGTAACCAGAATTCCATCTATCGTTGGCGTCGACGAGTTTGATCATCTTAAGCGGTACGCCCGTGCACAGTCATACGCCAATGCAATTTGGGCACGTTGGCTCAAGGAGTATGTACCTACGCTGAACCGTAGATCTAAGTGGCAGACGCCTGCCGAGCAGCACCTCAAGGTCGGTGATTTAGTTTGGATCGTTGAAGAAAGCAACCCAAGGGGTTACTATCCAACTGCTCGGATTGAAGAACTTCGGTACGGCTCCGACAGCGTAGCCCGCTCCGCCGTCTTGCGCACGTCATCCGGATCGCTCGTCCGCCCACTCGTTAAGCTTGTACCAATCCTCCCAACATTTTCTTCCGGGCCGGAGGATGTTACCGAGTAAATTGAATTGAATAAATTATATCACTAGATAGAGAATTTTTGTGCGTATTATATCAAAACTTTCGCTTAGATTTTCCGTTCTAAATGCAACATACGTATTATTTCTGAGAAATACAAAGGCCGATTTCCCATTAAGAATAACTTCCAAAATGGCTCAAAACTGATCGCTTAGCCTAACAAATTCGGTTTTTTGAACAGATTAGTTTTAATCGGTGACCTAGACTAAGACCTGCTAAAAAAGATCAAGCTAGATTTGCCTCCAAGTAAACGATGCTTTTGCCTTGAACGTTGATCTTACACAGTTACGTTGCTTATAACGCGCTATAACTTGAATAAAAGTTCCGATAGACTGAGTTTTATCAGCTATAGGGTAGAAAAAAGTAAATATAGAGATAATGTCACCATGCTATTTTGAGATACCGGATGGTGAACCTCTACGGATGGTGAACCAGACGATAACTCACAAGAAATACTTTGATGAGAAAGTGTTTGTGAACAGGTAACCAGCTCTGTTTTATGAAACTTGAAGTTGGTTTGCCATCTCATAGTCGCAAAATTTGTTTGCATGAAGTGTTGATTATCCGTTGTAATTTAGAAAAGAAGGATGGTTAACATGTAAAGAGAATTGCAACAGAAAAACAATTACTCCAACTGATTAACTAATTGAATCTTTTGGAATGAAGTCTCTGACGAAATACTTTACGTAAGAAAAATTAGCAACATGCACGGATTGAACTACTTTGCTTGGAAAAACAGTATCATCTATAACCAAAAACCTAACTCTCCGATAACTTAGAGTTCAGAGGAAGCTGAATAAGGCGACAGAGGTTTTCCGCGCAAAGTTGATAAATTATGTTTTATTTGTGCTTAGTCGACAATTCAATATTAAACTATTTCTGCAGAGTGCCCAACTGAGTCAAAAAATTCCTGAGTCACATTGTTGTTTTAAAGAGTCAACAACTGTCATCAAAGTAGATATAATTCGCGCTTGGTCTCTCAAACTGTGCACTAAAAGTAACAGATAGCAAGTGGAAGAGGAGGGCCTAAAACAGCATTAAGGAATGCACGATTCTGTTAATGAAAAAGTATCATCAATTTAAACATTGTGATCTAACGCTGGGATAACTCTCTATAAAGCTCAGAACCTGATACTCAAATCCAAGATTAGTAGAATACAGAGGTCAAGTGTATCAACTGCATTTAATAAATAGTGGCCAATGTAAAACGTGCTTTTTCTAAGTTTAGAAGATTATGCTCTGTTACCCTAAGAAGTGCCTTCTCAGTTAAAAAGAGTTTTCTATAATCACCTGGAGTTTACATAAAACATAGTTATCTTCTGGATGAGCGCACTTCTTAACACAATCTCTCCAAAAAATTTGAGGTGAGATTCTATATAGTACGATAATTGGCAAAATCGACAATCGAGATAAAATTTTAGGGTGTGGAGTTTAGAACTGCTAATTTTCAGAGCCTGTGGAAATACTCTATTCACTAAAAAAAAATTATAGGTTAAACAACACGGGTAGGAATCAGGAAACATTTTCACGAAACGAGCCAGAGCCAGAGTCTGTCAGGCGCACACGTATTAGTACATGATTTTCAAATTAATTTCAAGTCATTCAAAGGTAATTGCCCAGAATCACGCATCACGCTTTTAAGCATTAAATTTTGCAAAACGTAGCTGGGTCGGTCGATGCAATAATTTGTTTAGTTATTGTATTGAAGTAGACGCTATAACTTCCTTGTAATCACGTCTTGCTAACGGACGTTCTTCTTTGCCTCGAGAGAATTTCAATAACGCTAACTTATGACGGCTAGACTCATTCGGTAAATTTTGATGTACGTAGCCCGCTTTTGAAGAAACTTGTGCAAACGGATCTCAAGCGAAAGTTATGTCTTTCTCAGAGCACGCTCTGATTTTGTTCCTTTAACTTCTACATCTCCCCGTTGATTTCCCCTTAAACAATTTAAAAACTTCTAAACAAACAAGGGTTGAGCTTTTTTCCAACTTCTGGAAACAATTTGTTGCTTATGCTTAATAGCAGCTAAATCATTTAGAAACAAATAGCTGAATGATCTGGCGTTTTGAGAAATGTTCTTGATTGAAAGATTAGGCTCAAATTTTGTAAGACAGGAAATGATAAAGAAGCCCTCCTCTTTTGTTAGCTTCACTTTCTACGTACTGAATTAAACTCACGTCTTCCATTAACAAACTCCATGGAGTCGAAGCATAACTGATTCTTTCAAAAGAGACCTAATTAACCCACAAAAAAATTCTGTCATAAAGCAAGGCTTTTCTTTAAATAACAAAAGATTCAACAATTTCCTGATTGCGAACCTTAAAAAATTGCAAAAGATATCAAAAACGCTATTATCAAAAATTTTAAAAACTGATAAAAACAGAGTTAAAAAAGCTACAGGTCAAAAAAGAATGCTATAAAAACAAAGATATTTCTTTAATGAGAAGTTGAGTCTTAAAAAATTACATTGCTATTCTCCTGTCTAAAAGAAGGTGGAGACAGATCAACGATTCGATACTTTTTGCAAGAAAAATTGTCGAACTAAACTTATGAATTAAATTTTCCATGAACTTCAAATAAAAAACGTCAAAATATTCAATAATTAATAACACGAAATCTTAATCTCTGACAGTGCGTAGAGTCTTCTTGTAATCAAAACCAAAATAAAAACAACAATGAGAAAAATTAGACGAAAACCACCAAAATGGAATTATCATGTAAACATTTTTTTTTCTAAAACACTAAAACCTCACGGTAAAAAGAGGCGTTCAATGAAAGAATTATCAAGTGGAGGTGCATATAGTTATTTTCTGAAAATACATATCAGCATTATTAGGCTCTCAAAAAACACTGGAATCAATCTCAGAGGACTACATATTAAAAAAGCATCGATCAAAAACTGTTCAACAAAAACAAACATAACCAAAAAATTTCCAAATAGCCACCGGCTGATGGGGATGGGGCAACAGTGGGGAGGGGGCAACGGGGGGGGGTGTCTTCAACCTCTAAGAACCGCCCTTCACACCGTAATTGTAAGTCTCCAAAACAATTTCTATGAACAGCATACATGGAGACTAGGGAGCTGAAAGGCTCTAAGAGCACTTAATTCCCGCTGGGCGCTACCTGTTTATCCATTTTTTGAGGACGAAAAGTCAAATGCATCAGACGAAAAATCGGTCAAGCGAAAAATCGCATTAAATAGACCAACAGGACTAATATAATTGCTACAAACTTCGTTTGAGAGCAATTAACCACAAATTTCCTTCGAGAGCAATTAACAATATAAAGTCATAGAATTAAACATTATACCTGCCACAGTCTCTTGGACGTCTACTGGCTTCAGGTGGTTGCAATACATACACTTCTTGTGTTGAGTCCACAGTTGCTGGAACAAAACAGCCTCATTAATCTATATTGAACTCTAGAATCCCTAAATAAATGGAAAGACCGCATTACAACTCAATTTGGTCAAAAAAACTTTGGAAATGAGATGTTTGTTTGCCGATGCCCCGAAACCCGATTTTATGTCAACTTGATTACAGCTGACAAATGCATATTTTTATATCAGACAACTGTTCTTAAGAGTTGCAACACTTGAAAAACAGCTCGAAAAAGTTATTTTGAAACGGAAGAGGGGCAGCGGAATACTTCATCCAAAATAAACAAACAAACAGCAAAAAGTGCGGACTCAAACGACGTGTACATCCTTTCTGCCTCTCTCATATCTGTGGGGCGGTGGAACGCGGCGTGTGGAGTGTTATTTATTTGATGTATCCACGTGATATACCACAAGGTCTCTCATAAATAGCATAGGATATCTGAGCATAATGTTTCAGCTTTGCAAAAGTTTTTTACCCACTTACCAACTTATTACGTCTGCAATTCCTGGAGCAAAACACAGCCATGCTATTATCCTCTCCGCTATGTTGGACAGTGTAAGTAGGATGTTGCTCAAAAGATATCGTACAAGCACAAGAGTCGCATGTTAGCTTTTTATCCAGATCCTCAATTGCCCCGAATTTAAGTCGCGGTTCCTGGTCGCTACTGGCAGTTCGGATCTGATGACCTCGTTCAATGTTAACCAGAGACCCGTCTGCGTTAATTTTGACAGCCGATGGTGACAACGGACCGGGTCCTGGAGGCATTTTTCTTGCATCTGTTATTTTCTCACTGGTTATTTGAGGTGTAGTCCTTTCATTTGATGGTTCTCCGGTCTTTGTATTAGGCGATTCTTTCAGCTTTCCCAGCAACTCCTGTTGCGAACTATTATTGGTCACTGAAAAATAAGGAGATGTCTCGCTAATTTTGAAAAATAGCCGGCAAATTGCCGGAAAATAGCCGCGATAGACGCTTGTGGCCTTCCATGAATTGAAACAACTGAAGAAATAAGATAGACAGATCGACCAGGAGTCCTTTAATAGACCAGTAGACTTTTTAGGTTAGATTCGGACTGTCAATTTTATGACACATACGGTCTATAAGGAGAGCTTTTTCAAAATTCATATTCTAAATCAAAAACTCGAGACTAATATTCAAGAATTAGGGCAAACAAGTTCGCATCTACTTAGATGCACACTATTGATTTTTAATTAAAATGTTCATAAAATTTAAAGTTTCATAAGTGAGTTCAGAAGTCATTTTTTCGAGTGAGGTAAGTCACGCAATTGACCTAAAAGCAGAAATGACGTCACGCACACAAATTTTAATTGCAAAGGAATAGAAGTCACTGAAGTCAATTCGAAGAAGTCAATTCCAAGAAGTCAGGTCGTAAGAATCATCGATGGAGACGACGATTTAAAAAAGACCACGATGTCCCCAATAATAGCCGCTATCGCTTCGCGGCTATTAACTAGAAATATCCTTCATATCCTTCACGTTGTTTGCAATTGATAAATCTGCATCTACTTTGTACATACAAAATCGTTCAACTTAAAATCGCGCTTTAAATGGTTAAAAGAAGTAAAGGTTTCTGTTTCGCACCAACTCGGGCTCGAACCCATGCCCCTAGTTTAACAGCCAGAGGTCTTTCCTTTTAAGCTATCTATGCGTATTGCACTTGTCTTTTACTGTTTCTAAAGCAAAGTTCTGGACAAGAAGGGTGTTTGTTAATTGCTTGTTTTTGCTATACCGCATGCTTAATAAGCGCAAAAAAGTGCATATTAGGAGCTTAAAAATGATGGTAAAGCGCGTCTCAAAACGCTTTTATTACGCTAGGATGCATGACTAAGGACCCCTAAAACATGTTACTAAAGCAGCGCTGTTGGCAATTGTGCTCAATTGCGACTGATATTTACTATAAAAACGGAAGATTAGACAACATCACTAAAACTGCTCAAAAGTTAGTTTCAGAGCAATTTCATGGGTAATGGTAACAGAAAAATACTTCAAACTTAGCAGTCCTCCATCTTACGAACTGCGCTATAACCACTACAAACCACCGTTGCTCACAATCGCGTTTATCTTATCAAAACATATTTCGGATTAAGAGCATCTGAGATTACGCACATATCAAAAAGTAAAGCGTGAAAAATTTGGTTTAAAGCTAAGATTGTTCTAGATTAGCGCAGCATCTTTTTGCAAAAAACACATTTACAATAAAACTTGAAAGTTCATTCGAGAGCAATTTAAGAATACTTAGTAACCAGGCCCTCACGGGTTATTACGTAGTAAGCCCTCACACCTTCGTGGTAACTGCACCTGACTAACAGTCTTTTGTGTCAGGTTCGGTTCTCACACATCTACTTTAAGCTTTTTAGGTCATTGACCTCTCGATATGTTGGCCTAACCATGCTGCTCAACAAGACTCATACAAATGTGCTTCGAGAGGCCACTTATAAATTTTGTCCCATTTTAGAGCTCACGCGTTTAATATTTAGGATGGCTTATTAAAACATAAGCCGACTAATGTCGGAAGTGATCTCGAACGGCAGGCGGGTGGAAAAACATTTTACCGCGCCGGGATTCGAACCATTGATCTCCCGCCTCATAACCATTTGCACTGCTGACTGCTTTTCGGTCTTTATTTTGCTATGCTGCAACCGACTTTATATTAGCAACAAGCTTTACATCGGAGTAAAAACAATAGAGATCACTCCAAAATGAAGAATGACAGCGTGAAAAAATCACTTGAGAAGTCATAAAATTACCTAGAAAAAAAACGCAAAATGGTCAAGCAAAAAATTTGCATTAAAAAAGACCAACACTTCGTTCAAAGAGCAATTAATAAAAAAAAACAGCAGGACACGTCCTGACCGAGAAGTAAAAGATTTTCAATTGTCTAAACAAAAATGTAGACCTATAATGGATTGGAGAAGCATGAAAAAATCCAAACAAAACTCGAAAAAACAGTAAAATCAAAGTCAAATTGCTATATGTAAAAAAATCACTGCCCAGAAAGCGAATTTTTCGCTCCACTTCTTGTTTCCACGTTACCAAAATCGTCACTTCAATTTGCCTTCAAAAAAGTCGTAAAAAAATATGTGAGAAAAACCTTAAAAAACTTATTCGGAAGCCACTGGAAGACAAAAAAAAGCTTCATTACTGAAAAGCTTCAAACTCATAATTTTTGAAAACATAGCTGGCAGATTGCCAGAAAATAGCCGCAATAGATTCGTAGATCGGCAGTCTAAAAAAACAGTAAAAAAGACAGACCAAAAAAATTCGTCTTTTCATTGAAGGCTGATCTGTTAGATTTTGATTTAAAATCTCTAAGTTTTCGGGGCCTCTATTAGTTGATCTCAAATAACCTTCATTTAGAGTGACACACACCCATTTGACCTTATCTCTTTGAATTAAAGTAAATAAAAGTCAATTTCAAAGTGAAGAAGTCATTTTTGAGAGTGAGGTAAGTCAAGTGTGACCAAAAATTTAATCACGCGCATGAACAAAAAACTTGCTCCGCTAAGAGCGAAAAATGACGTCACACATGCAATTCAGTTTAAATTGCATGAACGAATGAACAAAAAGTGGCTGTGACGTCATATGGTCGTAACAAAAATCATGACGACGAAATAAAAAAAAAACCAAGAGAAGGCCAATAATAGCCCCAGCTATTGCTGTGCGGCTATTAAAAATATATGAATTCATGAAAAAATTCTTATAAACAACTTGAACTAAGAAACTAGAAAGTAACGATTTTAAAAAAGTAACATTAAACCACAGAAAAAATCATTTAGACAAATAAAACTGTTAAAATGCTCTCAGAAGATTAGGTAAGTCATAATATAATCAAAAACTTGTCTGTCTAAGATTATAGAAAAAACACTCACAAAACACTTTAAGCTAAAAAAACCCTCCAATTTAGCTTAAAACTCATATTAATTACCAGAAACCTTCAAACCACTATCAAAACAACCCCAAAATTAATATTATATCATAATCAAAGCTCCGATCACAAATTTTCACAAAGCGTTTTAAAAAACCGCACGTGAACAAAAAAATTGCTTGCTTCGATTTTTTTTACACCTGAAAATTCTCGTCCTCACAAAAAGAGCGGTATGAACAAAAACCACTCTTTTCGCTCCGCTCTCCAACTTTGTTCAACACTCAAACAAAAATTTTTCCACGTGTTTCATTTCCTACTTCAAAATTCAATCCAATAAAATGGATTAAGAGAAAACTTTTCCAGAACTCCTCTTCGATTCGTAAAAAATAGATAACCATAACTCCTCTTGGAGTCGTAAACAGACATCGCACCGATACAATTCAAATTCTTTAAATTGTGAAAATCGCTCATTCACGGGGAAAAGCTACTACTCAAATTATTCTTGGGCAGTATAAGAAGCTTATGCTTATGCAGATTTTGTGTGAAAAGTTGAGTTCTTTTGAAACCGAATTTTTCGAAAAAAGACTAACAATACGAGCGGAAATAGTCCACAGAAGCCAGAAATGATGCATACTTTCACTGTTGTCATGGCGATCATTGTTATCTGTGCTCTTTTCCTTTGAAGTTGCATCTTTTCTAGCTTCTTCCCGTGACTTTCCACTGTCAACCAAATGCAACCTTTCAAATACATTCCCGCTGCTCCCCTCACTGGCAACACTAGCCCGCACAGGCTGCCCGTCCTTTTTGTGTAACTGGTTGTCATGTTGAACTAGAAAACTGTGCCATAAAGAAGCCATTGGTTTGGTAGCAGCCGATGACACTGTATTGTTGCTGCTGTTGTTGTCGGTCAACATTTTCACAATTGAGCTGTTCGATGATGTAATTCGGTCTGTTGAGCGGTCTCCATTCCTTAAAAGTAACATGCTGCTATACAGACTTAGATTTATGAATAAAGTCTGCGCTGTACGTCGGAAAAATTGCTCTCGAACGAACAGTGCAAGCTCTAATTAATTGCAGCCTTCTTGAGTCGGGGGGACTAAGAATTTCACTAAGGGGCTTCAAATGCGTGAATAGAGGGAATTTACAACTATTACGTGGTGTACTTTTGTGTCGTACTTTTCATTTGCCTTTTACTAGTTAACTGCTGCCAATTTAGTTGAGCTCTTGCTCTTGATGCTTGTGCACGAGAAAAATTTAGATCATGCAAAACGAAAAAGTCGATGGGGTAAAAATCACACGAAAAGTCAAAACGGTTGAAAAGTCACGAAAAGTCAAAATGGTGCAAAGTCAAAATTTTGCACATATAAAAGACGTTGGAAAAATTGCCTCAAACTTCTTTCCAGAGCGAATGAAAAACATTATTGCTGCTTCTATTGGGTGCCAATAACCTCCAATTAGAGTGACACACATTCTATTCACAGTCAATTTCAGAGAGAGGAAGTCAAGTGTGACCAAAAACTTAATCACGCGAATGAAAAAAAACTTTCTCCACTTAGAGTGAAAAATGACGTCACGCACGCAATTCATGTAAAATTGCATTAACGAATGAACAAAGAGCAAATTTGAAAAGGGTTGTGACGTCATATGGTCGTGACAAGAATTTTGACGAAATAAAAAAACAAAGCAGGACAAGTCGTGGTGCAAAATTCAAAGAATTTTCATTGATTAAATAAAAGAGTAAACCAAAAACGGACTATGATTGAATTGTAAAAACCATTTCCAAAAAACAGATTAAAAAAACATAAACCGACTAATGTTGGAAGAATTGCACTCGAACGCCAGGCGGGTGGAAAAACATTTGACAACGCCGGGATTCGAACCATTGACCTTCCGATTCCCTAACCAGAAGCACTGCCTACTCGATTATCAGTCCAATCTTGATGCTATGCTGCAACCGATTTTATATTAACCAAAAACTTTACCTCGGAGAGAGAGCAATAGAGATGAAAATTTAAAAATGAAGAACGAAAGCGTGAAAAAAGCACTTGAGAAGTCAAAGAAAAGCATAAAAACGGTCAAACGAAAAATTTGCATAGAAAAAAGACCAACACGTTTACAATAATTGCTATGAACTTCGTTCAAGAGCAATTTTAAAAAAAACAGAAAATCAAAGTTAAAATGCCGCATGTAAACAAAAAAAACAATAGCGAGAAATAAAAATTTGGTTCAAACAAAAAACGACCGAGAAAGAATCATGAATGGAATGGGAGAACCATTTCAAAAATTCGATCCAAAAAAAATCGAACAAAAACAGTAAAAATCAAAGTTAAATTGCCGCATGTGAACAAAAAATGACAAATGAAAAGCGAACTTTGGTTCGAACACCATTTCCTCGCTCTAGTATAAATTGTGAGTGAAAAAAGTCACGCCACAAAATCACTCGCTTTTTCGCTCCACTTCCTGTTTCGGCGTGACCAAAATCACTACTCCAATTTGACTTCAAAAATCATAACAATGTGTAAACAGACCTTAATAAAAGGACATCGCCTCAATAAATTCACATTGTTTGACTTGCAAAAAAAAACAAGAGAAGGCCAATAATAACCCCATAATAACTATTCAGTGTGTTAATTATTTTGCATTAGCTGAGTGTGGTTAGCTGGCTCCTTTCAAAAAATCAATTAACCTGATTTCGATGAGCTAAAGTGCAACAATTGTCAATATTTGCATTTTTTAGACGAGTTCGCTGGCCGCCTAATTTTTGCCTCAGCAAAGCCTTTACTATCACATTTGGATTATTGTAATCCAATTGTGACTACTTTAAAAAGAAAACATTCCAAAACTGCAATATAAAAATCTAATAGGATGCTTAAAACGCTTAAGTCGTTCTACAATTTGTTCACCCGTTACTGATCGAAAAATTTTGGCCAAAAATTGAAGTTTGGTTTATTTGGATGCTGCTAAGCATGTTTTGCGATACGTCGAAGATTCGATTGAGAGAACTTTCCTCCTACTGCAAAACCAGAAAGCGTGAAACTTTGCTGATGCCAAGGATCTAGTGATAGGCTAAACACTGGAGATATTCATAAAAAATATTTTGGTATATTCTGTAGGCTAGCTATTGAAAGACCTCTATGTTAATCACATCCCTAAATGAATGGTAAGCACCCTAATTTTGAGACCTAATGACCAGAAATATGCCTCAAAATAATTAGATCATTTCAATATGCATGAACCCCTAATTTATATGAACTATTTATATTAACTCCTTTATATTAACTAGGCACACTGTCTGTTAAGGGAGTCGAAGACGTTAAGATATTCAGAAACAAATACAAACAAACAAGCGCAGACAAACAAAAAAACGCTGACAAATAAATAAATGAAACAAGCCAACAAACAAACAAACAACTGAACACACAAAAACAAACAAACAAACTCACCACCCAGAGGGGCCGGAGGTTAGATAATTTTTAAGGGTGTAGAAAAATACGACCTAGGGAGGTTTTGAAACCCCGACCTCAGGTGTAGAAGACTCAAGCATTAACCTCTCAACTGGATACGTGCAAGAAAGCCGACGTTATAAAGAACCGACGTTATAAATTGCCGAATCCTGACTGTATTTAAAAAGAGCCGAAAGCAAAAAAGTTGCCTTTAATTACCCTAAATTGTTAGTTGATCACCAACAAAAGTACTTAAGTGGGTTAAAAGGTCTTATGCTCGGTTGTGATAGTTTCATATCAAAACCCATAAAACGCTAAGGCATGGCCATGGCCCGCTATAATTTGAAGATAATTATTTATTAATTCGCTTTCAGTTTCTTTTACTAGAAAATATTAAAACTTCATTT
This sequence comes from Convolutriloba macropyga, assembly GCF_964194025.1. Lineage (NCBI taxonomy): Eukaryota > Metazoa > Xenacoelomorpha > Acoela > Convolutidae > Convolutriloba > Convolutriloba macropyga. The sequence continues at coordinate 11,139,154 of NC_134470.1, forward strand.
CTCAAATACTCCGCTATGATTTGCTGAGAATTTGGTAGACTCATTTCAGAAGGCAATTTAATTGGCTGCAAAATTTATCGACTAATAATTTAAAACATAGCTGACAGATTGCCAGAAAATAGCCGCAATAGATTAGTAGATCGGCAGTCTAAAAAAACAGTAAAAAAGACAGACCAAAAAAATTCGTCTTTTCATTGAAGGCTGATCTGTTATATTTTCATTAAAAATCTGTATAAGTTATTGCTGTCTCTATTAGCTGATCTCAAATGACCTTCATTTAGAGCAACACACACCCAATTGACCTTATCTCTTTGAATTAAAGTAAATAAAAGTCAATTTCAAAGTGAGGAAGTCATTTTTGAGAGTGAGGTAAGTCAAGTGTGACCAAAAATTTAATCACGCTCATGAAAAAAAAACTCGCCCCACTAAGAGAAAAAAAACGTCACACATGCAATTCAGTTGAAATTACATGAACGAATGAACAAAACGTGGTTGTGACGTCATATGGTCGTAACAAAAAGCATGACGACGAAATAAAAAAACATAGCCGGAAGAATTCCGGAAGCGACTCGATCGTCACAGCTCCACAAAAAAAACCGTAATTGCAGCTGAAGCCGATTCTTTTTGTATAAAACCATTAACTCATTACTTCCCCATGTCTGATCTAAAAATTGGTGAAATTTAAACCACTGTCACCAGAAGCGAAATGCAGCAAAACTTTATATTATTGAAAACGTTATGTGACATTAAAAAAGTCTGAATAAATTAGGATGGTCAAAATACTGATAGGCTGCAAATCCTGACAGGGCTATCAATTACCCTCAAATAATCCATGATTCTAATCTCAAAAATATCGCGCACGCAAACGGCAATTAATAATCTTAGAAACTAAGTGAAATTTTTCAAAAAAGAATGCTCAAAATTAAGAATACGAAAACCAGTACGATTAGATTTCTAATAGGTGCATTTCAGACAAAAACAACACGCACTTCTTCCTTCTTGTATACATGCTAGACAACATGATTTCATACTAATTCAAAATTTAAATTAATCATAAAGACATAAGCAACAATAATATCCAAAAGCAAAAAATGATTTTAAAACAATACCGGTAGAAAAGGCAGATAAATTGCAAAATCTAGGCCGGACGAAAATCGAAATAAATAGCAATAAGTCGAAACTTTGGAAAAGGCTGTCTAGCAAACTCTCAGTACTGCCTTATAATGAACGAAGTGAATTGCAAACCAAAGAAATGAAAATCTCAGAAAAAGTTGAAATCATTCAATTTTTCAACAACTCAAAAATCAATGAAACCTATATAAATGTGGGTCAAGGACAAAAGTATAGAACGATACAAAATAGAATGTGAAGAATATGGACACAATGCAGGGAACATTGTCACAAAGACTAATTCTTGATTTTTGAACGTTAAAAATTAAAACAAAAAAAAAAACAAGAAATCCAAATACATTTCATTGTTCAGCATTCGAGACATAGAAAAGACAACGAGTCAACCAAGACAAAGATCCATCCTCCGGAACAGAACAAAAAAAGCAGAATTCAAACATGCAAAACGTAGAAACAATTTGCAAAAAAATGGTCAAAAAATTTTTAAGACTGCAATTATGAAATAAAATATAGCTGTTTTTCAAGAACTTAACGCTAGAAAATGATTGAATTTTTATTGAAACAAAATTAAAGTCTCCGATGTTGCACAAAAAGACTTTCTATTAATTAAACCAAAATACAAACACAAAACAGAAAAATTGGAAAAAAAATCTACCAAAATCGAATTAGCATATAAACATTTTTATAAAACAAAATTACATCGAGGTAGAAAGAGGCGTTGAGTATATAAATTTTCAAAGGCGAGTAGCCATATTAACTTATTTTTGACAAGAAGACGGCAGAAATAGCCAAAAATGAAGAAATTAAAAGAAAAAAAGCCAAAAATTAGCTAAAAAATCAAGAAATATGTGCCAATTTTGAACTTGAAACGCATTTTCAGACTCTGCAAAACACTGTGGTATCAATTGCCGAGGTGTACATTTCAATATAGCATTGAAAAAAAATTATTTCTACAAAAAAAACCAAAATACAAGCAAAAAAACTGGGCCACTTAGACGAAAAAACCGCTAAAAACGGTTATCTATATATGAATTCAGTCAAAAACTACTTTTCAAAGTCGAAAAGTCATTCACTAATAACAAACATTATTGACAAGCAATTTCTTCAACTCACGTTGTGGCTGTTGAACACAAAAATAAACTAACGATGCATTGTTCGATTTTCCATTTGTCTGGTTCGAATTGACATCAAAGTAGATCTCTTGAATGTCATCATCAGAACTCTCTCCTTCCCCAGGAGTACTACTAGGGTTAGACTTCCTCTGTAATTCTTGACTACTGCTACTTCTTGCTAACCCTGCACTTTGCGGCTCGGAGTTTCTCGTCAACGTTTTATTGAGCGGTGCACTCGATGCGGGTAGGCTAGGTCCATCTTTTTGCATATTAACGTTACCCGGGTTTCTCAGACTATGGTACAACTCAGAGAAGGGCGATATAGCTCTGCGAGTATTCGTGAATTGTGGAGGTCTGAAAGGAACCGAAGCCATGATAGGACGTATTGACGACGTTGACACTTCTTGGACAATGCCATTACTGACAGCCGAAGATGTTTGTGGTTGTTGTTGCAACGTGGCAGCAACTGGCTGTAGAGGAAACTGTGCTTGAACTACTACTGGGTTTTGATTTCTCATGGCCGGATGAGGCTGAATTAACGGATGAGGAATCACATGACCCAATGGTATTGGAGAAAACTCACCACATACCCCTTGTCCAGAGAGTTGATTTGGCAAGAACCTATTTTGATTTGGCAGCTGGGACATTGAATCAGGCTGAACAATTTGCGATTCGTTTCTATTCTGCATGTGAAAAACTTGCGATTGTGTCTGCAATGGCCCAATTTGTAAACCTGGAGGGTACGGGCTTCTAATTTGTCTATTGGGTTGATACGATTCATGGCCGAATCCATTACTATTTAGTAACTGCGGTTCCGGCATTGCTTTTGGACAACTCGCATCCTCTTCAGGGGATCCCAGATCAACCACATTTTGAGCACTGTCATTTGTCCTACTAGAAATAAACTTCCGAATGCAATCCGCATTGCAAAACAGCAAACTTTGCTTTCTCACGAACTCAAGTTTCAGTGTCCTTTCGTCACGAGGCGGTTTTTCACAGCAAAAATAGCACATACTTTTGAGGCATAGTTGAAACTGTGGGAAACATGCGTCACAACATTGCTTCATTCTTCCATCAGGCAATTCGATCGCAACCTGAAAAAATGAATCAATTTTCAGAAATTGGACTCCGCTTGGTTAGCGTAATGCGTTTATACTCCCCAAGTGCTATATAACGCAAGCAATGCATATAACGCAAACAATGCAAAAGTTGGGGTCTTTCCCATTATAGCTCCCATAAAATTATAGGCGCCCCTTTATGGTATAATTTCCATGATTGGGGGGGGGGGGGGGCTATAGCATTAAAAACAATTGGGTGTGGGAGGGGGTAGAAAACATCCAAAAAATTGAAAGCGAACTCACAAGGTTAGTTTCATTCCTGCTGCGCATGCAGGAACAACATGTAGCTTGTGCTGCCTCCGAACACTCAGGTTTGCAGAAGTTCGACGGTGAAGTTGATAAAAAGAACTCTCCGCATCCCCGACAAAAACTGTTGAATTTAGTTGAAAAGGCAACCCAGCAGCTTCGCGAGCACAACAGGTAACTGTAATGCGATATACTTTCATTTGTATTAGGCAGGAAATAGTTTTTGCATTTGATACAAGCAGTTACACTGAAGCACCGCTGCTCTTGCTCCAAATAGCAAAAGACGTCGCAGTAGTGGTTGCCATTAGCCTTGAAAGTACTGGTACCAGGGTTGGCCATAGTAAAGCAGGAGCCACATCGTACTTCATCGTACAAATTCATCACTCGACGCAAACAGCCTGATATGTGGCAACTTTGATGTATACGCTACAGGACGTAAATGCTGTCACGAAAAGAATTCACTGCTAGACCCAATACTGTCCGTATATTTATATCCATTACGTTTACCTAAATGCATTACATTGTTCATTTTTTAAGCCAAATTACGAAAGAACAATACTAAACTTGTATTTACTTGCTCATCAGAGCATTTGAATTCGCGGAAAAAGCGAATATTAGTATATCGGATATCAGGAGCTTTTAAGATTAAATATTTTGTCTCAGTAGTCATTTCTATTAACTTAAGCAACCTTAACTTCCTTACAACAATAGATTGCTATTCTGCATCGTTTCCTAACTGACTCTGCAATGCATGTTTAGATTAATATATTTAGACGATGAAGTGGAAAACAACCCCAGCAGTTTTGAGCACATTGGGATCACATTGTTCTGAGCACATTGTTCTGACCACATTGGGATCAGCAGCAGAATCGAATTACCACATATAGGTCAAAATCGTACCAGAGAAATGTATTGCAGTTTTGGTTTAGCTGATTTCGACAAAATTGTCAGTGAGATGAAGCAACTTCACTTCCTGCCAATATAGTAGCCGCCCGTGCGCAATACTCTATGTCTTTGGCTAATTGAGCGTGTTACTTGGTTAAAATGCAGTGATAAGTTAAATTCTTAAATAGATTATGGTGAAAAGTTGGTTTAATTAGACTACATTTAATAGAGTGGTTAGCTCTGATGGAAGTTTGGTGTTCAATGAATGAATTTATTCCTCGCTTTGGTCGGTACCCAATATCAGTTCTATCATCGTGATAAATTAACTAAGTCAACAAAGATATGTCAGTTTTGTTGATTTCGCTCGAAGCCCGAGCTTTATCTAATCACAGGTCTATTTTCTTTTCTGACACTTATCAACCTTGCGTCAACCATAAATCAGGTAATAAATCAAATTTTAAACTAAATCTTTAACCCTGAAACCCAGGGTTTTTAGTACATTTTTTTAATATACGTGTGACACTCACACTGCCCCCTCTTAACAAGAATAGAGTGCACCACTCACTCAAAATTAAACAATATTTTCATTCACAGATCTTGCTATGTGAACGTCTTACTATACAAAAAGTTTGTAGCTTCATGTGGACAGTTTAATTATCAGTTTTGGTTGTTCATAATTTTTTCTGCCTCGTCAAGTCGAAATATGTTGTACGCTTCCCGCGCCGCATTATTTGTCAGAATTTAAAATGCCCGGTTGATGGTCTTGAAGAATTCTTCGTCTCCACCAGCATCAGGGTGCGTCAACAGGCTCATTTTGTGGTAGTGTTTCTTGATCTGATCTTTTGAAGCTGAACTTTTTACCAACAAAATCTCGTATAGCGTTGCACGCCGGGTCACAATGTTTTTGTTCCGAATCTCGAATAAACATTTCTCCATGGCCTTTGTTTTGGCTTCTTCGTTCCTAAGAGTACTCTTTTGTCGATCAATGAGAGAATCTTTTTTCGGCATAAAAAAAACCTTTTTGCTTCTAAAGTTTCTTGATATTTTCAATCTTGAACTCCAGATTTTTCTTCTTTTGGTCTAGAACTCAAGACGATCCCGTTTTTTTGGCCTTGAACTCAAGACATTTTTTTTTGGTCTCGAACTCGAGACGTTGCCTATTCTTTTTTTTGGTTTTGAGCTCAAGACATTTTTTTTGGTCTCGAACTCGAGACGCTGCCTATTCTTCTTTTTTCTTTTTTTGATCTCGAACTCGATACGTTCCTTCTTTTTTTAATCTTGAACTCAAGACAACTTATTTTTCTTTTTCTTTTTTTTCAAAACAACTGACTATTTTAACGACTCTTTTTCGTCAATCATTTTTATTTGTTCTTGGCGTTCATTTATTAATTTGAGTAATAGGTTGTACAAAGCTGTTTTCGTTATGCGGTCAAGATTTTGTAATAGTTGTCGCCAAGACGCTCCAATAATAACTAATCCTAAATATATGAACAATTTAGGATAACTTTCACAAACCAAAAAATGAGGTAGACCGTTAAGACTGACACAGCAATGTCCTTCGCTTTTAAACAAATGTATAAGCTTTTGGTTTTTAAATTCGGAAAAACTGTTATTTCATTCGTTAGAAAAAATTGTTGTTGGAACTGATCGTTCCAGTGAATATAATTTTCTATACTGTATTTTCCATCCGAATCTCGGAATGCTTCCCTATGGATAATTCTTTTACTATTATGGAGAATTGTTCCAGAAATTTGACTCTGTTTTACGTCTGATATGGAGAAAAAGCTGCGCTGCAGGTTTTCGTCACTTACGTTTAAGTTACTATTCATCCACCACTGATATATTTCAAGATTGGGTTTCTTCAGCGTTTCTCCAGATTGTTGAAAACTGCCGTCTTCTAATTTAACAACATTTGGGTGCAGCGGGTTGCAAGCAGCGATTGTATAATTATGATACAAAATTTTTGTAATAGCGTCCTTATATCTAAAAGAAGAAAAATTCTTACCCTCTACTAACACAAGAACTTCTTCTGTGCAAAAAAAGAAGTTTAGTTACTGTTGCTACCATCTTTGCACCTTTATGAACATATAACACAGATCCTGCTCTTTCGACGTGAGTTCCTTTCTCGAAGAACGTTACTGATGGACTAACAATGTTTTTTGATATTTCAATCATAGTTTGAATTTTTAGTCGTTGAGCCTTGCATTGGAGCGTTCTAATTTTCTTAAAAAAATTCTCTCTCTTTGAGAAGTTCGAAATTTAAGGTGTCAACAACGCTTGAAAGAAACATTTCCATGGTAATTTTATGTTTACCAGTTTTCAATTCTAAATTTTCCTCGGAGTAAAAAACAATTGGAACTCCGGTTGGTTTCACCCGCTGTCCACACAATTTAATTGTTTTTTCCTCTAAGATTTTTAATGCAAAGTCTTCATATTTTTTGTTTAAAATTTTTCCGCTGATAAAAGTGGTCTTGTTGTTACCAAAACATCTTACAGGGTCCTCCATATTAAAGTGTTTGATCGTTTGACATGTTTGCTCACCTTGATTTTCAAAAAAATAGTTCACTAAGTCGTCTTCAAAATATGTGGTTTTGATAAAAACATATTTCGAAAAACCTAGGGGATCCTTAAAATTTAATAAGTTTCTTTGTAGCAACTTGCCCCAAATTGTTCCCATGTAAATGTATGCATTAATTACCACAAGTCAATTAAATTTTTGTCCTGTAGTTGAAGTCCGCTCTACAGGCTCCGTATACATATCGCCTTCGCGCCCCTTTTTTGTCATGAAGCTTTGACTCTGCTCTTTGATATAAGTGGTTTCACTTGTCTGTCGTAAAAGTTTTTCAGTTACCGACCTGTTGTTTTTAAATGTCCTATCTCCAAAAACCTGGTATGGCAAATTTTGTTCTGTCAAATTTTCCTACAAACTCCCTCATATAAAGGGTATATTGATTTTAGTAGTCTCGAATTTTCTGTGAGAAAAACGACATCGTCATAAACGTTGCTTTTTTTAAGTACCGACACCGTATACACCGCTTCATACATGCAAAATTTTAGTTTTATCTCAAGTTGAGCCTCAGCATAAATCAAACTACCTTCTTCTTTTGTTTTCGATTCTCGAATTTTGTTATCACAGTTTGTACTATGATCTAGAGAATAGATCTTCGGTGATACGATATTGTCATAATCATAACCGTATAACTTGATACAAGGTGATGGAGAAGCAAAAATTACTAGCAATGCCAGATACAAACATAGTGATATTCCATCATACGATGCTCCGGATGAACTCGTCTTTCTTTTCGATTCCATTATTTCTTTCTGGATTTTTCTGAAATAAAAACATCATCAGTTTCCTGGCTGCTAAAATACGCTTCATCTTGATCATTAAAAAGTTCTTTAATTTCTCAGGCACCGATTTTAATCGGCTGCTAGACCTTGTAGCCGTTTTTGGAGCCTTGGGATCACTATTAATCTTTTCTTCAGTACTTTTTGTTTTACAACTAGATTTCTGTGGCTTTTTTTCTGTTTTTGGAATTTTTGTTTCTGCTGATTTTTTTCCAGTGTACTCTGTAGGTTTTGACGAAGTTGCACCTCCTCACTCGGCAACAATTTGAGCCTTCTCTTGTCCTTTAGAGGTTTTGTGCTCTGATTCTTTAGCTTCATTCTCAGACGTGTCATTTGTAACATTTATTGAATCAATATCATCCTCAGCTTCCGATTGATTTTCTGTGTTTAGATTGCTTTCAATGACTGCTGATGATTCTATTTCATTTATATCGTCATCGTCTGAGCTGTTCAATTCGGTATTCTTCTGCTCCTTAATGGTTGTTTTTCGATTCGCCTGAGGCTCAGGCGTGAATGACTTTGCTCGTGTTTTATATTTCTTCAGTCGGTCATATTGGACGTTGATTGCTTTCCTCGTCTTTTTATCTTCTACCTTGAAATTCAAATCGTTTTTAATTTCAAAAATTATGTATGGTCGTCTATAGGAAGCAGTAAATTTTCTTGTTTCTTCTTTTATAACCGTTGGGTTGAAAACTAACACTTCTTTGCCAACTCTATAGTTCGATCCATATCCATACTTGCTGCGATCATAATAGGTCTTCTGGCATTCAAGTTCGACATCCACATATTCTCGCATCAACTGATGCGTTTCTTGTAGTTTCTGTTTCATTGTGAAAATATAGTCACTTGATGTTGCATATGTTGCAGTCTGTTGTGTGCTATGGATGCAGTCCACAGGTAGTGACAGTGGAAAACCCAGTACCTGGGCTGTATTTTGTTACACTATGAATTGATGATCGATATGCCATCATGGCTAAATGTAGAAAATTCGTCCACTCATGTTGATATTGGCCTATAGTTTCTGTTTCATTGTGGCTGCATTTCCTGTAGTTTCCGTTTCATTGTGAAAACATAGTCATTTGGTGTTGCATATATTGCGGTTTCATTGTGAAAACATAGTCACTTGATGTTGCATATATTGCGGTCTGTGATGTGCTTTAGATGCAGTCTACAGGCAGTGACAGTGGAAAACCCAGTACCACATACAATGGGCTGTATTTTGTTACACTATGAATTGATGATCGATATGCCATCTACGCAAAAGTTAGAAATTTCGTCCACTCGAATTGACATTGGCCTATAGTTTCTGTTTCATTGTGGCCGCGTTTCCTGTAGTTTCTGTTTCATTGTGAAAACATAGTCATTTGGTGTTGCATATATTGCGGTTTCATTGTGAAAACATAGTCACTTGATGTTGCATATATTGCGGTCTGTGATGTGCTTTAGATGCAGTCTACAGGCAGTGACAGTGGAAAACCCAGTACCACATACAATGGGCTGTATTTTGTTACACTATGAATTGATGATCGATATGCCATCATTGCTAAATGTAGAAATTTCGTCCACTCATGTTGATATTGGCCTATAGTTTCTGTTTCATTGTGGCTGCATTTCCTGTAGTTTCTGTTTCATTGTGAAAACAAAGTCACTTGCTGTTTCATATATTGCGGTTTCATTGTGAAAACATAGTCACTTGATGTTTCATATATTGCGGTCTGTGATGTGCTATAGATGCAGTCTACAGGTACTGACAGTGGAAAACCCAGTACCACATACGCTGGGCTATGTTTTGTTACACTATGAATTGATCATCGATATGCCATCTACGCTCAAGGTAGAAATTTCGTCCACTCATATTGATATTGGCCTATAGTTTCTGTTTCATTGTGGCTGCGTTTCTTGTAGTTTCTGTTTCATTGTGAAAACATAGTCACTTGGTGTTGCATATATTGCGGTCTGTGGTGTGCTGTAGATGCAGTCTACAGGTAGTGACAGTGGAAAACCCAGTACCACATACGCTGGGCTGTATTTTGTTACACTATGAATTGATGATCGATATGCCATCATGGCTAAATGTAGAAATTTCGTCCACTGCTGTTGATATTGGCCTATAGTTTCTGTTTCATTGTGGCTGCATTTCCTGTAGTTTTTGTTTCATTGTGAAAACATAGTCATTTGGTGTTGCATATATTGCGGTTTCATTGTGAAAACATAGTCACTTGATGTTGCATATATTGCGGTCTGTGATGTGCTATAGATACAGTCTACAGGCAGTGACAGTGGAAAACCCAGTACCACATACGCTGGGCTGTATTTTGTTACACTATGAATTGATGATCGATATGCCATCTACGCAAAAGTTAGAAATTTCGTCCACTCGAATTGACATTGGCCTATAGTTTCTGTTTCATTGTGGCCGCGTTTCCTGTAGTTTCTGTTTCATTGTGAAAACATAGTCATTTGGTGTTGCATATATTGCGGTTTCATTGTGAAAACATAGTCACTTGATGTTGCATATGTTGCAGTCTGTTGTGTGCTATGGATGCAGTCCACAGGTAGTGACAGTGGAAAACCCAGTACCTGGGCTGTATTTTGTTACACTATGAATTGATCATCGATATGCCATCTACGCTAAAGGTAGAAATTTTGTCCACTCATGTTGATATTGGCCTATTTATTTGAAAAGCCATTCTATTGTCCGATTTGTTCTAAAAATAATCGCGTTCCCTTGTGTGTTGTAGGACGTTGTTGATGTCCTCTGATTTCCTAGTTCACTGCAAAGACTGCAAAATAAATTTGACATAAAGTTCGACCCTTGGTCACTGTATAAGTTGACTGGACAGCCGAATCTCACTATCCAGTGTTCAGCAAACGCTCTTGACACGGTTTTTGCCTCATGATTGGGTAAAGCTATGGCTTCGTACAACTTACTGAATTGACCACCGATAAGCAAAATGTACTTGTTTCCCTGAGACTCGGGAATTAGACCCATGATATCAAGAGATACCTGCCAAAATGGACGACTAGGTTTCCATTTTGTGATTGAATGGCGATATTTCTGCTTAGTGCTTTTCTTTTTAGGTACACGTAACAGCTTTCTATCCAGTTTCTTACGTTCCTTCTCATGCACAGCCAATAAAACCTTTCACAAGCCCTTTGGTAGGTTTTCTCAATCCTAAAGTGATCTGCGCTAGGAGAGTCATACAACAGCTCAAGCACGTTGGACACTATCTCCCATGGTACAAGTATTTAGTAAACAGTCTCAAAGTTTGGTTCCGTTTGGTGTTTACAATACAAAATCCCGTCTATGAGACAAAGATTTGTATACTGAACCCCGTATTTTCATAACTCCTTTGATGCTCCATTTTTCATTTGCCGTGATTCAAGTCATTTTTTGTTTAGTATCCAGGAGTATACTTCGTTGAGTAGTTTGTCATTTTGCTGCGAACCTCGCAGTTTTACTCTCTGCAGTTGGTCTAACTGACAACCTCGACTACCATAATCGATAATGTCTTGCTCTGAGTCAACGGCAATAGCTTAAACAAAAGCTGTTTGTTCATCGTCTTCTGTGTTAAATAATTCCCGCTTGGTGGCTGAATAATTTCGCTGACTTTTACTCAGAGTTTTGCTAGCATATGCAATAATTCTATCCTCCGTTCCTTGCTTTTGGGTATGAATTGCTCCATTTCCTGTCAACGAAGCATTAGTGGTTAATGCATACGGATACTTATCGTATGGATATCCTAAAACTGGGGCGTCCAAAAGCCTCTTTTTTAAGTCGGTTACCGCATTTTTGCACTCTGTTGCCCATTCAAATTTATTTGACTTATTCAGTAAACTGTAAAGAGATTCTGCTGTTTTTCTGATATCCGGAATAAAATTCCCATAATAGCCCACAAGGCCAAGAAAGGCCCTGACATCCTTCAGAGACGATGGTTCTTTCATTCTTTCTACAGCTCTCACTTTCTCTTGGTCGACCTTGACTCCACTCTCGGATATAATGTGCCCCAAGAAGCTGACACATTTTTAGAAAAAAATGCATTTTGATCCCTTAATCTTTAATCTATTCTCCACTGATCGTTGGAAAACCAGTTTTAATCGTTTCAGATGTTCGTCGAAATTTCTTCCGAAAACGATAACGTCATCTAGATACACTAGAGCCATTTAGTAATAGAGGCCAGCAAAAATTAACTCCATTAGGTTTTTGAAAAGCACCTCGATCAGACGCTAGTCCCATAGAGAGTCTTTTCCACTTATACAGGACTAGAGTTGTTATAAAAGCAGTTAATTTCTGACTCTCTTCCTCGATCGCTATCTGAAAGTATCCCGACAAGAGATCTATGTTCGAGAAGTACATATTTCCCTCCAGTGAATCAATAAATTCATTAATTCTTGGTAAAGGCCAGCAGGTTTTTTCTATTTGTTTGTTCAGACCACGGTAGTCTAGAACCAAGCGATAGGTTCCATCCTTTTTTGGGACAAGTATTGATGGTGCTGCCCAGCCGGAATGTGTTGGTTCGACTAAAATGCCTCGTTCCAAGTCTTCAACTTTTTTTCATGGCTTTTATTTTCTCAAAGCTCATGCTGCCGTATGTACGTCTAAATGCCACAACATCCTTTTTTAATTTCATTTTATGATAAATTCGATCGCAAAATCCCACATAATTTGAGTTTCGTGAAAATATTACTTCATATTTTGCGCAAAGTGACCTCACTTTTGTCATTTCCTCACAAGACAAGCTCATTGAACTTGAGTTCACATGGTTCTGAAAATCAAGTTCATCCCTATGTTTTCCATTATTGTCAGGGTTATTTTGTTGTACTTTTAAAATTTTTTCAAAGTTTTCCGTACATGCGATTCTCGCATTTTTGTAAAATTTCTTTGGTGCTAATGTAGGGTTCCGAACTCGAACCCATACGACTTCATCAACCATGTCACTTAGCGATCTTGCTATTAATAAGTGTGATTTGACTCAAACTCTTTCATGGGTTCGACAATATTTTCTGTTTACTATGTTATGTTACCTTCAAAAATTTTGCATTTAATGAAACCTTCGAAGCGAAGAGGTAATTCGTGATCCTCAGCAGCAATTAAAAACAGATTCTTATTACTTCGTTGCGATGTGAACAATTGTAATTTTTTCCCAATTGTTCCGCAAAAAGGTTCGTTCTTTCGGAGGTTTAAAATACATTCAAAATTATATAAGAATTCCATGCCCAATAAATAAGGCGTTATCTCAATTTTGACCACTAGAAACTCAACTGTTATCTCAGGTGTAAATTTTTGAAGTTGGACCTGAACAGCTGTTGAACCGTTCACAGGCGTTTTTCCATTGTTGGCAGCTATTATGTTTTTATTGCACACTTTGAACTGGCTCGGTTCTCCCAATTGCTGGTAGAGTGTGTCACTTAAATGATTAACACTAATTCCACTATCAATTAAGGCCTTTATCAGTTTGGTTTTTATCATTATTTTGGCAACAAGGCCTCCACTGGGCTGTGTCCGCCACGCAAAGTTTTTAGGTAGCTAGCTGAAATTCAAGCCCTGCCACCTTCAGCTAATTCTCGTTTAAATACGGGCAATTTCGTTTGAAATGATTGGGACTCCCACATTCAAAACAATTCCTGCATTCCTTAGATGCATGATTTCGCTGACCGCAACGGCAATATTTTTCTCTCTCAAAACTCACCGCTGTCTTTGACTGCTCGGCACGACTCTCGTGCGACCAATCTCGGCTTCTGTTCTCGCCTCCTGGTGTTGACGATCGCGCTCTACTGTCCCAATTGGTTCGTCTATTATCAGCGCTGCTTCTGTTATAGCTATTATAGTTTCTATTTCTATTTCCGGTTTCTCTTGCACTACGCTCACTTCCGCGCAGGAACTCTTTTGGCCTCGCTACTTGCAATGAAAACTTGATTATCTTGCCTGTTAGATTGGTTAGTCTGCAGTGTTCGCACTAAATCGTTAATCGAATTAACTAGTTGAGTGTTTTCATTCGATTGGATGGCAGACCCCCGCGGCTCATTATCCTCCTCCTCAATTCTCGTGACTGCTTCAATATCTAGTGCTCTTTCTAAAGCTTTGTCTAAAGTCATATCAGCGTCACCCAAGTATATTTTCAGGTCGATTCGCACCTGACTATTCTCTATGCCTTCGAGGATTTCCCTCAAAATGAGATGTTCTTTTATCTTATTAGATTCCTGAGGGTATGCTCTCATAGCTAAAGTTTGCAATTCACCGAGAAAATTTGTTAATTTATCATCCGGCTGCTGGACTTTCCTAGCTAGCCTCCCCCGGAAAACTACAGGTTTCTCATTATAATGTTGTCTGAAAGCTTTTACGGTCTCATCAAAGCTCTTCCTAGTGTCCTCCAAAAGTGTACGATAGAAATCAATAGCCAACTTTTGTAGCCTTAACTCAAAATAATGCGGTTGTTCATCAATTTTAGTTTTGGCGCCGTTTCTGTTTCCTTTCTTTGCCACTTCTGAAGTTGTAACAAGAGCTCAAAGTGTGTAACATAACTTTCAAAATCATTCGAACCCGTAAAAAGCTCCGGTAACAGCGTTTTTGAGGCGTGCCGCGGCAGCAGTGTTTTATTTGAAAGCTGCTGTTCTTGGCTTCTGTTCTCGCCTCTTGGTGTTGGCGATCGCGCTCTACTGTCGCAATTGGTTCGTCTATTATCAGCGCTGCTTCTGTTATAGCTATTATAGTTTCTATTTCTATCTTCGGTTTCTCTTGAACTACGCTCACTTCCGCAGAGAAACTCTTTTGGCCTCGCTCCTTGCGATGAAAACTTTTGATTATCTTGCCTGTTAGATTGGTTAGTCTGCAGTGTTCGCACTAAATCGTTAATCAAATTAACTAGTTGAGTGTTTTCATTCGACTGGATGGCAGAACCCCGCGGTTCATTATCCTCCTCCACAATTCTTGTGACTGCTTCAATATGTAGTGCTCTTTCTAAAGCTTTGTCTCAAGTAATATACGCGTCACCCAAGTTCTTCCTCAGGTCGATTCGCACCTGACTATTTTCTATGCCTTCGAGGATTCCCCTCAAAATGAGAGCAAACGGTGTAACATAACATGACAAGAGCTCAAAGTGTGTAACATAACTTTCAAAATCACTCCAACCCGTAAAAAGCTCCGGTAAAAGCGTTTTTGAGGAGTGCCGCGGCATAAGTTTTTTATTTAAAAGCTGCTGTTTTTCAAACTCTCTATAATTTTGTTCGAAACCCGAACTACTTTTTGACACTCTAAATCAGCAGATTTTGAATCTTATTGACACTGTATTTTTTTCTTGAAAAAATTCAAGAAAACACAAGGTTCAATGGTGTATTTTAAGTCAAGTTATGTCAAATTCAAATTCGCTTAGTTTTGAACGCTATTTTATTATCGAAAAAACACGATTTGCGATATTCATAATTTTAGGGATTACTCACTTGAAATTTCGAAGAAGGCAGTGTTCCTTGTCAAATTCCGACACAAGTTCAAAATCCTCTTTCGGGTCGTGATGTTCAGACTCATGTCGAAAATTGATTTTCAAACAAAAAACAGATTTCTTTTAGAAATCAGTACAACGCTCAATCTTATTGGGCCGTTGTTTTCTATTTACTTTCAATCTCTGTCGCCACTATAGTAGCCACCTGTGCGAAATACTCTATACCATTGGCTAATTGAGCGTGGTACTTGGTTAAAATGCAAAGTGATAAGTTAAATTGTTAAGTGGATTATTGTGAAGAAAACTGGTTTAATTAGACTAGATTTAATAGAATGGTTAGCTCTGATGGAAGTTTGGTGTTCAATCAATGACTTTATTCCTCGCTGTGCTCGGTACCCAATATCGGTTCTATCATCGTGGTAAATTAACTGAGTCAACAAATATATGTCAGTTTTGTTGATTTCGCTCGAAGCCCGAAATTTGTCTAATCACAGTTCTATTTTCTTTTCTGACACCTATCAACCTTGTGTCAGCCATAAATCAGGTAATAAACCAAATTTTAAATTAAATCTTTAACCCTGAAACCCAAGGTTTTTATGACATTTTTTATATACGTGTGACACTCACACCAACATGTTTCACTAACATTGTGATAAACTAATTATTAAATAGTTTTCTTTAGATTAAAAAAATGTGTGGGGCAGCCGTGGTGGCCCCCAACTTCTGTGAACGGTTGTTATTGTTGTTTCCTCCTCTCTTCACAGAACTTTAGCGAATTGGGAGAACATCAGACGACGATTACGGCCAGAAGTCAAATCAACCCCGGGTCACAGCTTGAACCCCAGAACCGACATCGCAAAAAAGAGTTGTCCTTTTTGAGATCGCGTGTCCACGAAGATTGATTTGATTTTTCATGTGTTCAATTAGCAGTAAACTGCTAATCGAGATTTCTCAGGTGGTAGTTTACGCCAACTTTTACACCGCTCTTTTAATTTGGTTTGCATATGGTTTTGGCGTTTTCGTCGGTTTCTGGTGGTTTATGTTGAGTGCTTGTCTGGAGGATGGAGGCAGTGAGATTAGTTTGGATAGGATAATTGGTTGTGGGATTTCAGGGGTCTTCGTTTATTCGCGGGAGGATAGCGGGAGCCTTGGAGTGGGATAAAATGGGAGCCTTGGAGAGGGAAGTTTGAGAGATGGAGAGAAGGAATAGAGTTTTTAGAGAAGAGGAAAGGAAAGAGAAAAGAGAGAAAGAAAGAAAGAGAGGCACCCTCAGTGCACCACCGGCAGCCGGTCCTCCCTTCAGAGGACAAGCAACCAACTTGTGCACTGAAAGTATAGTGACTTGTCGGTGGTTTTGGATGCTTATGAGCAATGGAAGACAGAAATAAAGTCATTAAAGAAAGAGAAGAGAGGCACCCTTAGTGCACCACCGGCAGCCAGTCCCTCCCTACAGAGGACAAGCAGCCGGTTTGTGCACTGAGAGTACAACGGTGCGTCCCTCTTATTGAGGCTGGTATTTTTGTCCTTGTGGGGATGAATGATTGTTCTCAAGTGAGAACAGAGTGTGGGACAAGTATCAAGGCCTCAGCTTGATTCCCATGATCATGCTTCCCTCTCTTACTGGTACCCTGGAGTTAGATTGTGGAGCTAGTATGAAGGCTTCTGCATTATTCTCACGATCATGCCGCCCTCTCTTACTTGTACCCTGGAATTAGATCAGCTTCAAGAACTACACTGACTCCACTGATCAGTCTAGTCTCCCACACTGATCTTTCTGATTTGGTGTCCAGCAGCTCTTTTGTTTGTTGGGTTCTGAAAAGGCATATTGTGTGCTGAAAGGGCACTTACATACAAAATTATTTAGCTTGGGCAGTGTGATTTTGGATGATTTCAGCGAACGTCTCGAGTCATACCCCAATACGTCCGCATCCCCCTTTGTTTCGCTTTCAATTAGATTTTTGCGCAAGTTTGCTACTTTTTTTGATAACTTCAGTTACCTTCTCAAGTCATAACCCACGACGTCCGTGTCCACTTTCTTCTTTTTCTTTTGTTCCCTTTTATTTAGATTTTTTGAAAGTTTGCAACTATTTTTGATGGCTTCAGCTTACGTCTCAAGTCATACCCAAGAAGTCGGCATCCAAATTTTTTTTAGATTTTTGCCCTAGTTTTTCTTAGTTTTTTCGTTTCTGCCCTTTTCATTTTACTCTTTTTTTTTAATGGTTTCAGCTTACGTCTCGAGTAATACCCCAAGCCGTCCACATCCACCTTTGTTTAAGAATTTTTTCTCCTTAGTTTTCGTTTTCTTTTTTTCCTTTCTGTCTTTTTCCCTTCATTCCTTTTATTTTTGAATGGCTTCAGCTAACGACTCGTGTCATACCCCAAGACGTCCACATCTACCGTTGTTTGATTTTTAGTCAAAACCCAAAACCGCATCCACCGTTGTTAGAGATCGCGTGTCCACGAAGAAGAGAGTGTTGACTGGCACGACGTTATAAACAACTCGATTACACATACTTCCCTTATTTGACGTGCCCCGCTCTCCAAGGAGGAACTTATCGTCAAATTACTGAAGAACCGCAACCTCTCTACAATCGTTTACGTGCAAGGAAATGGTGCAACCGATACTTACCAGTACATAGCGACTAAATCGGGTTCCCCTGTCATTCACGTTTTGCAAGATCTGATAATTAGGTAGTCATTTTTTTTCTTGCAATCTTATGATAGTGTAAGTCTTTCTAAACCGGTTAACTCCAGAGTCAATTAGATTTTCACGACAACAAGGTGACTCGCAACTGCAAGATCCGCAAAACAGCAATTTCAGCGGCAAAACTTATCACAGTGTTGGTTGCAAAAGCCACATACAATTGACATCATTATACACTAGCTTGACTCAACTTGCTGTCAACGGCATTGCCCAACTTGGAATGAAAGTTATGCTCCTTTCTAACAAATGATTGGAAAAAACGAAGGCGAGACTTTTATGCGGTGCAGAGCGAGTGGTAAACTGGAAGAAAACTTGAGCTTTTAAAATTCGAGGCAAAAATGAAACAGCTAAACACAAGTTTGACCGAGTTAATTGAAACTTAAAATGAAAAACCGATGAAAACCTTCTCCGCGAACGCTAAAGACAGCTATGTAAAAGTAGTTGTTCGGAGCATTACCAAGGTGAATGAGACAAGCACTTTGAAAAGGGACAGCAAAAGTAACGATGACAACATCAAGAAGTGTTTCAGAATCCAAGGCATCCCCGAAGATGTGGATTACGTTGTGAGAACCTTGTCAACTCATTTGAAAAATTTAACGAAGTTCTGAAGACTATTGGCCACAGATAGGGGAAATGAAGAGACAAACTCATGCACGAAAGTGATTATCTCACGTACGTGTTAACTAAAGAAGAAGCCTTTAAAAGGGAGTCTCTGCCTCAAACGCAGAAGACAGCTATTGAATGACAACATGCCTTGTGAGAAACTGAAGATAAAAAACTTTGAGTTATTTAACAATAAGGTCAAGGTGAATTTCGAATACAACGACTCCGTAGATCCTGAAGCAAGTCATGACAACACCACATGAATGTTTTGCAGATCAACGCAAGAAACCTGGTGAATTGTACAAAATGCCTCCTTCTATCAAATACCATCAGTTTGTGCCAGCCTGCCGTATTTTGTACCTGTGAACATGGCTCAATATCAAATTAACCGATTCCGAATTACTGTTGGATGACTACTTAATCTTTCGCTCAGATAGAGAATCCACTGAAGACAAGAATCCACATGGCGTCATTCTCATTGCTAACCAAGTTCCCTCAAATGACCTCAACTGTTGAGGGTTGCGACTGGATAAGGTCGACAATTGTGTCATCTGCGAAGTTCAAGTAAACAAGAACAAAAGGTTTTTCTGTTCCTTCTACAACCCCGCGAACACCAGCACCTATCGGTAATCAATTGAAAACTTTCAGAGAATTTTATCTTGCATCCCAAAAGACTGCAGAGCCTTCGTCTGTGAAGACTTGAACTTCACCAATACGAATTGGACACAATGGATCAGTACCGACAATGAGGAAAATTCAGTAATTAAATTCTTTGGAAAACAGACTCTTCCGTCAATCGATTGACTTCCCAACCTGTAGCAAGAACGTTCTTGATGTCGTATTCCAACAAAATTGCAACGTGTTATCAACAAATGCAGATGCTTTTACAAAATCTTTCAACTATTCTGACCACATTGGTATCAGCAGTACAATCGAACTATCACATAAAGTTCAAAATTGTACCAGAGAAATGTATTGAAGTTTTGACTTAGCTGATTTTGACAAAATTGCCAGTGAGATGGAACAAAATCTATTGCTGCCAACGTGTTTCACTATCATCGACAAATTCTACGAAGAACTCGAAGAATACCTGGCAAACTTTATACGCTGGAATGTCCCATCGAGAACTAGGCACCGTCAATGTCTCCCTCCATTGATCGAGCCAAGCACGTCGCATTTGTTACGGAAATTAGAGACCCAGAAACATACTTATTTCGAGACCTACCAGCTATCGCAAAGTATTTGTAGCTAAATTCTAAACCCGGTATCTGAATTGATCAAACAAGATTGTAGAGCAAATCAGAACCGTTTGCTAGGATCACTAACAACCGGACTAATATTTAAGCATCTCAAAAGTCTGACAAAGGACTCAATTTTTTCATCTGAAAAGGAGTACGACGACGGATCTGCAATTACAACCAAAAACCAGTCCTGTCTATTTAATTTCTTCTTGAACTCAGTGTTCTCCGCAAAAGAACCTTTCAGAAATGAAGATATTAAATTCGAGAATCCAACGCCGACAAATTTCAGCTTATCCAAAGCCAATATCAAGTCAATCACCCTAGAAGTAGACACAACACAGACGCGAAGCCCCAATAACAGCCAACTAATTTTGTACCAGTGAACGTCTGAGAAGATGAGTTCAACACTCCACAAAGTTTTCAAAAACATCAAGCGACTAAGAAGATTGCCCAAGAAGTCAAAAGTGGCCGCAGTTATTCCTATCTACAAGAAGGCAACAAGAAACTGACGAACAACTATCGCGGAATATCCCTTTTTAATATCGACAGCAAATGCTTGGAGAAATGCATCTATGAGCCCCTCTACACTCATTTTGTACAATTCATGAGTGATCATCAGCACAGTTTTGTGCGCAAAAGGTCGAAAAGCAACCAGACAATATTTCTTCAAAGAGTGCATCAGTCTTTTTACTCCGACTTCTCAAAGGCGTTTGACCGCGTACCGCACCGTCTACTATTTGAAAAGTGTGCTTCAATTGGAGTCAGTGGTTGCTTCCTCGAAATATTCCTGATTACTTGTTTGAAAAGGATCAGTTTGTTCGAATGAATAATTGTTCCTTTTCAACTCTCAAAATTACAGGTGGTGTCCCACAAGGCTCTCTACTCGGGCTCTAAAATTTTGCATCTTCATCAACAATCTACCTGTTTTGTGGAAAATCTGTGAACCATTCATCTTTGCAGACAACCTAAAGCTCCTTTTCACTGGAAAAGCCGAATGGCAAATTCAAGAAGACCTTAACAGCATTCAGTACTGGGTGAAGACCAACAAAGTGGATCTGACAAATGAAAAGTGCGCTGCACTAAAAATTCATCAGCACTCCGGAGACCTGATATTAGGCACAAGTTAACTGCACACGGCAGACTCCAACAAAGATCTTGTTATTTTTAAAACTAAAGACATGACCTGGTCTCTACACGTCTCCAAAAGACTCAAGAAAGCCAACAAGGCTCTTCAACTACTGCGAAGGAACGTTTTGCGAAAAGTCAATGTGTCTGTCAAACTCGAACTATATAAATCCATTCTTCTGCCATTATTGTTCTACGGAATGAACTCCGTACGGTTGAGCCGTGGTTCAACCATAGACTTAGAGAGCACTCAAAAACGTGCTTTGAACTGGGTCTGTTATGACACCAACTGAAGCTACCTCCAACAGCTACGTCTCCTCAACATACTAACACACCAACTCTTCATGCAGTGCAACGACGATCTGCTCATGTCTAAGCTATTTGTTGAAGAACATAACATCAACATTTCTACTTGCAACCTTGCATCTGGTAAGTCCACGATGTTTTCAAGTTAAACAAAGGCAAGAAAGAAAAGCCTTGTGGAGAATATGTCTACCGGACTTGTAGAGTCATTATCAGAATAAACGAAAAAATCCAGTTTGTCAACCCTGTTGGTCTAAAATTGCGAATAATTAACCTCATGTGGAAACTTATTGATCCTAGTTTCTCTGATTCAAGCCCTTGCACAATGCCACTATGTTGCGAATGCTGTAACGGTCGCAACATTTGGACATCGTTCTAAATGGATGTAATGGGAGAAAATCCTCTGGTTTCAAAACCCAGAAGGCACAACAAACAACAACAACAACAACAAAAACAAAAATAGGATTATTAAGAAAAAAGACGGAAATCAAAAAATTGCCCAGCGATTACGCTCATAAATAAGTTTGCAATAAACGAAACATGCTTCTCAGCCAAGTTATAATGGTTGTTCTTCCTCTCTGAGCTGCAGATTACTTCAAGCAGCTGATTCATGAAAAACCATCCATACGGAGCGGAGAGTATCAATTTACGTTGTATAATGACCTCGAAAAACATAAATGAATAGTTTTCTGGAATTTAGATAACGCTATTGTTGAAGTGCAAATCATTAATTTGGAATGGTTACCATTATTAAGAGAAAACTAAATCAGTCATGAGAAAAACCAATTAGACTCAGTCGTTCTTCCATAAAACTAGCTTCAATGAACAAAAAAAAGGCTGAACAAATTGTTAAAAAAGCATAAACACTCACAGCGGACAATGATTTAACAGACGCTTCTTTCGAATGATCAAATTAGTTCTCTGCTGATATCATTCGTCAAAAATTGAAAACAAAAACGTCAAAAGATCGGGATTTTAAAAAAAAATAACTCTCCATCAAAATCAGGCAATTTATTAGTCTATCAGAAAAAACGTAATAGTTAAATTTGTTCTGACTGTGTTGTAAATGAAGCTCAAAAACTTATTAAGATAATAACTTAAAACCTTGAGCAGCTTCCACTAGAGAAGCAAAATTTCACTTACGAAGACAAAACATCGAACAGTTTGAAAAAAAATTGTTAGACAGCCGAACTTAAGCTACTCAGCAAAGCAGAGGCGTAAGGGTTATATAATTCCTGTGTTTGTAATAAATAAACGTCAAGTACTCATTAATGACATAATTCAAAGGCGTTAGCTTCTAGCACTAATGGAGCAAAAATACATTTTTTTAAAATAAAAAAAATGTACGGTTTGAAAACTGCAAATAAATAGCAAATTCCCTTGCTGTTTACTAAGGAGCATTTCAGTTAGATATATTCAACGAATCGAATTGAAGCTGCCTAATCCTTAATTTCTACAATTTTCGGAGATTCGATTCATAGTTCAGTGAAATCGTGAATCAATAGAATACTGAAGCAGCTTACCTATAACCAGTTTTCCAGTTTCGTAAACGAATTAATTCATTTATTGTTCCTAAATTACTAACAGTGATAGATGCGGAGGTACAGGCTTTTTTAATGATTAATGACCTCATTCTGGGTGAGTGCCAAAGGTGCACCCAATACCGCATCAATTGGAGCTTTAAGCGAGACGGAATGCGTAAAACGTAATTAATATCCTACGATTGAAGAACTTAATCGTAGTGATGACACTGAAGTTTAAGTTGTTCAAACTGAAGAAAATAATTTTATATGTTTTTAACGGGACTGCGCCAGTCAACCATAGCAAAATGAAGACAATTTCGAAGACATTTCTGCACTTGCCAATGAGTTCAACGACAGTCTTAAAAGTTTTAAACATGTTGAACGTGATTGGTCCAGTAGTGTACAGAAAATTTATCTGAGAATTGTTGTTAAAAACTGCAGCAAGAAGTAAAAACTTACAATATTCTAGAAAAAACTTCTGAAAACAACATACAATCGAAGGAGACTGATAACATTGCATTGCAGCCGTCTTTCAACAGTTTTTCTGCCCCTGTGAAGCGTGTCTATGATGTTCGACTATTTGCGAAGACATTCTCTTCGAAAATTTCCAAACTTTGCCCCATTGAGGTCACTTTGAAGAACGAGTTTTAATGAGATGTAATCATGACTTGCGCATACAATTTCAAAGATAGTGGCAGTTTAGCAAACTAATCTTCTGTGGAAAGAAAAAGCTTTCAAAATGAAGTCATTGGTTGTTAGATAAAGCTCATTGAGACTAGTTTCGAAAGGAAGCAATAAAAAAAATCGGAATCTGAAGTCATTTTCACTCAGATAAGGAGATCAAAAAAAAATGGGCGGCCGTGAAGATATTGTAGTATTTTCTGTCTTCTACTACTACCCGTACTACTATCTTATTGATTATTGTAACATATTTGCCACTAAAAAGTAGGTACATTTATGCATCACACCCCATGCTGATAATATTGTTTTTTTACTACAACCTGGCTTGATTTTATCTCTATTCAACTGCTTTGATGTTTTTTTCCGAATGAACAGTTTTTTGAAACATCGTTGGCGTTGATGTTATTCCTACTTCAGTTCATTGAGGAAGCAAAAACCACCGAATTTCATCACCATTAGGATGTGATTAAACATCGTTCGTTGTAATAATTAAGCTCATTGTACAGTTTCATCTATTTGTTTTATATTATGTTCCACTGAATAGAAGTGTAATTGCTGTTTAAAATGTAGCCGAACCAATTGCTTTCTTCATTGATCAAAATGCAAGTCTTACTAGCACATTAGAATTTGAACTCAATCTTTATATATTATGTGACTTCTACATGCCCGTTTTTGACTGGGAGACAATGAATGGTACTAACTGCGTGAATCTGAGTTTATCAAAACCTTCGCCCACTAAATTTTTAATGCCGCTAGCTTTACCATTTTTGCACGATAAGCGCAGTACTCTCGACAAGATTCATTCATGTGCCTCAGACTACCAAATTCATATTGTATTGGTTCTAAAAGTTTGCCTGATATGTGAACTTTATCGAATTATTGCAGATCGCCTTGGTTATCTGTTGCTTTCATTTTTTGTGAGAAAAAATTCCTTTAACGATTTCAACAGCTTACGTTCTTTTATCGAAGCGGCACGTTTTCCTGTTTCCTTTTGTAGAGGGTATATCTTTATTGTAAAAGTCTTTTTTGGGCAAACTTTGGTATATTTTCAGAGCATAACATTTGATCGTTCATCGGTTACTCATTTCCATTTGTCAAATAGTGTTCATTCTATTAACCTTCAAGAGAGCGCTTATCACCGATGTGCTAAGAATCATACATCAATCAATTTTTTGAGTCTTTGTTTCATCACTGGTTTGAATACCACTACTTTGCAAGATTGTCACTCACTGCTGAGGAACTTTTTCGATCCTCATTACCCCACTCTTTTGCTTGCTGCTCAATTCAGTGTGTTATCTGTCGAATTCTCAAATAGCAAACGCTTATAAAATGCTTTTCTACTCTTATTTCAACAAAAAGCTCTCTGAGCTTTTTCCACGTGTTTCGATTTAGCGAGTTATGTTTTTGACAATCCCTAAGCCTCAATTACTTCAATGAAAATACAAAGCGTCATATCTATTAACAAAGATGGCAAGAAAAATTCAAACAACTGTTTACCCGGACTATTGCTGAGCAACTGTCCTGCTCGTTTTTTATTCCGCACTTTTGTTTTCAACTCATTTTTACTCTCAGTTCGTTTTCTTTTTCAATGCAAAACTGCATCTGTTTGTCCTCTACAAAAATGAAATGAGTCAAGAAGAATTACATCAAGAAAAATTGCACGGTTAATTTTTAAACAAAATTATTCCTTTTTTAGAGGCTACCTTTTGAATCATATTTTGATAAAGTTTCTTCATGACAAACAGTTTGGCTTCTATCCAATAGTAGACTAATTCCCGAACTGATAGATAACATATATGATTAAGTGTAATTTTTGTCATACCGTCAACCATGAAACATAGAAAGCATTTTACAAAGTTTCTTATAAAACCGTTTTTCACAAACGTGGAAAATTGGGTTTTGCTGACTCAATTTCTTCTTTGTTTTCTCAACTATTGATCGTTACCAAAAAACTCATACACCTGGTGTTCTGTCAGATTCCTTACAAGTTCTCAGTGGAGTACACGAAGCTTCTTTTTTCCGTTCACTAATAATTACCGTTATAAACAATTTACGCACTAATTAATTAGACTGTGTTCCTTATTTTTTGCTGATGATCTGAAGTCGTTATTTGAGTTGTTGAGTTCAATAAATCTAGACAAAACTAAAACTTTTATGAGAAAAACTGTTTGGTCCAAACCATGGTTTCATAAAAGTAGCTGCGCCGAACCACAAAGACTAAGCTGAAAAACTTATCAAAAAATGCACGAAGAGTAGCTCATAGCTGACAATGATATAAAAAATTCAATCTTTCAAATGTTCACATTAGATCGCTGCCGACAACATCTTTCAAAAATTGAAAAAAGCCACAAAAGACAGCGACTTTAAAAAACACGCCATCAATTTCATGCAATTTTTAGCCTCTCAGCAAAAACATAGCAACTGTATTGTTCAATTCTGTGTTACAGAAAAAAATAAATTAGATTTTAACATCATAATTCAAATATTTGAGCAGACGAGAGAAAAATCAGCAGGAACAAAAAAACACTTGCAAAACACATGATTAGGTTTTGCATATCTTTGGGATTTCAAAGAGCGAGAGACAATTTATAGCGGAAACTATCGTGACACAAAGTTTTCTGAATAACCGATTGAAATGTTTCAAGAACTGTACACTAGAAGGGAAACAGTAGGCGCAAAAAATATAACATAAATCACCAAAACATTAAGTATAAACAAAAGTTTGATAGCAACTTGAGAGGCTGGTTACAGGTCTGTAACAAAAATTACATTTTTCAAAATAAATTTTTGGTGATATGGTTGTGAACATGAATTAATTAGTAATTTTGGAAAAATATCAATTATCAACTTGGGCAACTATACAAGAGAAAAATAATAATGAAAATTGAGTTATCTTTTTGCGAATCGCTTGAATTTCAAAACATTGAAGAGAAGGCATGCTGTCTGCGAAATGAGTTGAATCGGATTCAGCCAGAAAGACCATGCACAGTTTTTTCCTGGGCATTTAAAGAAAATTTGCGTATTTTCAATTTACTTAGTTTATCAACAAACTCTTGCAAAACAAATTAAAATTCGCAGTCAATTAAAATTTCCAAATGCTACGTCACTTATCAATACATATGATCAACATAATGTTGGAAAACACAGGCCTATATCGGTCTCTAACGCATTTGCTAAAACTTGTGTGAAAACAATGCATTAAAAATTATCAGGGTTTCGCGTACAGTTTAACGCAATTAGTTAACAGTTCGAAATCAGTCACAAAAAAAAACATTTTAATGATGAATAACAATATCATGTATAAGGAACAGAGATGAAAAAGAAAGCAAATTTGTTTTAGAACTTTTGTTTTTACTGAAATCAATGTTCCAAAAACTCTTTTTTGGTGTTTTGATTCATAATTGAAGGGAAAAAATTTTAATTTTTATAGAATAACCATAGATGCATTTTTTTTATGCAATGACGCGAAGATGCCAGACAACTTTTGATTTTTCCTCTGTCCTTCAGTTTTTATTCCAAAGTTCTGTAGTATAGGAAAATTTAGTAAAACATGAACATTGACGCTCTAAACTCGTATTAAAAAGACTTATTGTTGGCGCTGGGTGAAAATTTGCTGGGCCCGTACGTTGTACATTTTCAGGAACCATTTATTCCATAGATAGCTGAATTCAAAAACAAGTGAGAACTGATATCACATTAAACGTCAATATATAAGTAAGGAGTCACATAAAAATTGTGGAATGTTGTTTGAAAATGCTTATTTAAAAGATCAAACCCGATAATTTGCTTCAATCAGGAAAAAAATTTACGAAAAATATTAGAGTTTACAATGGAAAATGAGAATACAAAACGCGAACAAGCTCGCCTGGATATAAAACAGTGAATTGATGTACGAAAAATTATCCGTAAAATATATGGGAAATGTTCGTACTTCTACAAAGCCCTAATACTGTTGAAATAAATTATTGGTGAAAAGATTGTGAACATCAATTAATTAGTAATTTCGGATAAAAACCAATTATCAACTTGGGCAACTATACAAGAGAAAAATCACTGCTCACAATTGAGTTATCTTTTTGAGAATCATTTGATTTTCAAAACATTGAAGAGAAGGCATGCTGTCTGCGAAATGAGTTGAATCGGATTCAGCCATAAAGACCATGCACAGTGTTTTCCTGGGCATTTAAAGAAAATTTGCGTATTTTCATTTTACTTAGATTATCAACAAACTCTTGCAAAAACAAATTACTCGCAGTCAATTATAATTTCCAAATGCTACATCACTAATCAATACATATTATCAACATAATGTTAGAAAACACAGGCCTATATCGGTCACTAACGCATTTGCTAAAACTTTTGTGAAAATAATGCATTAAAAAATATCAGGGTTTTGCGTACAGTTTAACACAATTAGTTAACATTAGTCAATAGATTCATTTTATTTTATGTAATGACACGAAGATGCTAGACAACTTTTGATTTTTCCTCTGTTCTTCAGTTTTTAATCCAAAGTTCTGTAGTATAGGAAAATGTAGTAAAACATGAACATTGGCGCTCTAAACTCGTATTAAAAACACTCCTTGTTGGCGCTGTGTGGAAATTTGCTGGTCCCGTACGTTGTACATTTTCAGGAACCATTTATTTCATAGATATCTGAATTCAAAAACAAGTGAGAACTGATATCACATAAAACGTCAAAATGTAAGAAGGGAGTCACATAAAAATTGAGGTATGATATTTGAAAATTCTTATTTAAAAGATCAACCCCGATAATTTGCTTCAATTAGGGAAAAACATACACAAAATATTAGAGTTTACAATGGAAAATGTGAAAACAAAACGCGAACAAGCTCGCCTGGATTTAGAACACGGGATGGATGTACAAAAAACTATCCGTAAAAGATATGGGAAATGGTCGTACTTTTACCAAGCCCTAAAATTGGTGGAATAAATTTTTGGTGAAATGATTTTGAACATCAATTAATTAGTAATTTCGGAAAAATATCAATTATCAACTTGGGCAACTATACAAGAGAAAGATCACTGCTGAAAATTGAGTTAGCTTTTTCAGAATCATTTGATTTTCAAAACATTGAAGAGAAGGCATGCTGTCTGCGAAATGAGTTGAATCGGATTCAGCCATAAAGACCATGCACAGTTTTTTTCCTGGGCATTTAAAGAAAATTTGCGTATTTTCAATTTACTTAGATTATCAACAAACTCTTGCAAAAACAAATTACTTGCAGTCAATTAAAATTTCCAAATGCTACGTCACTAATCAATACATATTATCAACATAATGTTCGAAAACACAGGCCTATATCGGTCACTAACGCATTTGCTAAAACTTTTGTGAAAATAATGCATTAAAAAATATGAGGGTTTTGCGTACATTTTAACACAATTAGTTAACAGTTCGATTTCAGTTACAAAAAAAAACATTTAAAAGATGAAAAAGAAAGCAAAATTCAAAAATTTTTGTTTTTACAGAAATCAATGTTCCAAGAAACTCTTTTTTGTTGTTTTGATTCACAATTGCAGGGAAAAAATTTAATTTTTATAGACTAACCATCTATTCATTTTATTTTATGTAATGACGCGAAGATGCTAGACAACTTTTGATTTTTCCTCTGTTCTTCAGTTTTTAATCCAAAGTTCTGTAGTATAGGAAAATGTAATAAAACATGAACATTGGCGCTCTAAGCTCGTATTAAAAACACTCCTTGTTGGCGCTGGGTGGAAATTTGCTGGTCCCGTACGTTGTACATTTTCAGGAACCATTTATTTCATAGATATCTGAATTCAAAAACAAGTGAGAACTGATATCACATAAAACGTCAAAATGTAAGAAGGGAGTCACATAAAAATTGAGGTATGTTGTTTGAAAATGCTTATTTAAAAGATCAACCCCGATAATTTGCTTCAATTAGGGAAAAATATACACAAAATATTAGAACTTACAATGGAAAATGAGAATACAAAACGCGAACAAGCTCGCCTGGATATAAAACAGTGAATTGATGTACGAAAAATTATCCGTAAAATATATGGGAAATGTTCGTACTTCTACAAAGCCCTAATATTGTTGAAATAAATTATTGGTGAAATGATTGTGAACATCAATTAATTAGTAATTTCGGATAAAAATCAATTATCAACTTGGGCAACTATACAAGAGAAAAATCACTGCTCACAATTGAGTTATCTTTTTGAGAATCATTTGATTTTCAAAACATTGAAGAGAAGGCATGCTGTCTGCGAAATGAGTTGAATCGGATTCAGCCATAAAGACCATGCACAGTGTTTTCCTGGGCATTTAAATAAAATTTGCGTATTTTCATTTTACTTAGATTATCAACAAACTCTTGCAAAAACAAATTACTCGCAGTCAATTAAAATTTCCAAATGCTACATCACTAATCAATACATATTATCAACATAATGTTAGAAAACACAGGCCTATATCGGTCACTAACGCATTTGCTAAAACTTTTGTGAAAATAATGCATTAAAAAATATCAGGGTTTTGCGTACAGTTTAACACAATTAGTTAACATTAGTCAATAGATTCATTTTATTTTATGTAATGACGCGAAGATGCTAGACAACTTTTGATTTTTCCTCTGTTCTTCAGTTTTTAATCCAAAGTTCTGTAGTATAGGAAAATGTAGTAAAACATGAACATTGGCGCTCTAAGCTCGTATTAAAAACACTCCTTGTTGGCGCTGGGTGGAAATTTGCTGGTCCCGTACGTTGTACATTTTCAGGAACCATTTTTTTCATAGATATCTGAATTCAAAAACAAGTGAGAACTGATATCACATAAAACGTCAAAATGTAAGAAGGGAGTCACATAAAAATTGAGGTATGTTGTTTGAAAATGCTTATTTAAAAGATCAACCCCGATAATTTGCTTCAATTAGGGAAAATATACACAAAATATTAGAGTTTACAATGGAAAATGAGAATACAAAACGCGAACAAGCTCGCCTGGATATAAGACAGTGAATTGATGTACGAAAAATTATCCGTAAAATATATGGGAAATGTTCGTACTTCTACAAAGCCCTAATACTGTTGAAATAAATTATTGGTGAAATGATTGTGAACATCAATTAATTAGTAATTTCGGATAAAAATCAATTATCGACTTGGGCAACTATACAAGAGAAAAATCACTGCTCACAATTGAGTTATCTTTTTGAGAATCATTTGATTTTCAAAACATTGAAGAGAAGGCATGCTGTCTGCGAAATGAGTTGAATCGGATTCAGCCATAAAGACCATGCACAGTGTTTTCCTGGGCATTTAAAGAAAATTTGCGTATTTTCATTTTACTTAGATTATCAACAAACTCTTGCAAAAACAAATTACTCGCAGTCAATTAAAATTTCCAAATGCTACATCACTAATCAATACATATTATCAACATAATGTTAGAAAACACAGGCCTATATCGGTCACTAACGCATTTGCTAAAACTTTTGTGAAAATAATGCATTAAAAAATATCAGGGTTTTGCGTACAGTTTAACACAATTAGTAAACATTAGTCAATAGATTCATTTTATTTTATGTCATGACGCGAAGATGCTAGACAACTTTTGATTTTTCCTCTGTTCTTCAGTTTTTAATCCAAAGTTCTGTAGTATAGGAAAATGTAGTAAAACATGAACATTGGCGCTCTAAACTCGTATTAAAAACATTCCTTGTTGGCGCTGTGCGGAAATTTGCTGGTCCCGTACGTTGTACATTTTCAGGAACCATTTATTTCATAGATATCTAAATTCAAAAACAAGTGAGAACTGATATCACATAAAACGTCAAAATGTAAGAAGGGAGTCACATAAAAATTGAGGTATGTTGTTTGAAAAAGCTTATTTAAAAGATCAACCCCGATAATTTGCTTCAATTAGGGAAAAATATACAAAAAATATTAGAGTTTACAATGGAAAATGTGAATACAAAACGCGAACAAGCTCGCCTGGATTTAGAACACGGGATGGATGTACAAAAAACTATCCGTAAAAGATATGGGAAATGGTCGTACTTCTACCAAGCCCTAAAATTGGTGGAATAAAATTTTGGTAAAATGATTTTGAACATCAATTAATTAGAGATTTCGGAAAAATATCAATTATCAACTTGGGCAACTATACAAGAGAAAGATCACTGCTGAAAATTGAGTTATCTTTTTCAGAATCATTTGATTTTCAAAACATTGAAGAGAAGGCATGCTGTCTGCGAAATGAGTTGAATCGGATTCAGCCATAAAGACCATGCACAGTTTTTTCCTGGGCATTTAAAGAAAATTTGCGTATTTTCAATTTACTTAGATTATCAACAAACTCTTGCAAAAACAAAGTACTCGCAGTCAATTAAAATTTCCAAATGCTACGTCACTAATCAATACATATTATCAACATAATGTTAGAAAACACAGGCCTATATTGGTCAATAACGCATTTGCTAAAACTTTTGTGAACATAATGCATTAAAAATTATCAGGGTTTTGCGTACAATTTAACACAATTAGTTAACAGTTCGATTTCAGTTACAAAAAACATTTAAAAGATGAAAAAGAAAGCAAAATTCAAAAATTTTTGTTTTTACAGAAATCAATGTTCCAAGAAAGTCTTTTTTGTTGTTTTGATTCACAATTGCAGGGAAAAAAATTAATTTTTATAGAATAACCATAGATTCATTATATTTTATGTAATGACGTGAAGATGCTAGACAACTTTTGATTTTTCCTCTTTCCTTCAGTTTTTAATCCAAAGTTCTGTAGAATAGGAAAATGTAGTAAAACATGAACATTGGCGCTCTAAACTCGTATTAAAAACACTCCTTGTTGGCGCTGGGTGGAAAATTGCTGGTCCCGTACGTTGTACATTTTCAGGAACCATTTATTTCATAGATATCTGAATTCCAAAACAAGTGAGAACTGATATCACATAAAACGTCAAAATGTAAGAATGGCGTCACATAAAAATTGAGGTATGTTGTTTGAAAATGCTTATTTAAAAAGATCAACCCCGATAATTTGCTTCAATTAGGGAAAAACATACACAAAATATTAGAATTTACAATAGAAAATGTGAATACAAAACGCGAACAAGCTCACCTGGATATAGAACACGGGATGGATGTACAAAAAACTATCCGTAAAATATATGGGAAAAGGTCGTACTTCTACCAAGCCCTAAAATTGGTGAAACAAATTTTTGGTGAAATGATTTTGAACATCAATTAATTAGTAATTTCGGAAAAATATCAATTATCAACTTGGGCAACTATACAAGAGAAAGATCACTGCTGAAAATTGAGTTATCTTTTTCAGAATCATTTGATTTTCAAAACATTGAAGAGAAGGCATGCTGTCTGCGAAATGAGTTGAATCGGATTCAGCCATAAAGACCATGCACAGTTTTTTCCTGGGCATTTAAAGAAAATTTGCGTATTTTCAATTTACTTAGATTATCAACAAACTCTTGCAAAAACAAAGTACTCGCAGTCAATTAAAATTTCCAAATGCTACGTCACTAATCAATACATATTATCAACATAATATTAGAAAACACAGGCCTATATCGGTCACTAACGCATTTGCTAAAACTTTTGTGAAAATAATGCATTAAAAAATATCAGGGTTTTGCGTACAGTTTAACACAATTAGTTAACAGTTCGATTTCAGTTACAAAAAAAACATTTAAAAGATGAAAAAGAAAGCAAAATTCAAAAAATTTTGTTTTTACAGAAATCAATGTTCCAAGAAACTCTTTTTTGTTGTTTTGATTCACAATTGCAGGGAAAAAAAATTTAATTTTTATAGACTAACCATATGTTCATTTTGTTTTATGTAATGACGCAAAAATGCTAGACAACTTTTGATTTTTCCTCTGTTCTTCAGTTTTTAATCCAAAGTTCTGTAGTATAGGAAATTGTAGTAAAACATGAACATTGGCGCTCTAAACTTGTATTAAAAACACTCCTTGTTGGCGCTGGGTGGAAATTTGCTGGTCCCGTACGTTGTACACTTTCAGGAACCATTTATTTCATAGATATCTGAATTCAAAAACAAGTGAGAACTGATATCACATAAAACGTCAAAATGTAAGAAGGGAGTCACATAAAAATTGAGGTATGTTGTTTGAAAATGCTTATTTAAAAGATCAACTCCGATAAGTTGCTTCAATTAGGGAAAAACATACACAAAATATTAGAATTTACAATAGAAAATGTGAATACAAAACGCGAACAAGCTCACCTGGATATAGAACACGGGATGGATGTACAAAACTATCCGTAAAATATATGGGAAAAGGTTGTACTTCTACCAAGCCCTAAAATTGGTGGAACAAATTTTTGGTGAAATGATTTTGAACATCAATTAATTAGTAATTTCGGAAAAATATCAATTATCAACTTGGGCAACTATACAAGAGAAAAATCACTGCTGAAAATTGAGTTATCTTTTTAAGAATCATTTGATTTTCAAAACATTGAAGAGAAGGCATGCTGTCTGCGAAATGAGTTGAATCCGATTCAGACATAAAGACCATGCACAGTTATTTCCAGGGCATTTAGAGAAAATTTGCGTATTTTCATTTTACTTAGATTATCAACAAACTCTTGCAAAAACAAATCACTCGCAGTCAATTAAAGTTTCCAAATGCTACATCACTAATCAATACATATTATCAACATAATGTTAGAAAACACAGGCCTATATCGGTCACTAAAGCATTTGCTAAAACTTTTGTGAAAATAATGCATTAAAAAATATCAGAGTTAGGTGTACAGTTTAACACAATTAGTTAACAGTTCGATTTCAGTTACAAAAAAAACACTTAAAAGATGAAATAGAAAGCAAAATTCACAATTTTTTGTTTTTACAGAAATCATTGTTCCAAAAAACTCGTTTTTGTTGTTTTGATTCATAATTGAAGGGAAAAAAATATAATTTTTATAGACTAACCACAGATTCATTTTATTTTATGTAATGACGCGAAGATGATAGACAACTTTTGATTTTTCCTCTGTTCTTCAGTTTTTAATCCAAAGTTCTGTAGTATAGGAAAATGTAATAAAACATGAACATTGGCGCTCTAAGCTCGTATTAAAAACACTCCTTGTTGGCGCTGTGCGGAAATTTGCTGGTCCCGTACGTTGTACATTTTCAGGAACCATTTATTTCATAGATATCTGAATTCAAAAACAAGTGAGAACTGATATCACATAAAACGTCAAAATGTAAGAAGGGAGTCACATAAAAATTGAGGTATGTTGTTTGAAAAAGCTTATTTAAAAGATCAACCCCGATAATTTGCTTCAATTAGGGAAAAATATACACAAAATATTAGAGTTTACAATGGAAAATGTGAATACAAAACGCGAACAAGCTCGCCTGGATATAGAACACGGGATGGATGTACAAAAAACTATCCGTAAAATATATGGGAAATGGTCGTACTTCTGCCAAGCCTTAAAATTGGTGATATAATTTTTTGGTGAAATGATTTTGAAGATCAATTAATTAGTAATTTGTGAAAAAAAAACTATCAACTTGGGCAACTATACAAGAGAAAAATCACTGCTGACAATTGAGTTATCTTTTTGAGAATCATTTGATTTTCAAAACATTGAAGAGAAGGCATGCTGTCTGCGAAATGAGTTGAATCCGATTCAGACATAAAGACCATGCACAGTTATTTCTAGGGCATTTAGAGAAAATTTGCGTATTTTCATTTTACTTAGATTATCAACAAACTCTTGCAAAAACAAATCACTCGCAGTCAATTAAAATTTCCAAATGCTACATCACTAATCAATACATATTATCAACATAATGTTAGAAAACACAGGCCTATATCGGTCACTAAAGCATTTGCTAAAACTTTTGTGAAAATAATGCATTAAAAAATATCAGGTTTTGCGTACAGTTTAGTACAATTAGTTAACAGTTCGAATTCAGTCCCAAAAAAAACATTTAAAGATGAAAAAGAGCAAAAATCAAAAACTTTTGTTTTTACACAAATCAATGTTCCAAAAAACTCTTTTTTGTTGTTTTGATTCATAATTGAAGGGAAAAAAATATAATTTTTATAGAATAACCATAGATTCATTATATTTTATGTAATGACGTGAAGATGCTAGACAACTTTTGATTTTTCCTCTTTCCTTCAGTTTTTAATCCAAAGTTCTGTAGAATAGGAAAATGTAGTAAAACATGAACATTGGCGCTCTAAACTCGTTTTAAAAAACACTCCTTGTTGGCGTTGGGTGGAAATTTGCTGGTCCCGTACATTTTCAGGAACCATTCATTCCATAGATAGCTGAATTCAAAAACAAGTGAGAACTGATATCAAATAAAACGTCAAAACGTAAGTAAGGATTCGCATAAAAATTGAGGTATGTCGTTTGAAAATGCTTATTTAAAAGATCAACCCCGATAATTTGTTTCAATTAGGGAAAAAATTTACACAAAATATTAGAATTTACCATGAAAAATGTGAATACAAAACGCGAAAAAGCTCACCTGGATATAGAACACTGAATGGATGAACAATAAAACATCCGTCAAATATATGGGAAATGGTCGTAATTCTACTAAGCACTAAAATTGAAATAAGACATATGGTGGACAAAATTTTTATCCAGAAAAAAGTTATCTCATTCAAGCATTGTAACTCAGACAATTTCTTCAGCGACCCTAAACTCAAACTTTCAGCGACCCTAAAAACAGTCGCGGCATTTACATTAAGAGTTAAACTGAACCAAAAGGAGACATCCACGATTTCTCTACCCAATGAAGAACAAGTTAACATCCCGGGCCGAGGAATTTGGCCAAAATTATGTAAGTTCAGCGGCAGCTAGCGTTGACAAGTTGGAATATTCACCGCAATTTTCTTAGACAATTTTGCGTTGAATGCGTTGAATTTAAAGGCAAAAATTCAACGCATTCAACGCAAAATTATGTAAGAAAAGACGGTGAATTTTCCAACTTCGCAACGCTAGTTGCAGCTGATCTTACATATTTAGCGTAGAATTTAGCGTAGATCTTACATAACTAGCGTTGAATTTAGCGTAGATCTTACACATTTTTGCGTTGAATTTAGCGTTGATCTTTCAAAAAAGCAAAGCGTTCACTTGAACTATTAACCTCCAGTTGCGTATGGGACTCGAACTACTGGCCTCCTGCTTGCTTGTCGCCTCTTCTACCATTGTGCCACATTGCCTTGGTTTCCTTAAGAGCCGCAATCCTTATAGAGCGTAGATCTTACATATTTTGCGTTGAATTTAGCGTAGATCTTACATATTTTGCGTTGATTTTAGCGTAGATCTTACATATTTTGCGTTGAATTGAGCTTAAAACTTGCATATATTTCGGGTTGAATTTAGCGTAGATCTTACATTTTTTTTGTTGAAATCAGCATAGATCTTACATATAGGGCGCTGAAATTAGCGTAGATCTTACACATTTTGCGTTGAATTTAGCCAAGATCTTACATAAATTCAACGTATTCAACGCCAGTCCTAAATATTTTGCTTTGACTTTTTGCGTAGATTTTACATATTTAGCGTCGATTTTTAGCGTATATCTTACATAAATTCAACGCCAATCTGCCAATATCACATATTTTGCGATGAATTTTTGCGTAGAACTTACATATTTAGCGTTGAATTTTAGCGTAGATCTTACAGATTTAGCGTTGAATTTAGTGTAGATCTTACATATTTTGTGTTGATTTTAGTGTAGATCTTACATATTTTGCGTTGAATTGAGCTTAGAACTTGCATATATTTCCGGTTGAATTTAGCGTAGATCTTACACCTTTTTTGTTGAAATCAGCATAGATCTTATATATAGGGCGCTGAAATTAGCGTAGATCTTACACGTTTTGCGTTGAATTTAGCCAAGATCTTACATAAATTCAACGTATTCAACGCCAATTCTAAATATTATGCTTTGACTTTTTGCGTAGATTTTACATATTTAGCGTCGATTTTTAGCGTATATCTTACATAAATTCAACGCCAATCTCACATATTTTGCGATGAATTTTTGCCTAGAACTTACATATTTAGCGTTGAATTTTAGCGTAGATCTTACATATTTAGCGTTGAATTTAGCGTATATCTTACATAAATACAACACATTCAACGCCAATCCTACATATTTCGCTTTGAATTTTGGTGTAGATTTTACGAAGTTCTACGCAAGTTCTACGCAAGATTTACGCTAAATTCAACGCTAAATCTGTAAGATCTACGCTAAAATTCAACGCTAAATATGTAATATCTAGGCAAAAATTCAACGCAAAATATGTGAGATTGGCGTTGAATGCGTTGAATTTATGTAAGATCTATGGTAAAAATCGAGGCTAAATATGTAAAATCTACACCAAAATTCAAAGCAAAATACGTAGGATTGGCGTTGAATGCGTTGAATTTATGTAAGATCTAAGCTAAATTCAACGCAAAATATGTAAGATCGACGCTAAAAATCAACGCTAATATGTAAGATCGACGCAAAAATTCAATGCAAAATATGTGAGATTGGCATTTAATGCGTTGAATTTTTTTAAGACCTACGCTAAAAATCGACGCTAAATATGTAAAATCTACGCAAAAAATCAACGCAAAATATGTAAGATCGGCGTTGAATGCGTTGAGTTTATGTAACATCTAAGCAAAATTCAACAATAAATATGTAAGATCTACGCTAAAAGTCAACGCTAAATATGTAAGATCTACGCCAAATTTCAACGCAAAATTATGTAAGATTGGCGTTGAATGCGTTGAATTTATGTACGATCTACGCTCAAGCGTAGATCTTACATAAATTCAACGAATTCAACGCCAATCTTACATATTTTTGCGTTTTTTAGCGTTGACAACTCGGCCCGGGATTACATTAACAGAAAAACGATTACTCAAAACTTCCTCATCACCTTAAAACCCTAATATCGATTAGCATCCAGAATCGCTCTATCATACTAAAAATCAGTAGTAGATTCAATTTCACCTACTTTAGGCAAACATGCAGTCACTTAACCAAGCGGATCAGAGAACATCAGTAAAAGGAACTGTCGATGAGTCAAAATGTAAAAGAATGATGAGGCCTCTTACGGAAATTCGTTTGGCATATAATGATATATTTGATGAGTGCAATTTGCTACAAATTCTCATAACTCTTTAAAAGGACTATAACAGAACCGAAGCCCTTGGTGAACACGCACAATACTTATAAAAACCAGGATTTGACAATAATACATTTGTCAAAATAAGGCATACTGTATAAATCAAAAATTATGTTTTAGCAAATGAAAACATTGAACAGTTTCCAACTAAAACCGAAATGGAAGAAAGTCATAGAACAATTCTGAAGCTAAATAACAATTTCATTAAGCAGAAATTAGAGGAAAAAAATAGATAGACAAAAGTTTCTGCCAAACAGATTACATGACTCCAAGAAACTCTTATCTTTCTGTTTTGTTTCAGAATTGACTGGAAAGCATAAAATTTGAAATAGAATAAATTGGAGCAATTTTGTGTTGCATTTTTGTACTGATGCTTGATTTATCAGAAATCCTTTGTTATTGACGTAATTCAATAACAGCATGTCAGATTACGTTTACAGGGTTCCAAAAGAGGAGATTTAAATCTATACCCTTCAGATATTATTCAGAAACTTTACAGGATAGTGTAGTAAAGGATGAACAACGACGATGAGAAGTGCTTTAGAAACGGAAATTAAAAACCTTCCCTCGACCCAGCACTGGCTGAATTTTTGCTGGTCCTCCACGCTCCAGGTTTTCCAGACATCTTATGTTTTTTCGATAGATGAGAACAATAGTTTTGTCAATTAAAATAATTTTTCTAAAACTAAAACGACCAAGTACGCGTTCAATGTGAGATTATGTGAAAATTGCTGTACCGTTAACAACAAAAAACGGTTATGATGAAACCTATTGACGGAAAAGTGACCCCTCACTATGAAACAACACATTAGTGCGTATAACTTTACCCCAAAGACGCCTAGGCGTCTTTGGGGTAAAAAATTCACAAATTGAGGTAACGATGAGGTTAGCACTTTGCTGTAAGTTTTATTACAAGCTTGTATTAAAGCTTACAGCAAAGTGCTAACCTCATCGTTCCCCAAAACTGATTCCATTTTATTAATGTGCACTAAAAAAATACCGATAATGTTAAAACCCCGACCTCTATTAAATGAGAAATTTCAATTTGTGATTTTTTTTAAGAAACAATCGAAATTAAGACATGCTCATTAATGCACAAAGCATTATAAGGAGAAAACACAACTTAAAAAATTTTCAAAGGCTTTGGTCACACAGGAGTTTTTCTGGTGACTAAATGATGACACACAGAAATCACAACCCTGCAGTATGAAACAATTTGAGTGGTACACATCAAAATAATTAAGAAACACAGTAAATCAAATTAAAACAAAAGGAAAAAAGAAGTTTTGGCATTTTTCTAACACAACTTGTGTTTTGTTTTGCGTCGAGTGGTTATGCGTCAGTCAGTGTTAGCGAAAGGTTAGAAAACTGACAATAATTGTGAGAAAACGTGTCCAAAAACGAACTCAAAAAACCAACTGAAAATTGAAGAATCACTTCGTCCAATCATTGGCACAAAAATAATAATGCAATAACCAATTGCACTTTACTAATTTTAATACAAAAACCTAATGAAACATGTTTGGAAAAAATTGCGTGGACTCAGTCGTCATCCTGTACGGTCATAATTTAAATTTCGGCTTTTGATAAAGCTAAGGCACACAATTGGTGAAAACCAAAAACTAAAGACAGAATTAAAGAAATCGAGAGTTAAAAACATTAAATGACTAAAAATTTAGGCATACGAAACTCAGCTAACCTGTAGCCTCCCAAACATGGCATCAAATGTATTTTTCGCAATTCAATGATTTAGATAAAAATCAGTTTCTCAAAACTATCATGAGTAACACTTAAGCAATTTGCACCAATAAAGACAAAAATCATTACGAACAAAAAACAACGACGACTGTTAAAGAGAAAACATTTTTCTGAAAGCCATGAGATATCTGCTTGCAAAAACAGTTGCTCTTCAAAACAATCATGTTGGTTGCTTGCTCTAGAAAAGACGGGAATTGAATCCAAACAAAACGGCGAAACAAGCTCAAAATAGGGGGCCTTTTTCAAGCATTGCAAATTGAAAATGGAAATTGTTGTAATTTGTTTAAACCTAACTCATATTTAATTTGAAAACTAAGAGCATCATGTTCTCCTGAGCAATAGAAAAGACTGTGGACACAATTTGATTAACTGCACTTTTATATTAGCTGCCAAGGCCTCTTCTAAATGTTTTGACAAAGTTACTGCTTGATCAAATACGAGATTATATTTTGGATCATAGCATAATGTGCCACGAACAATTGAACCTCCAGCAGAAAGCTTTCGGCAAAAGATTCCTACTTTTATCGAAAACAATTGATTTCCCTACTCATTCAAAACTCTTAAATTGCAAGAAAAAGATTTCACACAGCAGCACTAAATGAAAATTACGTTTCAACGTAATGTAGGAGATTTGACGAGATTTGTAAAAAAACTTTCCATAAACGTTGCATAACCAACTCAAACTTACAGACTTGCTTCGTGTAATCATTGACACAAAAAAAAATGTGATACTCAACCTTAACTCGGTAATTTTATGGCTGAATACAAAAAAGATTAAAAAACAGGTTTGAAAAGAAATGTTTGAAAACAGTCTTTAAACTTCTACTTAAAATGAAAATAAGCTAAACGTTTTGTGAAATTTATTCAGAATATATCACATACTGAAAAAGCAAAAACAGTTCATCTGTTTTTGAACAACTATTCAGAACACATTACTTGAGTTCACTGGTAAAACCAAATCTGATAAAAAAGAGAACAGAAGGACTCGAGAGTTAATAACACAAAACGAATAACGGTCTCGACAAATGAAACTAAGTTAATATGTTGCTTTTCAAACATGACATTAATTGTATTCCTCTCAAATAAATGCTGTAGATAAAAATCAATTTCTCAAATTTATTATGAGGCACTCCTGGGCAGCTTGCACCAATAAAGAGAATTAGCTGAACGTTAGAACAGGCCGTTAGCAGGCATGTTTCTCATAAAATTTACAAATTTACTGCGTGAATATGAGATTATACTCCGGATTATAACATAATAAGCCACAAACATTTGAACCTCAAGCTCAATACGTTTGGCTAAAGATGCTCTATTTTTTATTACCGAATCAGACTCAATTTGAAAGGCAATTGAAGATTCCCATAATTGCTTTTGTTATTCATTCAAAACTCTTTTAGAAGTAATAAAAATGATTTTGTCCATCAGCACCATATTAAAAGGAAATGTTTTTCGACAAAAAAAAGAGTTCAACAAGTCATTGAGTCAATTAATCTTTTCTAGTCCGAACTAACCTAAATGATGTGTGCCCCGAGGAATTTTGTCGTCGAGCGTTTTATCTTGGCCCACTAATGTTTAATCCCTGAGTAGCAAATCTCATTATTTTTGTAACTAAAGACATGACCTGGTCTCTACAAGTCTCCAAAAGACTCAAAAGAAAGCCAACAAGGCTCTTTAACTACTGCGAAGAAACGCTTTGCCAAAAGTCAGTGTGTCTGTCGAACTTGAACTACATAAATACATTCTTCTGCCAATACTGCTCTACGAAATGAATTCCGTACAGTTGAGCCGTGGTTCAACCATAGACTTAGAGAGGCTCTCAAAAACGTGCTTTGAACTGGGTCTGTTATGACTACAATCGAACCTACCTCCAACAACTACGTCTCCTCAACATACTACCACACCCGCTCTTCGTGCAGTGCAACGACGATCAGCTCATGTCTATTTTTTCAAGAACATAACATCAACATTTCCACTTGAACATAACATCAACCTTGAATCTGGTAAGTCCACGATGTTTTCCAAGTTAAGCAAGGGCAAGAAAGAAAAGACTTGTGGAGAATATGTCTACCGGACTTGCAGAGTCATTATCAGAATAAACGGAAAAATCCAGTTTGCCAACCCTTTTGGTCTAAAATTGCGAATAATTAACCTCATGTGGAAACTTATTGATCACAGTTTCTCTGATTCCAGCCTTTGCACATTGCAACTACGTTCGCAAACCAATCAAAGGAAAGCAGGCGCAGTTGCAATTTTCTATACGGAAAGGTCCAGCTCCCAAAGTGAGAGACGATATAAATACCTTTATATCAAGAAATTCTGAGTCAGTTTGGTTCGAGGGAAGAAAAACAATTGAGAGAACATTCAAACAGAGGATATCAATAACGATTGCATATTGCCCTCAAAAACAATTAATCAACAGTTTCCTGGCCTGCAAATCAGAAGACGCTATTGTAGAATTGCAATTCCTTGATGAGTTACTATAACAGAAAAAACTTGAAATTTATGAGAAAAACTGCTCGCAAAAATTGTTCCATAAGTTTGCTTCACAGAACGAAAAATATAGGCTGAAAAATTTATCAAAATGCATAACGACGAAATCATAGCCGGTTATGGTCGAACAGATGCATCTTTCCAATGATCACTCTGGATTTCAAATGTTGGGACGAAAAGTCAAACGTGTAAGACAAAAATTTGCACAAAGAGAAGACCGGAAAGACTAATATAACTGCTACAAATTCGTTTGAGAGCAATTAACCACAAAATCAGCAAAAAATAAAGAAAAACGCTCCATCAAATTCAGGCAAATAATAGCTTCTCAGCCAGGGTATAATGGTTGTTCTTCCTCTCTGTGCTGCAGATTACTTCAAGCAGCTGATTCATGAAGAAACCATGCAAACGGAATGGAGAGTATCAATTTACGTTGTATAATGACTTGAAAAAACATAAATGAATAGTTTTCTGGAATTTAGATAACGCTATTGTTGAAGTGCAAATCATTAATATTGAAGGGTTACCATTATTAAGAGAAAACTAAATCAGTCATGAGAAAAACAAATTCGACTCAGTCGTTGTTCTACAAAACTGGCTTCAATGAACGACAAAAAAGGCTGAAAAATTTGTCAAAAAAGCATAAACACTCACAGCGGAAAATGATTTAACAGACGCATCTTTCGAATGATCAAATGAGTTCTCTGCTGATATCGTTCGTCAAAAACTGAAAACAAA
Organism: Convolutriloba macropyga; assembly: GCF_964194025.1. Classification (NCBI taxonomy): domain Eukaryota; kingdom Metazoa; phylum Xenacoelomorpha; order Acoela; family Convolutidae; genus Convolutriloba; species Convolutriloba macropyga. Next base: position 11,182,795 of record NC_134470.1, read on the forward strand.
AACTTCAAAAGACCGTAATTTTAATAAAAAAATAACTCACCATCAAATTCAGGCAATTTTTTAGTCTCTCAGAAAACGCGTAATAGTTCTATTATTTGTGTCTGTGTTGTAGATAAAGCTCAAATATTTATTAAGATATAACATAAACGTTTGAGCAGCTTCTACTAGGGAAGCAAAATTTCACTTGAGAAGACAAAACATCGAACAGTTTGAAAACAAAATTGTTAGACAGCCAAACTTAAGCTACTCAGCAAAGCAGAGGCGTAAGGGTTATATAATTCCTGTGTTTGTAATAAATAAACGTCAAGTACTCATTAATGACATAATTCAAACGCGTTAGCTTCTAGCACTAATGGAGCAAAAATACATTTTTTTAAAATAAAAAAAATTGTACGGTTTGAAAACTGCAAATAAATAGCAAATTCCCTTGCTGTTTACTAAGGAGCATTTCAGTTAGATATATTCTTTGAATCGAATTGAAGCTGCCTAATCCTTAATTTCTACGATTTTTGGAGATTCGATTCATAGTTCAGTGAAATCGTGAATCAATAGAATACTGAAGCAGCTTACCTATAACCAGTTTTCCAGTTTCGTAAACGAATTAATTCATTTGTTGTTCCTAAATTACTAACAGTGATAAAAGCGGAGGTGCAGGCCTTTTTAATGATTATTGACCTCATTCTGGGTGAGCGCCAAAAGTGCACCCAAAACCGCATCAATTGAAGAATGTTGTTCAAATTGAAGAAAATAATTTTATAAGTTTTTAACGGGACTGCGCTAGTCAACCATAGCAAAATAAAGACAATTTCGAAGACATTTCAGCCCCTGCCAATGAATTCAACGATAGTCTTAAAAGTTTTAAACATGTTGAACGTGATTGGTCCAGTAGTGTACACAAAATTTATCTGAGAATTAGTGTAAAAAAACTGCAGCAAGAAGTAAAACTTTACAATATTCTAAAAATAACTTCTGAAAACGACATACAATCGAAACAGACTGATAACATTGCATTCAAACCGTCTTTCGACAGTTTTTCTTCCCCTGTGAAGCGTGTCTATGATGTTCGACTATTTGGTAAGACATTCTCTTCGAAAATTTCCAAACATTGCCCCATTGAGGTCGATTTGAAGAACGAGTTTAAATGAGATGTAATCATGACTTGCGCATACAACTTCAAAGATACTGGCAGTTTAGCAAACTAATATTCTGTGGAAAGAAAAAGCTCTCAAAATGAAGTCATTGGTTGTTAGATAAAGCTCATTGAGACTAGTTTCGAAAGAAAGCAATAAAAAAATCGGAATCTGAAGTCATTTTTACTCAGATAAGGAGATCAAAACAATGGGCGGCCGTGAAGATATTGTATCACATTTTTCAGCCTTACCTCTTCCACCGGTCAATAGTAATTTTCTGTCCTCTACTACCCGTACTATTATCTTATTGATTGTTGTAACATATTTGCCACTAAAAAGTAGCTATATTTATGCATCACAACCGATGTTGATAATGATGTTTTTAACCGCGAACTGTCTTGATTTTATCTCCGTTCAACTGCTTTGATGTTTATTTTCGAATGAACAATTTTTTAAACATCGTTAGCGTTGATGTTTTTCCTACTTCAGTTGATTGAGGAAGCAAAAACCATCGAATTTCATCACCATTAGGATGTGACTAAACATCGGCCGTTGTAATAATTAAGCTCATTGTATAGTTTCATCTATTTGTTTTATATTATGTTCCACTGAATAGAAGCGTATTTTCTGTTTAAAATGTTGTTGAAGCTGAACCAATTGCTTTCTTCATTGATCCAAATGCAAGTCTTACTAGCACTTCAGAATTTGAACTTATTCTTTAAATACTATGTGACTGCAACATGCCCGTTTTGGACTGGGAGACAATGAATGGTACTACCTGCGTGAATCTGAGTTTATCAAAACCTTCGCCCACTAAATTTTTAATTCCGCTAGCTTTATCATTTTCGCACGATAAGCGCAGTACTCTCGACAAGATTCATTCAAGTGCCTCAGACTATCAAATTCATATTGTATTGGTTCTAAAAGTTTGCCTGATATGTGAACTTCATCAAACTCTAGCAGATGGCCTTGATTATCTGTTGCTTTCATTTTCGTGAGAAAAATTCCTTTAACGAATTCAACAACTTACGTTCTTTTATCGACGCGGCACGTTTTCCTGTTTCCCTTTTATAGATGTTATATCTTTATTGTACTTTTTTTCGGACAAACTTTGGTACATTTTCAGAGCATAACATTTGATTGTTCATTTGTTCCTCATTTCTATTTGTCAAATAGTGTTCATTCTATTAACCTTCAAGAGGCCGCTTATCACCGATGTGTTAAGAATCATACATCAATCAGTTTTCTGAGTCTTTTTTCATCACTGGTTTGAATAACGCTATTTTGCAAGACTGTCACTCATTGCTGAAGAACTTTTTCGATCCTCATTACACCAATCTTTTGCTGCTCAATTCAGTTTGTTATCTGTTGAATTCTAAAATAGCAAACGCTTATAAAATGCTTCTCTTCTTATTTCTGCGGAAATCTCTCTGAGCTTTTTCCACGTGTTTCGACTTAGCGTGTTGTGTTTTTGAAGATCTCTAAGCCTCGATTACTTCAATGAAGATACAAAGCCTCATATCTATTAACAAAGATGCCAGGCAAAATTTAAACAACCGTTTACCTGGAATACTGCTGAGCAATTGTCCTGCTCGTTTTTCACTCCGCACTTTTGTTTTCAATTCATTTTTACTCCCAGATTGTTTTCTTTTCCAATGAAAAACTCCATCTGTTGGTCCTCTACAAAAATGAGGAAAGAAGAATTACATCAAGAATTATTGCTCAGTTAGTTTGTAAACAAAATTATTCTTTTTTAGAGGCTACCTTTTGAATCAGATTTTGATAAACCTTCTTCATGACAAAGTTTGGCTTTTATCCAACAGTAGACTAATTCGCCAACTGATAGATAACATATATGATTAAGTGTAATTTTTGCCATAACGTGAATCATGATCCATAGAAAGCATTTTACAAAGTTCCTTATAAAACCATATTTTACGAACGTGGAAAATTGGGTTTTGCTGACTCAATTTCTTGCTTGTTTTCTTAAGTAATGATCGTTACCAAAAAACTCATACACCTGGTGTTCTGTCAGACTCCTTACAAGTTCCCAGTGGAGTACACGAAGCTTCTTTTTTCGGTTCACTAATATTTACCGTTATAAACAAGTTACACATTAATTCATTAGACTGTGTTCCTTATTTTTTGCTGATGATCTGAAGCCGTTATTTGAGTTGTTGAGTTCAATAAACCTATACAAAACCAAAACATTTTTGAGAAAAACTGTTTGGTCCAAACCATGGTTTCATAAAAGTAGCTGCGCTGAACCACAAAAACTAAGCTGAAAAACATATCAAAAATTGCATGAAGAGTAGCTCATAGCTGACAATGATGTAAAACATTCATCTTTCGAATGTTCACCTTAGATCGCTGCCAACATCCTTCAAAAATTGAAAAAAGCCACAAAAGACAGCGACTTTAAAAAACGCGTCATCAATTTCAGGCAATTTTTAGCCTCTCAGCAAAAGCATAGCAACTGTATTGTTCAAGTCTGTGTTACAAAAAAATTAGATTTTAACTACATAATTCAAATATTTGATCAGCCGAAAGAAAAAACGCCAGGAACAGGAAAACACTTGCAAAACACATGATTAGGTTTTGAATATCTTTGGGAGTTCAAAGAGCGAGAGACAATTTATAGCGGAAACTATCTTGACACAAAGTGTTCTGAATAACCGATTGATGTGTTTCAAGTACTGTACACTAGAAAGGAAACAGTAGGCTCAAACAATATAACATAAACCACCAAAACATTAAGGATAAACAAAAGTTTGATAGCAACTTGAGAGGCTGGTTACACATCTGTAACAAAAGTTACAGTTTTCAAAATAAATTTTTGGTGAAATGGTTGTGAACATCAATTAAATAGTAATTTTGGAAAAATATCAATTATCAACTTGTGCAATTATACAAGAGAAAAATCGATATAATAGAAGAGAAGGCATGCTGTCTGCGAAATGAGTTGAATCCGATTCAGCCATAAAGACCATGCACAGTTTTTTCCTGGGCATTTAAACAAAATTTGCGTATTTTCAATTTACTTAGATTATCAACAAACTCTTGCAAAAACAAATTACTCGCAGTCAATTAAAATTACCAAATGCTACGTCACTAATCAATACATATTATCAACATAATGTTAGAAAACACAGGCCTATATCGGTCACTAACGCATTTGCTAAAACTTTTGTGAAAATAATGCATTAAAAAATATCAGGGTTTTGCGTACAGTTTAATACAATTAGTGAACAGTTCGATTTCAGTTACAAAAAAAAAACATTTAAAAGATGAAAAAGAAAGCAAATTTCAAAAATTTTTGTTTTTACAGAAATCAATGTTCCAAGAAACTCTTTTTTGTTGTTTTGATTCATAATTGAAGGGAAAAAAATTTAATTTTTATAGAATAACCATAGATGCATTTTTTTATGCAATGACGCGAAGATGCTAGACAACTTTTGATTTTTCCTCTGTCCTTCAGTTTTTAATCCAAAGTTCTGTAGTATTGGAAAATGTAGTAAAACATGAACATTGACGCTCTACACTCGTATTAAAAAACACTCACTGTTGGCGCTGGGTGGAAATCTGCTGGTCCCGTACATTGTACATTTTCAGGAACCATTCATTCCATAGATAGCTGAAATCAAAAACAAGTGAGAACTGATATCAAATAAAACGTCAAAACGTAAGTAAGGATTCGCATAAAAATTGAGGTATGTTGTTTGAAAATGCTTATTTAAATGATCAAACCCGATAATTTGCTTCAATTAGGGAAAAAACATAAACAAAATATTAGTGATTACAATGGAAAATGAGAATACAAAACGCGAACAAGCTAGCCTGGATATAGAACACGTGATGGATGTACAAAAAACTATCCGTAAAATACATGGGAAATGGTCGTACTTCTACCAAGCCCTAGAATTGGTGAAATAAATTTTTGGTGAAATGATTTTGAACATCAATTAATTAGTAATTTTGGAAAAATATCAATTATCAACTTGGGCAACTATACAAGAGAAAAATCACTGCTGAAAATTGGGTTATTTTTTGAGAATCATTTGATTTTTAAAACATTGAAGAGAAGGCATGCTGTCTGCGAAATGAGTTGAATCCGATTCAGCCATAAAGACCATGCACAGTTTTTTCCTGGGCATTTAAAGAAAACTTGCGTATTTTCAATTTACTTAGATTATCAACAAACTCTTGCAAAAACAAATTACTCGCAGTCAAATAAAATTTCTAATTGATACCTCTCTAATCAATGCATATGATCAACATAATGTTAGAAAACACAGGCCTATATCGGTCACTAACGCATTTGCTAAAACTTTTTTTTAAATTGAGATGAAAAAGAAAGCAAAATTCAAAAAATTTTGTTTTTACAGAAATCAATGTTCAAAAAAACTTTTTTTTGTTGTTTCGATTCATAATTGAATGGAAAAAATTTTAATTTTTATAGAATAACCATAGAAGCATTTTATTTTATGTAATGATTCGAAGATGCTAGACAATTTTTGATTTTTCTTCTGTCCTTCATTTTTTAATCCAAAGTTCTAAAGTATTGGAAAATGTAGTAAAACATGAACATTGACGCTCTACACTCGTATTAAAAAACACTCCTTTTTGGCGCTGGGTAAAAATTTACTGGCCCCGTACGTTGTACGTTTTCAGAAACCATTTATTTCACAGATAGCTGAATTCAAAAACAAGTGAGAACTGATATCACATTAAACGTCAAAATATAAGTAAGGAGTCACATAAAAATTGTGGAATGTTACTTGAAAATGCTTATTTAAAAGATCAAACCCGATAATTTGCTTCAATTAAGAAAAAAATTTTATAAAAAAAAGAGATTACAATGGAAAATGTGAATACAAAACGCGAACAAGCTCGCCTGGATATAAAACAGTGAATTAATGTACAATAAAGACATCCGTAAAATATATGGGAAATGGTCGTACATCTACCAAGGCCTAAAATTCAAATAAGTCGTATAATGGAAAAATTTTTAACCAGAAAAAATTATCTCGTTCAAGCATTGTAACTCAGGCAATTGGAACTCAAGCAAAACTTTCAGCGACTCTAAAAACAGTAGCGGCATCTACATTAAAAATTAAACTGAACCCAAAGGAGACAACCAACATTTCTCTACCCAATGGAGACCAAGTAAGCATTACATGAACAGAAAAATGATTATTCAGAACTTCCTCATCACCTTCAAAACCTAATTTTGATAAGCATCCAGAATCGCTCTATCATACGAAACAACCAGTAGTAGATTCAATTTCAACTACGTTAGGCAAATATGCAGTCGCTTAAACAAGCAGATCGGAGAACATCAGAAAAAAGAACTGTCGGTGAGTCAAAAAGTAAGAGAACGATGAAGCCTCTTACGGGAATTTGTTTGGCATATAATGATATATTTGATGAGTGCAATATGCTCTAAAGTCTCATAACTCTTTAATAAAGGACTATAACAGAACCGAAGTTTTCGCTGAACACGCACGATACGTATCAAAACCAGGAGCTGACAAAAAAACATGGGTAGGAAAAAATCATATTGTATACATCAAAAATTACGTTTTAGCGAATAAAAATATTGAACTGTTTCCAACTATAACCGAAATGGCAGAAAGTCATAGAACAATTCTGAAGCTAAATAACAATTTCATTAAGCAGAACTTAGATTAAAAATTAAAAAAAATAGAAACACAAAAGTTTCTGCCAAACAGATAACAAGACTCTAAGAAACTCTTATCTTTTCGTTTTGTTTCAAAATTGACTGAAATGCATAAAAATTGAAATAGAATACCTTCGAGGAATTTTGTGTTGCATTTTTGTAATGATGCTTGATTTATGACAAATCCTTTGTTATTGACGTAATTCAATTACAGCGTGTCAGATTAAAAATTCTTATTTAGCTGACAATAAAACATTGGTAAATCATATCGTTTACATCAAAAATTACGTTTTAGCGAATAATAACATTGAACTGTTTCCAACTATAACCGAAATAGCAGAAAGTCATAGAACAAATCTGAAGCTAAATAACAATTTCATTAAGCAGAAATTAGAGAAAAAATAAAAAGTAATACAAACCCAAAAAATTTTGCCAAACAGATAACAAGACTCCAAGAAACTCTTCTCTTTTCGTTTTGATTGAAAATTGACTGAAAAGCATAAAAATTGATATAAAATAAATTGAAGGAGTTTTTTTGCATTTTTGTAATGATGCTTGATTTATCACAAATCCTTTATTATTGACGTAATTCAATAACAGCGTGTCAGATTAAAAATGCTTATTTAAAAAATCAGTCCCGATAATTTGCTTCAATTAGGAAAAAATTACACAAAATATTAGAGTTTACAATGGAAAATGTGAACACAAAACGCGAATTAGCTCGCCTGGATATGATACAGAACATTGTATTGATGTACAATAAAACATCCGTAGCTGCAAGTTTTTTCAGCATTGAAGAGTTAGCTTTTGATGTTAATATCCATAGGTTTTTTCATATATCGGAAATGTTCGCACTTCTACCAAGCCCTAAAATTGAAATAACTCATATGGTATAAAAATTTTTATCCAGAAAAAAAGTTATCTCTTTCAGGCATTGGAACTCAGACATTTGGAAAACTTTCAGCGACTCTAAAAACAGTTGCGGCATTTAAATTAAAAGTTAAACTGATCCAAAAGGAGACAACCACCACTTCTCTACCCAATGGAGAACAAGTAGGCATTACATTAACGGAGAAACTTCCATTACTCAAAACTTCCTCATCACTTTTAAAACCTAATTTCGATGAGCATCGAGAATCGCTCTATCATACGAAACAATCAGTAAAAACTCAATTTCACCTACGCTAGGCAAACATGCAGTCAGTTAACCAAGCGGATCAGAGAATATCAGAAATAGAAACTGTCAGTAAGTCAAAATGTAAAAGTTTGATGAGGCTTCTTACGGGAATTTGTTTGGCATATAATGATATATTTGATGAGTGTAATTTGCTACAAAGTCTCACAACTCTTTTAAAAAGACTATAACAGAACCGAAGCTTTCACTGAACACGCACGATACGGATCAAAACCAGGAGCTGACAATAAAACATTGGTAAAAATAAATCATATCGTATAAATCAAAAATTACGTTTTAGCGAATAAAAACATTGAACTGTTTCCAACTATAACCGAAATGGCAGGAAGTCATAAAATAATTCTGAATCTAAATAACAATTTGATTAAGCAGAAACTAGAAAATAAATTTTAAGAAAAATAGAAACACAAAAGTTTCAGCCAAACAGATAACAAGACTACAAGAAACTCTTATCTTTTTGTTTTGTTTCAAAATTGACTTAAAAGCATAAAAAATGAAGTAGAATAAATTGGAGCAATTTTGTGTTGCATTTTTCGCAATGATGCTTGATTTATCACAAATCTTTTGTTATTGACGTAATTCAATAAAAGCGTGTCAGATTAAAAATGCTTATTTAAAATATCAATCCCGATAATTTGCTTCAATTAGGACAAAATTTATGCAAAATATTAGAGTTTACAATGGAAAATGTGAATATAAAACGCGAATTCGCTCGCTTGGATATGATATAGAAAATTGTATTGATGTACAATAAAACATCCGTAATTGCAAATTTTTTCAGCATTAAAGAGTTGGCTATTGATGTTAATATCCATAGGTTTTTCATATATGGGAAATGTTCGCAATTCTACCAAGCCCTAAAATGGATATAACTCATATGGTGAAAAAAAAACTATCCATAAAAAAGTAATCTCATTCAGGCATTGGATCTCAGACAATCGGAAAACTTTCAGCGACTCTAAAAACAGTAGCGGCATTTGCATTAAAAGTTAAACTGATCCAAAAGGAGACAACCACCATTTCTCTACCCAACGGAGACCAAGTAAGCATTACATTAACAGAAAAACGATTACTCAAAACTTCCTCCTCACCTGTAAAACCTAATTTTAATAAGCATCCAGAATTGCTCTATCATGCGAAACAATCAGTAGTAGATTCAATTTTAACTACGCTAGGCAAACATGCAGTCACTTAACCAAGCGGATCAGAGAACATCAGAGATAGAAACTGTCAGTGAGTCAAAATGTAAAAGATTGATGAGGCTTCTTACGGGAATTTGTTTGGCATATAATGATATATTTGATGAGTGCAATTTGCTACAAAGTCTCACAACTTTTTAAAAAAGACCATAACAGAACCGAAGCTTTCACTGAACACGCACGATACGGATCAAAACCTGGAGCTGACAATAAAACATTGGTAAAAATAAATCATATCATATAAATCAAAAATTACGTTTTAGCGAATAAAAACGTTGAACTGTTTCCAACTATAACCGTAATGGCAGAAAGTCTTAAAATAATTCTGAAGCTAATAACAATTTCATTAAGCAGAAATTAGAAAAAAAATTTAAAAAAATAGAAATACAAAAGTTTCAGCCAAACAGATAACAAGACTCCAAGAAACTCTTATCTTTTTGTTTTGTTTCAAAATTGACTTAAAAGCATAAAAATTAAAATAGAATAATTTGGAGCAATTTTGTGTTGCATTTTTCGCAATGATGCTTGATTTATCCCAAATCCTTTGTTATTGACGTAATTCAATAACAGCGTTTCAGATTAAAAATGCTTATTTAAAAGATCAGTACCGATAATTTGCTTCAATTAGGACAAAATTTACGCATAAAATTAGAGTTTACAATGGAAAATGTGAATACAAAACGCGAATTAGCTAGCCTGGATATGATATAGAACATTGTATTGATGTACAACAAAACATCCGTTGCTGCAAATTTTTTCAGCATTAAAGAGTTGGCTATTGATGTTAATATCCATAGGTTTTTTCTTATATGGGAAATGTTCGCAATTCTACCAAGCCCTATAAATGAAATAACTCATATGGTGTAAAAATTTTTATCCAGAAAAATGTTATCTCATTTAGGCATTGGAACTCAGACAATTAAAAAACTTTCAGCGACCCTATAAATAATAGCGGCATTTACATTAAAAATTAAACTGAACAAAAAGGAGACAACCACCATTTCTCTACCCAATGGAGACCAAGTAAGCGTTACATTAACAGAAAATTTTCCATTACTCAAAACTTCCTCATCACCTTTAAAACCTATTTTCGATAAGCATCCAGAATCGCTCTATCATACGAAACAACCAGTAGTAGATTCAATTTCAACTACGTTAGGCAAATATGCAGTCGCTCTACCAAGCAGATCGAAGAATATCAGAAAAAAGAACTGTCGGTGAGTCAAAATGTAAAAGAATGATGAAGCCTCTTACGGGAATTTGTTTAGCATATAAGGATATATTTGATGAGTGCAATTTGCTCTTAAGTCTCATAACTCGTTAATAAAGGACTATAACAGAACCGAAGTTTTCGATGAACACGCACGATACGTATAAAAACCAGGAGCTGACAAAAAAACATTGGTAAGAAAAAATCAAATTGTATACATCAAAAACTACGTTTCAGCGAATAATATCATTGAACTGTTTCCAACCATAACCAAAATAGCAGAACGTCATAGAACAATTCTGAAGCTAAATAACAATTTCATTAAGCAGAAAAATAAAAAATGAAAGAAACACAAAATTTTCTGCCAAACAGATAACAAGACTCCAAGAAACTCTTATAATTTTGTTTTGTTTCAAAATTGATTGAAAAACATGAAAAATGAAATAGAATAAATTGGAGCAATTTTGTTTGGCATAAAATGATATATTTGATGAGTGCAAATTGCTACAAGTTCTCATAACTCTTTAAAAAAGGACTATAACAGAATCGAAGCCTTCGCTGAACACGCACGATACGTATCAAAACCAGGAGCCAACAATAAAACATTGGTAAGAAAAAAATCATATCGTATAAATTAAAAATTACGTTTTAGCGAATAAAAAACTTTGAACTGTTTCCAACTATAACCGAAATGGCAGAAAGTTATAGAACAATTCTGAAGCTAAATAACCATTTCATTAAGCAGAAATTAGAGAAAAAAATTTAAAAAAATAGAAAAACAAAAAATTCTGCCAAACAGATAACAAGACTCCAAGAAACTCTTATCTTTTCGTTTTGTTTCAAAACTGACTGAAAAGCATAAAAACTGAAGAAGAATAACTTCGAGGAATTTTGTGTTGCATTTTCGTAATGATGCTTGATTTATCACAAATCCTTTGTTATTGACGTAATTCAATAACAGCGTGTCAGATTAAAATTTCTTATTTAAAAGATCAGTCCAGATAATTTGCTTCAATTAGGAAAAAAGTACATAAAATATTAGAATTTACAAGGGAAAATGTGAATACAAAACGCGAATTAGCTCGTCTGGATTTCATATAGAACATTGTATTGATGTACAAAAAAACATCCGTAGCTGCAAACTTTTTCAGCAATAAAGAGTTGGCTATTGATCTTAATATCCATAGGTTTTTTCATATATGGGAAATGTTCGCACTTTTACCAAGACCTAAAATTGAAGTAACTCATATGGTGCAAAAATTTTTATCCAGATAAAAGTTATCTCATTCAGGCATTGGAACTCAGACAATTGGAAAACTTTCAGCTGCTCTAAAAACAATAGCGGGATTTACATTAAAAGTTAAACTGATCCAAAAGGAGAAAACCACCATTTCTCTACCCAATGGAGACCAAGTAAGCATTACATTAACAGAAAATTTTCCATTACTTTAAACTTCCTCATCACCTTTAAAACCTATTTTCGATAAGCATCCAGAATTGCTCTATCATACGAAACAATCAGTAATAGATTCAATTTCACCTACGTTAGGCTAACATGCAGTCAGTTATCCAAGCGGATCAGAGAACATCAAAAAAAGGAACTGTCGGTGATTTAAAATGTAAAAGAATGATGAAGCCTCTTACCGGAATTTGTTTGTAATATAATGATAAATTTGATGAGTGCAATTTGCTACAAAGTCTCATAACTCTTTAATAAAGGACTATAACAGAACCGAAGCTTTCGCTGAGCACGCACGATACGTATCAAAACCAGGAGCTGACAATAAAACATTGGTAAATCATATCGTATACATCAAAAATTACGTTTTAGCGAATAATAACATAAAACTGTTTCCAACTATAACTGAAATGGCAGAAAGTCATAGAACAATTCTGAAGCTAAATAACAATTTCATTAAGAAGAAATTAGATAAAAAATAAAAAAAAATACAAACACAAAAAATTCTGCCAACAGATAACAAGACTCCAAGAAACTCTTAGCTTTTCGTTTTGTTTGAGAATCTACTGGAAAGCATAAAAATTGAAATAAAATAAATTCGAGGAATTTTGTATTGCATTTTCGCAATGATGCTTGATTTATCACAAATACTTTGTTATTGATGTAATTCAATAACAGCGTGTCAGAATAAAAATGCTTATTTAAAAGATCAGTCCCGATAATTTGCTTCAATTAGTACAAAATTTACGCAAAATATTAGAGTTTACAATGGAAAATGTGAATACAAAACGCGAATTATCTCGCCTTGATATGATATAGAAAATTGTATTGATGTACAATAAAACATCCGTAGCTGCTATTTTTTTCAGCATTAAAGAGTTGGCTATTGATGTTAATATCCATAGGTTATTTCATATATGGGAAATGTTCGCATTTTTACCAAGCCCTAAAATTGAAGTAACTCATATGGTGTAAAAATTTTTATCCAGAAAAAAGTTTTATCTCATTCAGGATTTGGAACTCAGACAATTGGAAAACTTTCAGCGACTCTAAAAACAATAGCGGGATTTACATTAAAAGTTAAACTGATCCAAAAGGAGACAACCACCATTTCTCTACCCAATGCAGACCAAGTAAGCATTACATTAACAGAGAAACTTCCATTACTCAAAACTTCCTCATCACCTTTAAAACCTAATTTCGATAAGCATCGAGAATCGCTCTATCATACAAAACAATCAGTAAAAATTCAATTTCACCTTCAATAGGCAAACATGCAGTCAGTTAACCAAGCGGATCGGAGAACATCAGAAATAGAAACTGTCAGTGAGTCAAAATGTAAAAGATTGATGAGGCTTCTTACGGGAATTTGTTTGGCATATAATGATATATTTGATGAGTGCAATTTGCTACAAAGTCTCACAACTTTTTAAAAAAGACCATAACAGAACCGAAGCTTTCACTGAACACGCACGATACGGATCAAAACCTGGAGCTGACAATAAAACATTGGTAAAAATAAATCATATCATATAAATCAAAAATTACGTTTTAGCGAATAAAAACGTTGAACTGCTTCCAACTATAACCGTAATGGCAGAAAGTCTTAAAATAATTCTGAAGCTAATAACAATTTCATTAAGCAGAAATTAGAAAAAAAATTTAAAAAAATAGAAATACAAAAGTTTCAGCCAAACAGATAACAAGACTCCAAGAAACTCTTATCTTTTTGTTTTGTTTCAAAATTGACTTAAAAGCATAAAAATTAAAATAGAATAATTTGGAGCAATTTTGTGTTGCATTTTTCGCAATGATGCTTGATTTATCCCAAATCCTTTGTTATTGACGTAATTCAATAACAGCGTTTCAGATTAAAAATGCTTATTTAAAAGATCAGTACCGATAATTTGCTTCAATTAGGACAAAATTTACGCATAAAATTAGAGTTTACAATGGAAAATGTGAATACAAAACGCGAATTAGCTAGCCTGGATATGATATAGAACATTGTATTGATGTACAACAAAACATCCGTTGCTGCAAATTTTTTCAGCATTAAAGAGTTGGCTATTGATGTTAATATCCATAGGTTTTTTCTTATATGGGAAATGTTCGCAATTCTACCAAGCCCTATAAATGAAATAACTCATATGGTGTAAAAATTTTTATCCAGAAAAAAGTTATCTCATTTAGGCATTGGAACTCAGACAATTAAAAAACTTTCAGCGACCCTATAAATAATAGCGGCATTTACATTAAAAATTAAACTGAACCAAAAGGAGACAACCACCATTTCTCTACCCAATGGAGACCAAGTAAGCGTTACATTAACAGAAAAATGATTGCTCAAAACTTCCTCATCACCTTTAAAACCTAATTTCGATAAGCATCCAGAATCGCTCTATCATACGAAACAATCAGTAGTAGATTCAATTTCACCTACGTTAGACAAACATGCAGTCAGTTAACAAAGCAGATCAGAGAACATCAGAAATACAAACTGTCGGTGAGTCAAAATGTAAAAGATTGAGGAGGCTTCTCACGGGAATTTGTTTGGCATATAATGATATATTTGATGAGTGCAATTTGCTACAATGTTTTCATAACTCTTTAAAAAAAGACTAAAACAGAACCGAAATCTTTGCTGAACATGCACGATACGTATCAAAACCAGGAGGTGACAATAAAGCATTGGTAAGAATAAATCATATCGTATAAATCAAAAATTTCGTTTCAGTGAATAAAAACATTGAACTGTTTCCAACTATAACCGAAATGGCAGAAAGTCTTAAAATAATTCTGAAGCTAAATAACAATTTCATTAAGCAGAAATTAGAAAAAAAAATTTAAAAAAATAGAAGTACAAAAGTTTCAGCCAAACAGATAACAAGACTCCAAGAAACTCTTATCTTTTTGTTTTGTTTCAAAATTGACTTAAAAGCATAAAAATTAAAATAGAATAATTTGGAGCAATTTTGTGTTGCATTTTTCGCAATGATGCTTGATTTATCACAAATTCTTTGTTATTGACGTAATTCAATAACAGCGTTTCAGATTAAAAATGCTTATTTAAAAGATCAGTACCGATAATTTGCTTCAATTAGGACAAAATTTACGCATAAAATTAGAGTTTACAATGGAAAATGTGAATACAAAACGCGAATTAGCTAGCCTGGATATGATATAGAACATTGTATTGATGTACAACAAAACATCCGTTGCTGCAAATTTTTTCAGCATTAAAGAGTTGGCTATTGATGTTAATATCCATAGGTTTTTTCTTATATGGGAAATGTTCGCAACTCTACCAAACGCTAAAATTGAAATAACTCATATGGTGTAAAAATTTTTATCCAGAAAAAAGTTATCTCATTTAGGCATTGGAACTCAGACAATTAAAAAACTTTCAGCGACCCTATAAATAATAGCGGCATTTACATTAAAAATTAAACTGAACCAAAAGGAGACAACCACCATTTCTCTACCCAATGGAGACCAAGTAAGCGTTACATTAACAGAAAAATGATTGCTCAAAACTTCCTCATCACCTTTAAAACCTAATTTCGATAAGCATCCAGAATCGCTCTATCATACGAAACAATCAGAAGTAGATTCAATTTCACCTACATTAGGCAAATATGCAGTCAGTTAACCAAGCAGATCAGAGAACATCAGAAATACAAACTGTCGGTGAGTCAAAATGTAAAAGATTGAGGACGCTTCTTACGGGAATTTGTTTGGCATATAATGATTTATTTGATGAGTGCAATTTGCTACAAAGTCTCATAATTCTTTTAAAAGGACTATAACAGAACCGAAGCTTTCACTGAACACGCACGATACGGATCAAAACCAGGAGCTGACAACAAAACATTGGTAAAAATAAATCCTATCGTATAAATCAAAAATTACGTTTTAGCGAATAAAAACATTGAACTGTTTCCAACTATAATCGAAATGGCAGAAAGTCATAAAATAATTCTGAAGCTCAATAACAATTTCATTAAGCAGATATTAGAAAATAAATTTTCAAAGAAATAGAAACACAAAAGTTTCAGCCAATTAGATAACAAGACTCCAAGAAACTCTCATTTTTTTGTTTTGTTTCAAAATTGACTTAAAAGCATGAAAGTTGAAATAGAATAAATTGGAGCAATTTTTTTGTGTTGCATTTTTGCAATGATGCTTGATTTATCACAAATCCTTTGTTATTGACGTAATTCAATAACAGAGTGTCAGATTAAAAATGCTTATTTAAAAAATCAGTCCCAATAATTTGCTTCAATTAGGACAAAAATTACACAAAATATTAGAGTTTACAATGGAAAATGTGAATACAAAACGCGAATTCGCTCGCCTGGATATGATATAGAAAATTGTATTGATGTACAATAAAACATCCATAGCTGCAAATTTTTTCAGCATTAAAGAGTTGGCTATTGGTGTTAATATCCATAGGTTTTTTCATATATAGGAAATGTTTGCGATTCTACCCAGCCCTAAAATTGAAATAACTCATATGGTGTAAAAAATTTTATCCAGAAAAAAGTTATCTCATTCAGGCATTGGAACTCAGACAATTGGAAAACTTTCAGCGACTCTGAAAACAGTAGCGGCATTTAAATTAAAAGTTAAACTGATCCAAAAGGAGATAACCACCATTTCTCTACCCAATGGAGACCAAGCAAGCATTACATTAACAAAAAACTTCTATTACTCAAAACTTCCTCATCACCTTTAAAACCTATTTTTGATAAGCATACAGAATTGTCCAAAGTCTCATATTTCTTTAAAAAAAGACTATAACAGAACCGAAGCTTTCGCTGAACACGCACGATACGTATCAAAACCAGGAGCTGACAATAAAACATCGGTAAATCATATCGTATACATCAAAAATTACGTTTTAGCGAATAATAACGTAAAACTGTTTCCAACTATTACTGAAATGGCGGAAAGTCATAGAACAATTCTGAAGCAAAATAACAATTTCATTAAGAAGAAATTAGACAAAAAAAATACAAACACATATAACAAGACTGCGATACAAAACGCGAATTAGCTCGCCTGGATATGATATAGAAAATTGTATTGATGTACAATAAAACATCCGTAGCTGCAATTTTTTCAGCATTAAAGAGTTGGCTATTGATGTTAATATCCATAAGTTTTTTCATATATGGGAAATGTGCGCACTTTTACCAAGCCCTAAAATTGAAGTAACTCATGTGGTGTAAAAATTTTTATCCAGAAAAAAGTTATCTCATTCAAGCATTGGAACTCAGACAATTGGAAAATTTTCAGCTACTCTAAAAACAAAAGCGGAATTTACATTTAAAGTTAAACTGATCCAAAAGGAGACAACCAGCATTTCTCTACCCAATGGAGACCAAGTAAGCATTACATTAACAGAGAAACTTCCATTACTCAAAACTTCCTCATCACCTTTAAAACCTAATTTCGATAAGAAATCGAGAATCTGCTCTATCATACGAAACATTCAGTAAAAATTCAATTTCACCTACGTTAGGCAAACATGCAGTCAGTTAACCAAGCGGATCAGAGATCATCAGAAATAGAAACTGTCAGTGAATCAAAATGTAAAAGATTGATGAGGCTTCTTACTGGAATTTGTTTGGCATATAATAATATATTTGATGAGTGCAATTTGCTACAATGTCTCGTAACTCTTTGAAAAAGACTATAACAGAACCGAAGCCTTTGCTGAGCACGCACAATACGTATAAAAACCAGGAGCTGACCATAAAACTTTGGTAAACATAAATCATATCGTATAAATCAAAAAATACGTTTTAGCGAATAAAAACATTAAACATTTTCCAACTATAACCGAAATGGCAGCAAGTCATAAAACAATTCTGAAGCAAAATAACAATTTCATTAAGCAGAATATAGAAAAAAATTTTTTAAAAAAATAGAAACACAAAAGTTTCAGCCAAACAGATAACAAGTCTCCAAGAAACTATTACCTTTTTGTTTTGTTTCAAAATTGACTTAAAAGCATAAAAATTGAAATAGAATAAATTGGAGAAATTTTGTGTGGCATTTTCGCACTGAAGCTTGATTTATCACAAATCCTTTGTTATTGACGTAATTCAATAACAGCGTGTCAGATTAAAAATGCTCATTTAAAAGATCATTCCCAATAATTTGCTTCAATTAGGACAAAAATTACACAAAATATTAGAGTTTACAATAAAAAATGTGAATACAAAACGCGAATTAGCTCGCCTGGATATGATATAGAACCTTGTATTGATGTACAATAAAAAGTCCGTAGCTGCAAATTTTTTCAGCATTAAAGAGTTAGCTATTGATGTTAATATCCATAGGTTTTTTCATATATGGGAAATGGTAGCACTTCTACAAAGCCCTAAAATTGAAATAAGACATATGGTGCTAAAATTTTTATCCCGAAAAAAAGATATCTAATTCGGGCATTGTAACTCAGACAATTAAAAAACTTTCAGCGACCCTATAAATAATAGCGGCATTTACATTAAAAATTAAACTGAACCAAAAGGAGACAACCACCATTTCTCTACCCAATGGAGACCAAGTAAGCGTTACATTAACAGAAAAATGATTGCTCAAAACTTCCTCATCACCTTTAAAACCTAATTTCGATAAGCATCAAGAATCGCTCTATCATACGGAACAACCAGCAGTAGATTCAATTTCACCTACATTAAGCAAACATGCAGTCACTTAACCAAGCGGATCAGAGAATATCAGAAAAAGGAACCGTCGATGAGTCAAAATGTAAAAGAATGATGAGGCCTCTTACGGGAAATTGTTTGGCATATAATGATATATTTGATGAGTGCAATTTGCCACAAAGTATTCATAACTCTTTAAAAAAGGACTATAACAATTAGGAAAAAAATAGACAAAATATTAGAGTTTACAATGGAAAATGTGAATACAGTACGCGATTTAGCTCGCCTGGATATGTTATAGAACATCGTATTGACGTACAACAAAACATCCATAGCTGCAATTTTTTCAGCAATAAAGAGTTAGCTATTAATGTTAATATCCATAGTTTTTTTCATGTATGGGAAATGGTCGCACTTCTACAAAGCCCTAAAATTGAAATAAGACATATGGTGCTAAAATTTTTATCCCGAAAAAAAGATATCTAATTCGGGCATTGTAACTCAGACAATTAAAAAACTTTCAGCGACCCTATAAACAATAGCGGCATTTACATTAAAACTTAAACTGAACCAAAAGGAGACAACCACCATTTCTCTACCCAATGGAGACCAAGTAAGCATTACATTAACAGAAAAATGATTACTCAAACCTTCCATATCACATTTAAAACCTAATTTCGATAAGCATCAAGAATCGCTCTATCAAGCGAAACAACCAGTAGTAGATTCAATTTCACCTACATTAGGCAAACATGCAGTCACTTAACCAAGCGAATCAGAGAATATCAGAAAAAGGAACTGTCGGTGTGTCAAAATGTAAAAGAATAATGAGGCCTCTTACGGGAAATTGTTTGGCATATAATGATATATTTGATGAAAGCAATTTGCTACAAAGCTTTCAAAACTCTTTAAAAAAGGACTATAACAATTAGGAAAAAAAGACAAAATATTAGAGTTTACAATGGAAAATGTGAATGCAGTACGCGAATTAGCTCGCCTGGATATGTTATAGAACATCGTATTGATGTACAACAAAACATCCATAGATGCAATTTTTTCAGCAATAAAGAGTTAGCTATTAATGTTAATATCCGTAGTTTTTTTCATGTATGGGAAATGGTCGCAATTCTACCAAGCCCTAAAATTGAAATAAGACATATGGTGCAAAAATTTTTATCCCGAAAAAAAGATATCTAATTCGGGCATTGTAACTCAGACAATTAAAAAACTTTCAGCGACCCTATAAACAATAGCGGCATTTACATTAAAACTTAAACTGAACCAAAAGGAGACAACCACCATTTCTCTACCCAATGGAGACCAAGTAAGCATTACATTAACAGAAAAATGATTACTCAAACCTTCCATATCACATTTAAAACCTAATTTCGATAAGCATCAAGAATCGCTCTATCAAGCGAAACAACCAGTAGTAGATTCAATTTCACCTACATTAGGCAAACATGCAGTCACTTAACCAAGCGAATCAGAGAATATCAGAAAAAGGAACTGTCGGTGTGTCAAAATGTAAAAGAATAATGAGGCCTCTTACGGGAAATTGTTTGGCATATAATGATATATTTGATGAAAGCAATTTGCTACAAAGCTTTCAAAACTCTTTAAAAAAGGACTATAACAATTAGGAAAAAAAGACAAAATATTAGAGTTTACAATGGAAAATGTGAATGCAGTACGCGAATTAGCTCGCCTGGATATGTTATAGAACATCGTATTGATGTACAACAAAACATCCATAGATGCAATTTTTTCAGCAATAAAGAGTTAGCTATTAATGTTAATATCCGTAGTTTTTTTCATGTATGGGAAATGGTCGCAATTCTACCAAGCCCTAAAATTGAAATAAGACATATGGTGCAAAAATTTTTATCCCGAAAAAAAGATATCTAATTCGGGCATTGTAACTCAGACAATTAAAAAACTTTCAGCGACCCTATAAAAAATAGCGGCATTTACATTAAAACTTAAACTGAACCAAAAGGAGACAACCACCATTTCTCTACCCAATGGAGACCAAGTAAGCATTACATTAACAGAAAAATGATTACTCAAACCTTCCATATCACATTTAAAACCTAATTTCGATAAGCATCAAGAATCGCTCTATCAAGCGAAACAACCAGTAGTAGATTCAATTTCACCTACATTAGGCAAACATGCAGTCACTTAACCAAGCGAATCAGAGAATATCAGAAAAAGGAACTGTCGGTGTGTCAAAATGTAAAAGAATAATGAGGCCTCTTACGGGAAATTGTTTGGCATATAATGATATATTTGATGAAAGCAATTTGCTACAAAGCTTTCAAAACTCTTTAAAAAAGGACTATAACAATTAGGAAAAAAAGACAAAATATTAGAGTTTACAATGGAAAATGTGAATGCAGTACGCGAATTAGCTCGCCTGGATATGTTATAGAACATCGTATTGATGTACAACAAAACATCCATAGATGCAATTTTTTCAGCAATAAAGAGTTAGCTATTAATGTTAATATCCATAGTTTCTTTAATATATGGGAAATGGTCGCACTTCTACTAAGCCCTAAAATTGAAATAAGACATATGGTGCAAAAATTTTTATCCCGAAAAAAAAGATATCTAATTCGGGCATTGTAACTCAGACAATTAAAAAACTTTCAGCGACCCTATAAACAATAGCGGCTTTTACATTAAAATTTAAGCTGAACCAAAAGGAGACAACCACCATTTCTCTACCCAATGGAGACCTAGTAAGCGTTACATTAACAGAAAAATGATTGCTCAAAACTTCCTCATCACCTTTAAAACCTAATTTCGATAAGCATCAAGAATCGCTCTATCAAACGAAACAACCAGTAGTAGATTCAATTCCACCTACTTTAGGCAAACATGCAGTCAATTAACCAAGCGGATCAGAGAATATCAGAAAAAGGAACTGTCGATGAGTCAAAAAGAAAAAGAATGATGAGACCTCTTACAGGAATTTGCTTGGCATATAATGATATATTTGATGATTGCAATTTGCTACAAAGTTTTCATAACTCTTTAAAAAAGGACTATAACAATTAGGAAAAAAAGGATAAAATATTAGAGTTTACAATGGAAAATGTGAATACAAAACGCGAATTAGCTAGCCTGGATATGATATAGAACATTGTATTGATGTACAACAAAACATCCGTTGCTGTAAATTTTTTCAGCATTAAAGAGTTGGCTATTGATGTTAATATCTATAGGTTTTTTCTTATATGGGAAATGTTCGCAATTCTACCAAACCCTAAAATTGAAATAACTCATATGGTGTAAAAATTTTTATCCAGAAAAAAGTTATCTCATATAGGCATTGGAACTCTGACAATTGGAAAACTTTCGGTGACTCTAAAAACAGTAGCGGCATTTAAATTAAAAGTTAAACTGATCCAAAAGGAGACAACCACCATTTCTCTACCCAATGGAGACCAAGTAAGCATTACATTAACAGAAAAATGATTACTCAAAACTTCCTCATCACCATTTAAACCTAATTTCGATAAGCATCAAGAATCGTTTTATCATACGAAACAACCAGTAGTAGATTCGATTTCACCTACATTAGGCAAACATGCAGTCAATTAACCAAGCGGATCAGAGAATATCAGAAAAAGAAACTGTCGATGAGTCAAAATGTAAAAGAATGATGAGACCTCTTACAGGAATTTGCCTGGCATATAATGATATATTTGATGAGTGCAATTTGCAACAAAGTTTTCATAACTCTTTAAAAAAAGACTAAAACAGAACCGAAACCTTCGCTGAACACGCACGATACGTATCAAAACCAGGAGGTGACAATAAAACATTGGTAAACATAAATCATATCGTATAAATCAAAAAATACGTTTTAGCGAATAAAAACATTGAACATTTTCCAACTATAACCGAAATGGCAGCAAGTCATAAAACAATTCTGAAGCAAAATAACAATTTCATTAAGCAGAATATAGAAAAAAATTTTTTAAAAAAATAGAAACACAAAAGTTTCAGCCAAACAGATAACAAGTCTCCAAGAAACTATTATCTTTTTGTTTTGTTTCAAAATTGACTTAAAAGCATAAAAATTGAAATAGAATAAATTGGAGAAATTTTGTGTGGCATTTTCGTAATGATGCATGATTTATCACAACTTTTTTGTTATTGACGTGATTCAATAACAGCGTGTCAGATTAAAAATGCTTATTTAAAAGATCATTTCCGATAATTTGCTTCAATTAGGACAAAAATTACACAAAATATTAGAGTTTACAATAGAAAATGTGAATACAAAACGCGAATTCGCTCGCCTGGATATGATATAGAAAATTGTATTGATGTACAATAAAACATCCGTAGCTGCAAATTTTTTCAGCGTTAAAAAGTTGGCTATTGGTGTTAATATCCATAGGTTTTTTCATATATAGGAAATGTTTGCGATTCTACCCAGCCCTAAAATTGAAATAACTCATATGGTGTAAAAATTTTTATCCAGAAAAATGTTATCTCATTCAGGCATTGGAACTCAGACAATTGGAAAACTTTCAGCGACTCTGAAAACAGTAGCGGCATTTAAATTAAAAGTTAAACTGATCCAAAAGTAGATAACCACCATTTCTCTACCCAATGGAGACCAAGCAAGCATTACATTAACAAAAAACTTCTTTTACTCAAAACTTCCTCATCACCTTTAAAACCTATTTTTGATAAGCATACAGAATTGTCCAAAGTCTCATATTTCTTTAATAAAAGACTATAACAGAACCGAAGCTTTCGCTGAACACGCACGATACGTATCAAAACCAGGAGCTGACAATAAAACATCGGTAAATCATATCGTATACATCAAAAATTACGTTTTAGCGAATAATAACGTAAAACCGTTTCCAACTATTACTGAAATGGCAGAAAGTCATAGAACAATTCTGAAGCAAAATAACAATTTCATTAAGCAGAAATGAGAAAGAAAAATTAAAAAAATAGAAACAAAAAAGTTTCAGCCAAACACATAACAAGACTCCAACAAACTCTTTATTTTTGTTTTGTTTCAAAATTGACTCAAAAGCATAAAAATTGAAATAAAATAAATTGGAGCAATTTTGTGTTGAATTTTTGTAATGATGCATGATTTATCACAACTCTTTTGTTATTGACGTGATTCAATAACAGCGTGTCAGATTAAAAATGCTTATTTAAAAGATCAGTCCCGAGAATTTTTTTCAATTAGGAAAAAAAATTACGCAAAATATTAGAGTTTACAATGGAAAATGTGAACACAAAACGCGAATTAGCTCGCCTGGATATGATATATAACATTGTATTGATGTACAATAAAACATCCTTAGCTACAAGTTTCTTCAGCATTGAAGAGTTTGCTTTTGATGTTAATATCCAAAAGTTTTTTCATATATGGGAAATGCTTGCACTTCTACCAAGCTCTAAAATTGAAATAAGACATATGGTGCAAAAATTTTTATTCAGAAAAAAGTTATCTCATTCAAGCATTGTAACTCAGACAATTTGAAAACTTTCAGCGACCCTATAAACAATAGCGGCATTTACATTAAAAGTTAAAATGAACCAAAAGGAGACAACCATCATTTCTCTACCTAATGGAGACCAAATAAGCATTACATGAACAGAAAAATGATTACTCAGAACTTCCTCATCACTATTAAAACCTAATTTCGATAAGCATCAAGAATCGCTCTATCATACGAAACAATCAGTAGTAGATTCAATTTCACCTACATTAGGCAAACATGCAGTCTCTTAACCAAGCGGATCACAGAATATCAGAAAAAGAAACTGTCGGTGAGTAAAAATGTAAAAGAATGTTGAGGCCTCTTACGGGAATTTGTTTGGCATATAATGACATATTTGATGAGTGCAATTTGCTACAAAGTTTTCATAACTCTTTAAAAAAGGACTATAACAGAACCGAAGATTTTGCTGAACACGCACAATACGTATAAAAACCAGGCTGTGGCGATAAAGCATTGGTCAAAATAAGGCATATTGTATAATTCAAAAACTACGTTTTAGCGAATAAAAACATTGAACTGTTTCCAACTAAAACCGAAATGGCAGAAAGTCATAAAACAATTCTGAAGCTAAATAACAATTTCATTAAGCAGAAATTAGAAAAAAATTTTAAAAAAATAGAAACACAAAAATTTCAGCCAAACAGAAAACAAGACTCCAAAAAACTCTTTTTTTTTGTTTTGTTTCAAAATTGACAAAAAAGCTTAAAAACTGAAATAGAATAAATTGGAGCAATTTTGTGTCGCATTTTTGTAATGATGCTTGATTTATCACAAATCCTTTGTTATTGACGTAATTCAATAACAGCTTGTCAGATTTAAAATGCTCATTTAAAAGATCATTTCCGATAATTTGCTTCAATTAGGACAAAAATTACACAAAATATTAGAGTTTACAATGAAAAATGAGAATACAAAACGCGAATTAGCTCGCCTGGATATGATATAGAACATTGTATTGATGTACAATAAAACATCCGTAGCTGCAAGTTTTTTCAGCATTGAAGATTTGGCTTTTCATGTTAATATCCATAGGTTTTTTCATATATGGGAAATATTTGCACTTCTAGCAAGCCCTAAAATTGAAATAACTCATATGGTGTAAAAATTTTTATCCAGAAAAAAGTTATCTCATTCAAGCATTGGAACTCTGACAATTGGAAAACTTTCAGCGACTCCAAAAACAGTAGCGGCATTTAAATTAAAAGTTAAACTGATCCAAAAGGAGACAACCACCATTTCTCTACCCAATGGAGACCAAGTAGGCATTAAATTAACAGAGACTTCCATAACTCAAAACTTCCTTATCACCTTTAAAACCTAATTTCGGTAAGCATCACGAATCGCTCTATCATACGAAACAATCAGAAGTAGATTCAATTTCACCTACATTAGGCAAACATGCAGTCACTTAATCAAGCGGATCAGAGAATATCAGAAAAAGGAACTTTCGGTGAGTCAAAATGTAAAAGAATGATGAGGCCTCTTACGGGATTTTGTTTGGCAGATAATGATATATTTGATGAGTGCAATTTGCTACAAAGTTTTCATAACTCTTTAAAAAAGGACTATAACAGAACCGAAGCCTTTGATGAACACGCACAATACGTATAAAACCCAGGATTTGTCGATAAAGCATTGGTCAAAATAAGGCATATTGTATAAATCAAAAACTACGTTTTAGCGAATAAAAACATTGAACTGTTTCCAACTTAAACGGAAATGGCAGAAAGCCATAAAACAATTCTGATGCTAAATAACAATTTCATTAAGCAGAAATTAGAAAAAAATTTATAAAAATAGAAACACAAAAGTTTCAGCCAAACAGAAAACAAGACTCCAAAAAACTCTTTTTTTTGTTTTGTTTCAAAATTGACAAAAAAGCTTAAAAATTGAAATAGAATAAATTGGAGCAATTTTGTGTTGCCTTTTCGTAATGATGCTTGATTTATCACAAATCCTTTGTTATTGACGTAATTCATAAACAGCGTGTCAGATTAAAAATTGTTATTTAAAAGATCAGTCATGATAATTTGTTTCAATTAGGAAAAAAATTACACAAAATAATAGAATTTACAATGGAAAATTTGAATACAAAACGCGAATTAGCTCGCCTGGATATGATATAGAAAATTGTATTGATGTACAATAAAACATCCGTAGCTGCAAGTTTTTTCAGCATTGAAGATTTGGCTTTTGATGTTAATATCCATAGGTTTTTTCATATATGGGAAATATTTGCACTTCTAGCAAGCCCTAAAATTGAAATAACTCATATGGTGTAAAAATTTTTATCCAGAAAAAAGTTATCTCATTCAAGCATTGGAACTCTGACAATTGGAAAACTTTCAGCGACTCTAAAAACAGTAGCGGCATTTAAATTAAAAGTTAAACTGATCCAAAAGGAGACAACCACCATTTCTCTACCCAATGGAGACCAAGTAGGCATTAAATTAACAGAGAAACTTCCATAACTCAAAACTTCCTCATCACCTTTAAAACCTAATTTCGATAAGCATCACGAATCGCTCTATCATACGAAACAATCAGAAGTAGATTCAATTTCACCTACATTAGGCAAACATGCAGTCACTTAACCAAGCGGATCAGAGAATATCAGAAAAAGGAACTTTCGGTGAATCAAAATGTAAAAGAATGATGAGGCCTCTTACGGGAATTTGTTTGGCAGATAATGATATATTTGATGAGTGCAATTTGCTACAAAGTTTTCATAACTCTTTAAAAAAGGACTATAACAGAACCGAAGCTTTTGATGAACACGCACAATACGTATAAAAACCAGGATTTGGCGATAAAGCATTGGTCAAAATAAGGCATATTGTATAAATCAAAAACTACGTTTTAGCGAATAAAAACATTGAACTGTTTCCAACTAAAACGGAAATGGCAGAAAGCCATCAAACAATTCTGAAGCTAAAAAACAATTTCATTGGGCAGAAATTAGAAAAAAAATTTTAAAAAAATAGAAACACAAAAGTTTCAGCCAAAAAGAAAACAAGACTCCAAAAAACTCTTTTTTTGTTTTGTTTCAAAATTGACAAAAAAGCTTAAAAATTGAAATAGAATAAATTGGAGCAATTTTGTGTTGCCTTTTCGTAACGATGCTTGATTTATCACAAATCCTTTGTTATTGACGTAATTCATAAACAGCGTGTCAGATTAAAAATTGTTATTTAAAAGATCAGTCATGATAATTTGTTTGAATTAGGAAAAAAATTACACAAAATAATAGAATTTACAATGGAAAATTTGAATACAAAACGCGAATTAGCTCGGCTGGATATGATATAGAACATTGTATTGATGTACAATAAAACATCCGTAGCTGCAAGTTTTTTCAGCATTGAAGATTTGGCTTTTGATGTTAATATCCATAGGTTTTTTCATATATGGGAAATATTTGCACTTCTAGCAAGCCCTAAAATTGAAATAACTCATATGGTGTAAATACTTTTATCCAGAAAAAAGTTATCTCATTCAAGCATTGGAACTCTGACAATTGGAAAACTTTCAGCGACTCCAAAAACAGTAGCGGCATTTAAATTAAAAGTTAAACTGATCCAAAAGGAGACAACCACCATTTCTCTACCCAATGGAGACCAAGTAGGCATTAAATTAACAGAGAAACTTCCATAACTCAAAACTTCCTCATCACCTTTAAAACCTAATTTCGATAAGCATCACGAATCGCTCTATCATACGAAACAATCAGAAGTAGATTCAATTTCACCTACATTAGGCAAACAAGCAGTCACTTAACCAAGCGGATCAGAGAAAATCCGAAAAAGGAACTTTCGGTGAGTCAAAATGTAAAAGAAGGATGAGGCCTCTTACGGGAATTTGTTTGGCAGATAATGATATATTTGATGAGTGCAATTTGCTACAAAGTTTTCATAACTCTTTAAAAAAGGACTATAACAGAACCGAAGCCTTTGATGAACACGCACAATACGTATAAAAACCAGGATTTGGCGATAAAGCATTGGTCAAAATAAGGCATATTGTATAAATCAAAAACTACGTTTTAGCGAATAAAAACATTGAACTGTTTCCAACTAAAACGGAAATGGCAGAAAGCCATAAAACAATTCTGAAGCTAAATAACAATTTCATTAAGCAGAAATTAGAAAAAAATTTTAAAAAAATAGAAACACAAAAATTTCAGCCAAACAGAAAACAAGACTCCAAAAAACTCTTTTTTTTTGTTTTGTTTCAAAATTGACAAAAAAGCTTAAAAACTGAAATAGAATAAATTGGAGCAATTTTTTGTTGCCTTTTCGTAACGATGCTTGATTTATCACAAATCCTTTGTTATTGACGTAATTCATAAACAGCGTGTCAGATTAAAAATTGTTATTTAAAAGATCAGTCATGATAATTTGTTTCAATTAGGAAAAAAATTACACCAAAAATTAGAGTTTACAATGGGAAATGTGAATACAAAACGCGAATTAGCTCGCATGGATACGATAGAAAACATTGTATTGGTATACAATAAAACATCAGTAGCTGCAATTTTTTTCGGCATTAAATAGTTGGCTCTTGATGTTAATATCCATAGGTTTTTTCATATATGGGAAATGTTCGCAATTCTACCGAGCCCTAAAATTGAAATACCTCATATGGTGTAGAAATTTTTTTCCGGAAAAAAGTTATTTCATTCAGGCAACGGAACTCAGACAATTGGAAAACTTTCAGCGACCCTATAAACAATAGCGGCATTTACATTAAAATTTAAACTGAACCAAAGGAGACAACCACCATTTCTCTTATCAATGGAGACCAAGTAAGCATTACATTAACAGAAAAATGATTACTCAAAACTTCCTGATCACCTTTAAAACCTAATTCCGATAAGCATCAAGAATCGCTCTATTATACGAAACAATCAGTAGTAGATTCAATTTTACCTACATTAGGCAAACATGCAATCACTTAACCAAGCGGATCAGAGAATATCAGAAAAAAGAACTTTCAGTGAGTCAAAATGTAAAAGAATGATGAGGCCTCTTACGGGAATTTGTTTGGCATATAATGATATATTTGATGAGTGCAATTTTGCTACGAAGTTTTCATAACTCTTTAAAAAAGGACTATAACAGAACCGAAGTCTTTGTTGAACACGCACAATACGTATAAAACCAGGATTTGACGATAAGGCATTGATCAAAGTAAGGCATATTGTTTAAATGAAAAATTTCGTTTCAGTGAATAAAAACATTGAACTGTTTCCAACTATAACCGAAATGGCAGAAAGTCATAAAACAATTCTGAAGCTAAATAAAAAATTCATTAAGCAGAAATTAGAAAAAAAAAATTTAAAAAAATAGAAACACAAAAGTTTCAGCCAAACAGATAACAAGACTCCAAGAAACTCTTATCTTTTTGTTTTGTTTCAAAATTGACTCAAAAGCATAAAAATTGAAATAAAATAAGTTAGAGCAATTTTGTGTGGAAGTTTCGTAATGATGCTTGATTTATCACAAATCCTTTGTTATTGACGTAATTCAACAACAGCGTGTCAGATGAAAAAAGCTTATTTAAAAGATCAGTCCTGATAAATTGCTTTAATTAGGAAAAAAATTACACAAAATATTAGAGTTTACAATAGAAAATGTGAATACAAAACGCGAATTAGCTCGCATGGATACGATAGAAAACATTGTATTGATATACAATAAAAAATCCGTAGCTGCAATTTTTTTCAGCATTAAAGAGTTGGCTCTTGATGTTAATATCCATAGGTTTTTTCAGATATGGGAAATGTTCGCAATTCTACCGAGTCCTAAAATTGAAATAACTCATATGGTGTAGAAATTTTTATCCGGAAAAAAGTTATTTCATTCAGGCAACGGAACTCAGACAATTAAAAAACTTTCAGCGACCCTATAAATAATAGCGGCATTTACATTAAAAAATAAACTGAACCAAAAGGAGACAACCACCATTTCTCTACCCAATGGAGACCAAGTAAGCGTTACATTAACAGAAAAATGATTGCTCAAAACTTCCTCATCATCTTTAAAACCTAATTTCGATAAGCATCAAGAATCGTTTTATCATACGAAACAACCAGTAGTAGATTCGATTTCACCTACATTAGTCAAACATGCAGTCACTTAACCAAGCGGATCAGAGAATATCAGAAAAAGGAACTGTCGATGAGTCAAAATGTAAAAGAATGATGAGGCCTCTTACGGGAATTTGTTTGGCATATAATGATATATTTCATGAGTGCAATTTGCTACAAAGTTTTCATAACTGTTTAAAAAAAGGACTATAACAGAACCGAAGCCTTTGGTGAACACGCACAATACGTATAAAACCAGGATTTGACGATAAAGCATTGGTCAAAGTAAGGCATATTGTTTAAATCAAAAATTTCGTTTTAGCGAATAAAAACATTGAACTGTTTCCAACTAAAACCGAAATGGCAGAAAGTGATAAAACAATTCTGAAGCTAAATAACAATTTCATTGAGCAGAAATTAGAAAAAAAAATTAAAAAATTAAAATTGAAATAACTCATATGGTGTAGAAATTTTTATCCGGAAAAAAGTTATTTCATTCAGGCAACGGAACTCAGACAACTGGAAAACTTTCAGCGACTCTAAAAACAGCAGCGGCTTTTACATTAAAACTAAACAGATCCAGTAGGAGACAACCACCATTTCTCTACCCAATGGAGACCAAGTAAGCATTACATTAACAGAAAAATGATTACTCAAAACTTCCTCATCATCTTTAAAACCTAATTTCGATAAGCATCAAGAATCGTTTTATCATACGAAACAACCAGTAGTAGATTCGATTTCACCTACATTAGTCAAACATGCAGTCACTTCACCAAGCGGATCAGAGAATATCAGAAAAAGGAACTGTCGATGAGTCAAAATGTAAAAGAATGATGAGGCCTCTTACGGGAATTTGTTTGGCATATAATGATATATTTCATGAGTGCAATTTGCTACAAAGTTTTCTTAACTGTTTAAAAAAAGGACTATAACAGAACCGAAGCCTTTGGTGAACACGCACAATACGTATAAAACCAGGATTTGACGATAAAGCATTGGTCAAAGTAAGGCATATTGTTTAAATCAAAAATTTCGTTTTAGCGAATAAAAAAATTGAACTGTTTCCAACTAAAACCGAAATGGCAGAAAGTGATAAAACAATTCTGAAGCTATATAACAATTTCATTGAGCAGAAATTAGAAAAAAAAATTTAAAAAATAGAAACACAAAAAGTTTCAGCCAAACAGATAACAAGACTCCAAGAAACTCTTATCTTTTTGTTTTGTATCAAAATTGACTCAAAAGCATAAAAATTGAAATAAAATAAATTGGAGCAATTTTGTGTTGCATTTTCGTAATGATGCTTGATTTATCACAAATTCTTTGTTATTGACGTAATTCAATAACAGCGTGTCAGATTAAAAATGCTTATTTAAAAGATCAGTCCCGATAATTTGCTTCAATTAGGAAAAAAATTACACAAAAAATTAGAGTTTACAATGGAAAATGTGAACACAAAACGCGAATTAGCTCGCCTGGATATGATAGAGAACATTGTATTGATGTACAATAAAACATCCGTAGCTGCAAATTTTTTCAGCATTAACGAGTTGGCTATTGATGTTAATATCCATAGGTTTTTTCATATATGGGAAATGTTCGCAATTCTACCGAGCCCTAAAATTGAAATAACTCATATGGTGTAGAAATTTTTATCCGGAAAAAAGTTATTTCATTCAGGCAACGGAACTCAGACAACTGGAAAACTTTCAGCGACTCTAAAAACAGCAGCGGCTTTTACATTAAAACTGAACAGATCCAGTAGGAGACAACCACCATTTCTCTACCCAATGGAGACCAAGTAAGCATTACATTAACAGAAAAATGATTACTCAAAACTTCCTCATCATCTTTAAAACCTAATTTCGATAAGCATCAAGAATCGTTTTATCATACGAAACAACCAGTAGTAGATTTGATTTCACCTACATTAGTCAAACATGCAGTCACTTCACCAAGCGGATCAGAGAATATCAGAAAAAGGAACTGTCGATGAGTCAAAATGTAAAAGAATGATGAGGCCTCTTACGGGAATTTGTTTGGCATATAATGATATATTTCATGAGTGCAATTTGCTACAAAGTTTTCATAACTGTTTAAAAAAAGGACTATAACAGAACCGAAGCCTTTGGTGAACACGCACAATACGTATAAAACCAGGATTTGACGATAAAGCATTGGTCAAAGTAAGGCATATTGTTTAAATCAAAAATTTCGTTTTAGCGAATAAAAACATTGAACTGTTTCCAACTAAAACCGAAATGGCAGAAAGTGATAAAACAATTCTGAAGCTAAATAACAATTTCATTGAGCAGAAATTAGAAAAAAAAATTTAAAAAATAGAAACACAAAAAGTTTCAGCCAAACAGATAACAAGACTCCAAGAAACTCTTATCTTTTTGTTTTGTATCAAAATTGACTCAAAAGCATAAAAATTGAAATAAAATAAATTGGAGCAATTTTGTGTTTCATTTTCGTAATGATGCTTGATTTATCACAAATTCTTTGTTATTGACGTAATTCAATAACAGCGTGTCAGATTAAAAATGCTTATTTAAAAGATCAGTCCCGATAATTTGCTTCAATTAGGAAAAAAATTACACAAAAAATTAGAGTTTACAATGGAAAATGTGAACACAAAACGCGAATTAGCTCGCCTGGAAATGATAGAGAACATTGTATTGATGTAAAATAAAACATCCGTAGCTGCAAATTTTTTCAGCATTAACGAGTTGGCTATTGATGTTAATATCCATAGGTTTTTTCATATATGGGAAATGTTCGCAATTCTACCGAGCCCTAAAATTGAAATAACTCATATGGTGTAGAAATTTTTATCCGGAAAAAAGTTATTTCATTCAGGCAACGGAACTCAGACAATTGGAAAACTTTCAGCGACTCTAAAAACAGCAGCGGCTTTTACATTAAAACTAAACAGATCCAGTAGGAGACAACCACTATTTCTCTACCCAATGGAGACCAAGTAAGCATTACATTAACAGAAAAATGGTTACTCAAAACTTCCTCATCATCTTTAAAACCTAATTTCGATAAGCATCAAGAATCGTTTTATCATACGAAACAACCAGTAGTAGATTCGATTTCACCTACATTAGGCAAACATGCAGTCACCTAACCAAGCGGATCAGAGAATATCAGAAAAAGGAACTGTCGGTAAGTCAAAATGTAAAAGAATGATGAGGCCTCTTACGGGAATTTGTTTGGCATATATTGATATATTTGATAAGTTTTTTAAAAAAGGACTATAACAGAACCGAAGCCTTTGCTGAACACGCACAATACGTATAAAAACCAGGATTTGACGATAAAGCATTGGTCAAAATAAGGCATATTGTATAAATCAAAAACTACGTTTTAGCGAATGAAAACATCGAACTGTTTCCAACTAAAACCGAAATCGCAGGAAGTCATAAAAAGATTCTGAAGCTAAATAACAATTTCATCAAGCAGAGCAGAAATTAGAGAAAAAATTAGATCGACAAAAGTTTTTGTCAAACAGATAACAAGACTCCAACAAACTCTTTATTTTTGTTTTGTTTCATAACTGACCGGAAAGCATAAATTTTTATTAAATTTTGAAACAGAATAAATTGGAGCGATTTTGGTTGCATTTTCATACCGATGCTTGATTTATCACAAATCCTTTGTTATTGAACTAATTCAATAACAGCATAACAGATAACGTTTACAAGGTTCCAAAAGAGGAGATTTGTATCTACCCTTCAGATATTATTCAGAAACTTTACAGGATAGTGTAGTAAAGGATGAACAACGGCGATGAAGAGTGCTTTAGGAACGGAAATTAAAAACCTTCTCTCCCAGCACTGGCTGAATTTTTGCTGGTCCTCCACGCTCCAGGTTTTCCAGACATCTTATGTTTTTTCGATAGATGAGAACAATAGTTTTGTCAATTAGAATAATCTTTCTAGAACTAAAACGAGTAGTGGATAAAACAGGGAAACCAACCGCCAGTAAAATTTGACCCTTTCTATTCACTCAAAATCTATCGTTTTCTGTCTCACTTAGTATTGAGTAAACTATGCTTGTAACAGCCAGTAGCTTGTAACAACCAGTAGCTTGTAACAACCAGCAGCATGGTAACAACCAGTAGCTTGTAACAACCAGTAGCTCGTAACAAAATAAAGCATTGAAACAACCACTAGCTTGTAACTCCAGTAACTAATCATCATTCTGATTGGCTAGTCAGTACCGCGTAACAGGTTACTTCACAAAGAATGTTCTAGAATAATTCTCCATGTGGGGATCTTTATTCTCCACTGCACTTTTAGGCCATTCACCATGGTTTTCGCCTGGCTACACAAAATATAGCTCTTTTGAACAATAACATTTATTAAACAAGCATAATTAAGGCATACGAACTAAATAGCAAAACTTGGACATAAAATATACGGATTTTTAGCAATATCTAGAGAACTAAAAAAGGTATCAAATTCAAACTTTGGGAATGGATAACTATTAATTGGATACACACTCTGTATGAGAATGAGGTCTGTACGCCAAGGAGGGGGAGTGGGGCTACCTTTTTAATTCTATAACCAATCTTAATATGTGGGGGGATATTTCAAATGTGAATAGCTCCAAAACTGTTTGATCAAAATTCAGCAAACTTGGCAGTGACTACCACAGGCCTATATTAAAAGACATGCAAGAGGGAGGAACTAAATCGGACGGATATTTTTCGAGATAATGAGATTTAAATTTCATATTGCAAGAAAATTTACTAATGAATGTTATCTTCTCTTCCAAATAAATCTTCAAATATAAGTTTTACTACTCCAGTGTTACGGTCATTGACATAAATGCTGGAATGGTAAACTCGAATGTCCCCATTTGAATATTCCCCAGATTCGTGGAGAAAAACTAAAGCTATTTTAAGCATTTCTCACAAATATCTTTCAGTTAATTTTTTGTGCATAATTCGCAACTTACTTGAGTTATAGTCTAACTAATTCTCATTTGAGTTATAGTCTGACTTCTTGTACTATTAGCGGTTGCTAAATATGAAAGAAAGCTAATTTAACATATTTTTTTCATTTTGAAAAATTAATTTTTTTCCAAAAAACAAAAAATTTATAAAAGTTCAAAATAAGAGTGAAATCCCTCTTTAAGAGCTAAATCGCCCCTATCGGTGTGATGCCCCAGTACAAAATCGCTATTTATCGCGCTTAAAGAGTGATTTCGCTCTTTTTTAAATAACTTTTAAAATTATCTAAATTCTTTAATAAATTTTTTTTTTACTTTTCTGTGTTTTTTTTATTTTAAATTATCTATACTCTTCAATAAATTTATATTCTTTTTAGTTTTTCTATATTTATTCCATAATTAATAAGTAATGATACAAAATTAAAATATTTACACGAACAACTTTCACCAGTCTGGTCAATAACAGAGCTCTCAGTTAAATTTCTACTAATTCCTCTAGTTAATTCTACATCTGGATGTTGTTTCTTTACATGAGCTCTTATCCCATCCTTTCTCACAACAGAAGGACAATATAGACAATTAACTTTAGCTGAAGTACAATTTCTACATGTATACTTACTCTCACCAAAATCAGTTAGTGGTTTCACAGAATTACTTTCGTTACAACTTCTAGTTAAGACTTTGGTGTTAAAGTTAGAGTTAGAGTTAGAGTTATAGTTAGAGTTCAAAGAGTTCGAGTTAGAGTTAGAGCTAATGCTAGAGTTAGAGTTAGAGTTAAAGCTGGAGGTAGAATTAGAGCTAGAGTTACAGTTAATGCTAGAATTAGAGTTAATGCAAGAGTTAGAGTTAATACTAGAGCTAGAGTTATATCCAGATTCATCTTTAAAAGAACAATCAGTTTTCATACAAATACCACTTATTGTTTTATCAACACACGCACATTACTAATTTTATCTTCATGATATATTGAATAATGAAAAGCTAAATTAAAAGGGAGTCCACATTTATGTTTACACTCTAAACATTTTTTAACCATTTATAATTGGCCAAATTTCAATTACACCCATCATATTTAGCCAATATCTCAATTAATTCTTTAGTATTATCTTTAGATAGGATACACCTAGCTAAATATTCCCTCCCTATCGTATTGAGTGTATAAATTTTATATCTTCTATCTAAAATCTCTTTAAGGTCTAATTCTTTCTTATCTCTAACAAAATTTATAATTTATTCTCTAAATTTTTCTTTTTTCCATATAGACTGTTTAAATAACTTCGTCCATCTTTATTTAAAATTCCAGTCTCTTTATTTATATATTCTTTTCGTAGCTTTTCGATAAACTGTTTTCTTTGCTCTCCTTCTCCGCATCCAAATTTAACCAATGTACTTGCTCTATTTAATATATTACCTGCACTCGTTGCCACATGTCCAGCAGTTGTTACTGTTGAATCAGGACTCATATAATTATATATCATAAAACATGTACCTATATTTCCTAAAACAATTGATGCTAACCTAAAACCATCAGCTTTAACCATTTCTTGTGTTAAAACATCATTCTGTATTTTAAAACCATTAATGTAAAAAGTTTATTAAAATAGAACTGATAATTATTATGACTAATAGTGTTCATATCTGTAGCATTTATCATGAGTGGTTTCATATATGCTATGAGTTTATTTTTGTCTTCACTTTCTAATTTATCTTTTAAACTGAGAGCTTTTAAATCAAGGAAAACAAATCTCGAGTCAAATATCATAGTTCTATTCTTATCAATAATTATAAAAGTATTTTCTTTCCTATTAATTTAAATATACCATAACGAAGTTCATATGACATTCCATCTGTACAATTAAAATAGTTACCATTTAACTCACTAACTATTTTATTGACGTTATGTTCACATTTACATATTTCATTAAAATTTTTAAATAGATCAGCTCCATTATAAGTTGTTAAATAAATAGTATCACAAATCATTCCTGCTGTATTAATTATTTGAGCTGGTTTATGACACATTACAATCATTTGAATATTATAATGTCTGCCTTCTGTGAAATAAAAGGCTATATACTTATTTAACTTATCACCCATATCATCAAGTACTATTACACTATCTTCGAATTTAGACTTATTTTTCGATGTGATCATATTTATATCGCATATATTAAATCCAATATAAAACTCACCAGTCTCAGGATCTATCCAATCTCTATCTTCTTTACATACTATGATTATATTTTTAGCTTGGTGTTGGTTTTGGTTTTGGTTTTGGTCTTGGTTTTGGTTTTGATCGATGTAACCGCTTCGCGGATCTAAGTATAACTTTAAGTATTGTCTGATAAAATATGCTTTTTCTGTACCAGTTCCACCATAAACAATAGCATGTAATGGTGAATTTTCATTTTCAAATCTTACTAGGCTCCTATTCATAAATCCACCAAAGCTTTCTTCTAGTTTTGTATATTTACTTGGTTTTGAATCAAATATTATTTAACAAATTCCAATTAAGAAAACAAAAATTATAACTGCGCTACCCATCTCCATTTTTATACCTATTAAAAATGCTTATCCTAACCTTTGAGGAATTCAATAAAAAACTTAACATTGATAATAATGCTATGAGTGATATCAGAATAAAAGATATAGGAAAAGATATAAGTCTAACACCAATTGAAATAGTAATGAGAGATCAAACTCCAGATAACACAAGTGAACCCAACTTCAACATTATTGTCAATCTACACCCAACTGATGGTACAAATTGGGTTTTAGTTACAAGAAGAGAAGGTGGTCCTGTGTATTACTTTGATAGTTTTGGAGCTGAGACCCCACCATTATTTTTAGAAGAATATGTTGATCTAGGCTCTAATGAAAGAATACAACAATATGATGAATATTATTGTGGGGCTTATTGATTATATATGATCTATCTTATTGATAGAGGATTTAGAATTAACAATGCTTTGAATATTCTAGTTAAAGAATGTAAATATCCAGGAATATATAATGAGTGTTTTTGTTTAGTTTGTAATGTTAATGATAAATATAATGTTAATGATAATGATAATGATAATGATAATGATAATGATATTGATAATGTTAATGTTAATGATATTGATAATGATAATGATATTGTTAAGGATAATGATAATGATAATGTTAAAGATAATGTTAATGATAATGATAATGTAATGTTAATGATAATGTTAATGATAATCATAATGATAATGTTAATGATAATTTTAATGATAATTTTATATATCTATTTGACGAAAAACATCAAAGGGATAAACCTAACAACAAAGAATATCCGCAAACAGACTTCGTTATACTGATCCACGTAGTGGCAACTTTGTTGATCTGAGTAACAATATCTCTGTTAATTTAAATGAAGATCTACAATCATGGCTAAATGATGATGAAATAATTACAGAAGCTACACTCCCAGAGAACTTTAGATGTACAATATCTGGTTCTAGTGAATGCGGCAAGACATTCTTATTAAAAAAACTAATTCTGGCTAGAATATACTTTGATAAGCTATACATCATTGGTCCTACTGGTGATCAATATGAAGGTGTAGAGAGAATAAATCATAAAACAGATGTCGAGTTTGTAAAAGATGTAAAAGGTTTACCCTCTCCCGATCAACTACCAAAAGACCTAAATAAACTAATGACATTCGATGATGTTAGAGCCAAAGAACCAGTTATTAATGAATACTTTTGTAGAGGTAGACATAATAATTGAATTATAAGATATCTTAATCAAAATCTTTTAACAATAGATAGACAGAGTGTTAGAGAGAATTGTGATCTATTTATTTTTATTTGAACAAAGAGGTAAAATCCTCATATCTATATATCAAGAATTCTTCAATAATTTTGAACTTAGTAATAATGATTTTGCTAATATAGGTAATAAGGTATGGAAAGAGCCTTATAATTATATTGTCATTGACATAACTAAAAATAAAAATATTAATGGTAAACTAAGAATTATTTGGGATCGGAGAGTTTTGCAGTTTAGTCTTAGTTTAAGTTTAAGTTTATATCTACACCAGATGTAAAGTAAAACTTAATACATCATCATTAAAGTCTATAGGTCTTCATTGCTCATCTTTAATATGAAAATCTATGTATTCTATTCTATCTTTAGTTACTATTTGATACAAGATATTATTTGGTATAATTTTTATTAGATAGCCTGGTGGTTCTGTTAGAGTAAAAGTATATAGTATGTCTGTGGTTTTACCATTATCTTTAACACCAGATATCACATTACAATGGATGTTAATAGTACTAAAACCCATAATATCAACAATTATCTGAGACGTATATTTACCTTCTGATAAACTACTTTTCTAAACTCTAGTAATGGGGCTAATGATAAACTATTTTTCTAAATCCTAGTAATGGGGCTAATGAATTTTCTATGTCAAATTTAATTGCACCTTGGTTTATTTCCATTAAACTTTTCATTGTATTCTTATCAGGTTCTATTATAACATTACCATTATTTTCTTTTTTAATAATTCTGCTATTTCGGTTAATTCATATGCACCTGGTATAACAGCTAAAATACGGGTATCTGACCATGTTTCACCTTGGGTATCATATAAGAATTGTTTGTTCCTTCTATTGACAAAAAACACCGAATTATAAACAGATGATCTAATTATTTCTAGTTTTGATGAGTTAAGTATAGGTTCACTAAAGTTAAATTTTTCTGTTGGCTTTATAATTCTAAAGTTAAGTGTATGTTCTACTTTAGTTTTAGTTACAGCATCATGTATCGTTTGTAGTTCATATAGAATTAAATTATCTGTCATTTTTCGACTTATAAAAATGGATTTTAATTTGGATACAACTTATGGTTATAATAATGATATACACAGAAGTAAGATTATAAAATATAAACCTAATAATCTAGCAACAATAAATACGGTTATTACTAATATTAATATCATTCTCAATAGAGAAGAGAATCATTTAAATTTGCATGGTTCGTATCTAGAGATAGAGTTTGTTGTATTAGATGATGCTGGTGGTGTATTTGCTAATGATGCTAATATAAGATTAGTTAATTATGGTATATGGTACAATGGCATTGTTTAGTTCAGTTAAGCTTGAAACTAGTGGTGGTAGGACTATTGAATATATAGATCATTGTCATCCTAATCTACTGATGTACAAGTTATTAACCAGTACTGATGATCAATATGAGAGTGGGTTTGTTAGAAATATAGATAATAGGAATAGTCAACTCAAAAGTGATAATGTTGCTGCAGAAAGAGGTCATATGTATATGATGGTTAAGATGAGAGATCTATTTGGTTTCGTGAATGATTTAGAAAAGATTATATATGGTTAAGAATTTAAACTAATATTAAAAAAAAATAATGATAGAGCTCTATATAGAATTAATGCTAATCCTGGTGCGGTTGCTAATGATGCTAATATAAAAATTAGAGATATATCATGGTGCGTACCTGGTATTGATCCTAGTATTGATAATGGAAATATTGTGCAAAAGGGTTTAAGTTAAAGAATAATGTAGACTTTAGCTATTATGAAAGAAAAACATTTTGTAAGAATGTACCCAATGCTACTAACATCTTGTTTGATCTTGGTATGGAAATTGAGATGGAAAGACCACAATACATAATAGTTGGTTTTGAAAATAATAATGTAAATGAACAAATTCATGATGCAAGTACATTTCAAATAATGAATGTTAGTGAAAGTTATTGTAAGATTGGTAGAGAGTTTTATCCTGAGGATAGAATGCATATAAATTATGGTACTAATAAATATATGAGGCTTTTAAAGAGATTGTTAGATTTAATAAAGATTATAATGGGTTACCACATAATATAAAACCATATATAAATCATAGAACATTCAAAAGTATTTATAGATTATATGTATTTGATACTAGATATCAAAGTAATCATATAGGTCCACAACCAATACAACTTAATTTTAAATTTAGTGCTGCAGTTGCAGATGTTGTATGTCTTGCATTAGTATTAACTAGAAAGGTTATTATTGTTAATAGTGATGGTAATAAGATGGTTGATATTGTTTCATAATTATAATTATAGTTAATGACTTAATCAATGACTATATCAATGACTAAATCAATGATCAAGTCAATGACTAAATCAATGAATAAATCAATGATAATCAAACTTTTTCCTACTAGTCTTAACAAAACCATTAGCACAATTAGTATCCAGTTTCTTTTTACTATCTAGAGTCAATCCCTTAGCTTCAAGTTCAGTTTTAGGCTTTGGTTTAATCTTAGCCTTAGGTAATGGTTTAGCCTTAGGCTTAGATATAATAACAACAAAAGGACTAAACTTTTTAACTTCCATTAATTTTTATAAATAGAAATGAGTCTCTAAAATAAGTTCAAAACTAATTCTTAATAAGTTGGTGGCAGACATTATAGTGGTACTAATAATATAAGTGGGGCTATTACTTCAAAAAGTACTAAAATGTTAAGAGGATCCTGCACTAAATGTAGAAGAAATAAATCAATGACAGTATCTGACGCTACCATAGAAAATGAGGGATTGAAAGATTTCTTTAAAAGTGTGGGTAAAGCTACAGTTAACTTCGAAAATAAAATTGCTAATAATCCTGTAAGAGCATTAGAAATAGCAAGTAAAATAGGAAGTGCAGCTACATCTAGAAACCCTAGAGCTGCTTTATCAGCCACACCTGATTTAATTAAATTTGCAACAACTGGTGAAGACATAAAGGAAGTACAAAAAGGAAGAGGTTTATAC
Source organism: Convolutriloba macropyga (assembly GCF_964194025.1). Classification (NCBI taxonomy): domain Eukaryota; kingdom Metazoa; phylum Xenacoelomorpha; order Acoela; family Convolutidae; genus Convolutriloba; species Convolutriloba macropyga. The sequence continues at coordinate 11,224,758 of NC_134470.1, forward strand.
TTAGGTACAAAGAAAAGATAATTTAGTTATGGCTAAGGCTAAGATAATAGTTTCATTTAAAACTAAAAACATTGCTATTACCAAGCACTAATAGCTTCAATCTAAAAAAAACACCTAACTTTTTTTTTATCAACGGAGTTGCGGCTTCGCCGATTCTTATATTCTTCATATACCTTGACTAATTCATTATATTCATCATTATCTATTTTATTATCTTTCATTGATTTAGTATATAGTTTATTAAACTTGTCTCTAAACTGTTTACTTAAAATATACATCTGTGAATACTTTATAATTTTATTTCTTATTTTAGTATTAATTGTTTTTTATAATGAACCACAAAGAGTGGCTGTAGCAAAAGCTGTTGGTATAGAATAAGGTAATCCTATACCAGTTAATGCAACTGATGTTGTTGTTGCCGTGGTTGCTATTGATGATAATAAAGTTTCTGTTATCTCAGCTACGTTAATATAATTTTTATATCTACTTAACCTCTTATTATAGTTATTAGTTTCAGTTTCATAATAATTTCTAATATCTTTTATAATGTTAATATTGTTGTTAAATTTATTATTAGCTTGAATCTTTTCGTTTATTAATCGTTCTGATACTGATGACTAATCTGGATATAGTAATCTCTCACTCGGTGCTGTTGGATTGGTCATGGACTCCGTCATAGATTTGCTTATTTTCATTATTAAAAATTCTTTCTATTTCTTTCATTATATCTTCTTGTTTAAAATCATAAGGCATCTCAAGTTTTGCTTTCTCTTTATAATCAACTAACGTACTTAGTAAAAGTATAGCAATTATATATTGTACTATAGTTTTTCTAAGAGATTTATTGTTTTCCTTCATTTCTCTTAGACCGTTAGTAAACGTATCATCTAAATGTATGTCAGTAATAATTTGATAAAACTTACTATTATCAAATTCTTGTTTAATTGATTATATTTAGAGATAGTATCAGCAGCAACTTTATTACAAAATTTAACAGTATTTGTGACTTCATTTGCTGATTCAATAAACTCATTAATTAGTTCATCATTAACTTGTGTTTCATTTAGTTGTAATGTTTTAGCTGTGACTTTATCAAATTCACCTTTTCTTAGCTCAGTTATGTTTTTACTTAAAATATCTATTTTATTATTAGAAGATAATAAGTAATTGTCACAATACTCTTTATTAACAACATCTTTTTCATCTATCGGAGGATGTACATTTGTAATTTTATAGGTATCATTCATATCAATATTATCATCATCTTCTAGGAATAACCCACGAGCCTTACTTAGTGTTAAGTTGTTTGTTGATTGATGATACCAGCGCCCAGTGGATCTATTTGCTTGGTCAAATCTATTTCTTGTCATCTTTGTATTTGTTTACAGAAAGAACTATATTTAATAATTCTAAAACTTTATTATTAGATTCAAAGTCAAACTCGGATTTTAATAATTCCTGTTCGTATTATTTACCTTCTATTATCTCACCATTAAAATCTTCTATCTTATATGCTAGTGGTTGAGTCCTCAAAACTTCATTAACTTTAAATAGTTCTCTATTCCAATTAGAAGTGTAACCTTTAGAAAAGATATTACGTTTATCTGCAGTTCTAACATAACCACCAACTTTAAATTTTGGTGCTGCTTTGGTAGATTTAACTTTAGTAGTATTTAACTTTATCAGGATTATTAGAAGCATCAACTGAAGTCATACTAATTGTTGAATGAATGTTATTGTTATATGCTATCACTGCATCATTTAGTATATTTACCCAATTACCATCACCATTGATGAACATTGGTTTATTAATTATATATAATAATGTTCTATTAAATCTCTGTATGAACACAGCCTTTAAATCACTTTAAGTAGAATATAGTTTGTTTCATATCCTTTAAGTAAAGATTTAAATGTTTTATTGCAAAAGTCACTACCTCTATCTACCCATAACTTTTCTGGTTTTCGACTTTCAGAGCCACCAAGTGTAGATCTTCACTTAATACCATTTTAAAACCAATAGTTATAGATAAACCAGATTTATTCTTTAATGGAATAGCCCATGCATATTTTGTGAATATATCTATAACTGTTAATATAAACTTATAATTATTATTGTGTTTACTTAGAGATGACTTATCAATTAAATCAGCTGACCATGTTTCATCTTTATATAATGACATTATTTTTTCTCTTCTAAACTTTGTTATTTGAGGACTGAATACTTCTTTAGCTACTAGTTGTTGTTGTTGTTGTTGTTTTTCCATCATAATTTATTTACCATAGTTAAAAACAAAATTATCTAGTTGCTCTTGATTAATAATAATCATAGATAAAAGTTGCTTAGATATATATAGCATTTCATCATATATTCCATCATGACCAGCTTTTGTTTCCAGTATTAATGATTCTAGTCTCTCTACTAAACCATTTAAATGGCAACTTCGTTGATTATTTGGTTTGGGGTTGCTATTTACACTCCTACCAAATACATCATCTTTTACCCCCATTATACGTTTTATTGTTCTAAAACTAGCGCTTTTCTTATCCCCTTTTCCTACATCATATCTAATATCCTTTAAAAACCTTTTAGTTTTGTTTTCATCTTCCTCAAAATTATCATTATAAGTTACATTTGATCTAGTAAGAAAATCAGTAAATCCTTCTGAAAACTCATAAACAATATCCCTAACTAAAAATGCACCCTGCTCTAGAGTTATATTAACACCATTCATTTTATATCTCCTAGTAGGTAAATCTACGGGGTTCTAATTTTAATTGAGTATTAGTTTGAGCCCCCCTTTCATGAAGAAGTTTGGCTGTCTTTGTATCAACAAAAACTGGTGCTACATCTTGAGTTTCCATTATAGTCCCCTTTAGCGTTTCATTAATCTTGGAAGTGTTTTCACCAATCCGAGAAGTGGTTTCACCCATCTGCAAAGCGGTTTCACTGATCTGGGAACCAGCTTGCTGGATCATCTTAGTTTGTTTATCTAACTCTTGACTCTGCCAATCTACTGCTCTTAATGTTTGTTCACTTAATGCTAGATTGTGTTCATTATGGGCTGGCCATGTTTCACTGTTTACATTTAAAGTTATAGCTAAACGATCAAAAAAATCTTCTATGTCACCATAATATTCTTGTTGTTTTAATTTTTCTTCTAATCTATTCTTTCGTTTTGTTTTTCTAGATTATTTAATTTTATAAGTTTATCTAGCTGAGTCATTTTTTATATTAAAAAAATATTATTATACTAAGTAGGTAGGTCATTATAAAATCTAATAGCAGCTTCTATAAACTTTCTATCTTCCTTAATTGTTCATTCTTTAATACTATTTATTATTACCTCTAATGATTCTTTAAACAGGGATGGGTCTGCTTGGTAGATCTTATTTATTAAATCCATTTTAAATAGAAATAGATTCTCATGATGGGGATAGCTTTTGATGTTATTTACGTAGAATCTTTTATCATCGAATGTATTTAAACTAATCTTACTTGTTTTTGTTGTTTTCATGCTATCCCCAGTGTTTTGTATTTTACTTTCTTGTACAGTTCTCTCCGTGTTATACATAACTGCGTCATAATATTCCTTATATTTACCGTTGCTATACTTCTTTACACCTTTCTCCTTAGTTTTATTTGCGTAATTTTTAAAACTATATGTCTTAGGTGTTAGGAGCACAAACTCTTCAATAATCTTACTCCCCAATTCATGTTTGAATTTCCCGTGGACTTTATTATTGGTTTTGATTGGTGGTTCTAGATCACTTAAGTCCATATGTTCATTATCAACAATACCTTCACTATAACTTAATAAGAAACTATCCGTATCCATATAGTGAAGTGTAAGGTCTTTGAGGGATGGTTGTAGAATATTATAAAATACATAACACATATGTAATTTACTTAATTCTAAGATAGCAACGCCTACATATACTGGCGAATCATATTCTATTTTTTCTTTATATATTCGATTTGGCTATAATCTCTATATCTAGTTATATTCTTAAATGTTGGTTCACTTATATTTTTTATTATCTTTTCTTCATCGTGTAGGAATTTAATTTGAAGAAAGTGTAGGGGATTCATGCACATTCTTCCGTATAGGGAGTTGTTCATTAATTTCCTTACATCCTTCTCTACTTCAGTTTTAGCTGTTGCTCTTTTATTTGTTTTATTTTTTATATAATCTCTACATATATAATCTTGTTCAAATTTAATTACTCTATGAATTTTAGTTACTTTTACTCCCATCTTAACATAGAACTTTAACGTCCTATAATGAACCATATATTCTGTTTTGTTGTTTTGATCTAAGATTAGTTTCTCTGATATTGCTTTGCCTCCATCTCTTTCTCGATATCCCAATTCATTATCATTTATCTTTCTCTTATTAGGCATTAGTGCTAACTGTGCTGTTCTCTCTTTACAAGTATTAGTATAATCAATATCACAAACTATATAGTAACCATGAACACTATCATCTGGAGTATTCAATTTTGCATCTAGAGTAGTAGTAGTAGTAGTAGTAGTAAACTGGAAGTCCTTATAAGGTAGTTTTTGCATCATTGCATAACCATATAGATTGTTTGCGTCTATGTACCATATGGACTTACCATCACTGTTAAAAATATATCTCTCACTCATTATTCCACATATACCACCTCTCTTTGCTCCAACGAAATCATCTAACATTTGTTTATCTTGTAATCTATCTAATGTAACACCACTTGACTTTAACCAACAATCAAAACTATAACCTGGTAGACTAACGTAATGTAGTGGATTGAGCTTGAAATCTTTCACGCTTAATTTAACATATTCATTCAAGCAATAGTCTAATATTTCGATATCATTCTGTAAATACTCTATAGTTAGATCTCTACCGGTTTTATGACTGTTTTCATTATTAAAGTTATCTACTTCTTCTTGGGTTGGTAATTTTTTATGTAGTGAGGATTTGAAGTCTTCTCTTTTTAGATTGCCTATAACTTCATCATACGAGTCCAAACCAAATTATTCATATGGATATAATGTTTTAGTTTTGCATCCGTATATCTTCGCCATTCGATCTAGAGGCATAGCTAAGAAGTTATAACTATCTAAGAACTTGAGACAGTCGATGCCAAACATCTTAGAATTACCAGCAGCTAGTGGTATGTTATCTATTTTTATTTTATCATTATTCTGTTTAAAGAGTTCACTATATAGTAGATTGAAATCATAACCATTATGGAATTTTATGGGAATGAAGTTTTGTTGTTAGTACCTCAGATTATATATTCTTTATGCTGGTCCTCTATATTTACCAGTTTCATGACAATGATCTCTTACTTTACTAATAAATGTTTTACTGCAGATATGACAAGTGTTATTAGTTTCTTGATATAATTAATCTTCTTCATTAAATATCATTTGTTTGTTGCGCTTGAAGTTTTTCTCAGTTTCCATTTCTAATAGATCACTAGCAAATCTTTTGATACAATCAAGACCCAAATAGTATTTGAAATTTCACTGCCAGATGTAACCCACACTTATTGGTATGTGTTCAGCTATTACATACTTACAGCCATTAGTCGCGACTTCAACAATGCAACATTCTATATCAGCAGTTTTTATATTCTGACGTTTGTGTTCATTTATAAAAGTAATTTTTTTCTTCTTAGGACAAAAAACCTCGGGTTTGAAAGAGTTGTTACATTCATGTTTGTTGTATTTAATTTGTGAATCAAACCAATATGTACATCTATCACAATAATAATATTTAAATTTATTTTTATTTGGTCGATCTAACAAGGTTTCTATGTTTTTAATTAGAACACAGTGTTCTGTTAGCCCATTCCCCCAAACCAATATTCTGACATCTTTTCTATCTTTATCAAAATCATCCACTGGTTTAAACAATTCTACTTTGACCCCACCACAAGGTGTGTATAACCAAATATTAATATTGTACAACTTCTGTATTCTCATTATATAAGCAAAATCATCTTCATCTCGTTGTCGTGCATCAATTAGATTATTTAAATATTTACTCTCGCGTGTTGCATTATTGAGAAAACCACTTCGTGGATCGATAGCAGGATATAGCCAAGCAGTAATAGCCAGTTGCAGCAGTTATATTTGGAATTGCGTATATTCAATATTGATTTAGAGTTTTTGAGATCGGGGGTAAATCTATATAACTACCAATAGATGCTTTAGTTGGTTCAATATTTATCTGAATACTTCTTAATCCGAGAAACTCAAAGTCATAGCCATAACCCTCATGTATTTCGTTTTCAAAGTTTAACCATGAAGTGAAGTCTCGTTTTTCATATATTGCGTTATTAATAATATAGTCAGTGTTGAAAAATGTTTTAGTAGTTTTAACTTCTTCTTTGGTTCTCTTTTTATATTCACACTCAGCTGTGATCTTATATTTAAAACTCTTAACTTTTCTATACTGGTTACAGTTTTTAATTTCTTCTAAATGGCTTTTATTAATGAGTTATTAATGGCTTTGTCTATGTCTTCAATGTAATTTCCAGCTTTATCAGTAATATAAATTTCTCTCATGTTCAGGCTAGAGTTTATATCAAAGTATTCTGTGTTTTCTAGATACTTGCGATTATGACTATATGAATGAGTAGTTAGCGCTATTTTATTCCTAAATTCTTAATGACATTCTTTACACTCATACTTAATTCTGGTGTAGATATTATCAGTATCTGTTTTAGTTTTAGCTTTAGTTTCAATTTCAGTTTTAGTTTTAATAATATCCTTAGTTTTATTAGCAAAGCTAATTCGTAGATCTTTAGGTCTGAGAACGTAATCATCTTCATCTGGATTATACACCCTCTCCAAGATTTCATCTTCCACTTCATCCTCATATTCCTTTCTCGCCTTGTTTAAGTGTTCATCACTTAAATTTTGTTTGACAAATTGTTTCCTTGTTTCAAAGGCCAAATCACAAATATAACAAAAGTTTACGTTTTCTACTTTAGACATTTTTATTTTTTATACACAAAAAATTCATTTTTGAAAACATACAAATTAAAAATGTCTACATCAGTAAAATGTGGTGGTTGTAAAGATAAATCATGGAGAAAATGTTGTGATAAATGTTTAGATATATTATTTGAAAGTTATATCTGTGGGGTTACTTTAAGAATAGAGATTATATTAGTCATATGAATATACATTATAATGATCCTAGTCTACATATAATTTGTATTATGTGTAATGAAAATCAACACATCAGCGGATTTAGATTTATAAAATTTTAAAAGTAGATTATGTATTTATTTACATAGATATAGATATACACATACCAAAGATAGATTCGAGGAATATGCTGAAAGATTAAACATAAAAGTGTGAAAAAACGAACAAATGGTGAATTTGCAAATGAGCTTATTATTATTTTCTAGAATTAAGCCATTTCATAATTTAATGTTAGACTTAGAGTGAATATGTAGTAGTGGATAAAACAAGGAAACCAACAAGCAGTAAAATTTGGCCCTATTCAACTTGCGCGATTAGCGTTAGGAGAAAGGGTCAAATTTTACTGGTGGTTGGTTTCCTTGTTTTATCCACCACTAAAAACGACCAAGTACGCTTTCATAGTGAGACTATGTGAAAATTGATGTACCGTTAATAACAAAAAACGGTTATGATCAAACCTATTGACGGAAAAGTGACCCCTCACTATGAAACAACACATTAGGGCGTATATAACTTTACCCCAAAGGCGCCTTGTATTAAAACTTACAGCAAAGTGCTAACCTCATCGTTCCCCAAAACTGATTCCAATTTATTATTGTGCACTAAAAAAATTACCGATAATGTTGAAACTCCGACCTCTATTAAATGAGAAATTTCAATTTGTGAAATTTTTTTCCAAGAAACAATCTAAATTAAGACATAAGCTCATAAATGCAAAACGCATTATAAAGAGAAAACACAGCTAAAAAATTTTAAAACGCTTTGGTCACACAAGAGTTTTTGTGGTGACTAAATGATGACACACAGAAATCACAACCCTGCAGTATGAAACGATTTGAGTGGAACAAGTCAAAATAATTAGGAAATATAGTAAATCAAAATAAAACAAAAGAAAAAAAGCAGTTTTGGCATTTTTCTAACACAAGTTCTTGTTACCACAATTAGAAAAGACTTTTGTTTTGTTTTGCGTCGAGTGGTTATGCGTCAGTGTTAGCGAAATATTAGAAAACTGACAGTAATTGTGACAAAACATGTCCAAAAACAAACTCATAAAACCAACTCAAAACTGAAAAATCACCTTGTCCAATCATTGGCACAAAAATAATAATGCAATAACCAATTGCACTTTACTAATTTTAATGGCTGAATACAAAAAACCTAATGAAACATGTTCGGAAAAAATTGTGTAGACACAGTTATCATCCTTTACGGTCATAATTGCAATTTCGGCTTTTGATAAAATCAAGTCACATGATTGGTGAAAACCAAAAACTAAAGACAGAATTAAAGAAATCGAGAGCTAAAAACGTTAAATGACTAAAGGCTTTGGCATACAAATTCAGCTAGTCTGTAGCCTCCCAAACATGGCATCAATTGTATTTCTCGCAATTCAATGTTGTAGATAAAAATCAGTTTCTCAAAACTATCTTGAGTAACACTTAAGCAGCTTGCCCCAATAAAGACAAAAATCATTACGAACAAAAAAAAACAACGACTGTTAAAGAGAAAACATTTTTCTGAAAGCCATGAGATATCTGCTCGCAGAACAGTTGCTCTTCAAAAGAATCATGTTGGTTGCTTGCTCTAGAAAAAACGGGAATTGAATCCAAACAAAATGGCAAAACAAACTCAAAAAAGGGTGCCTTTTACAAGCATTGCAAAATGGAAATATTTGTAATTTGTTTACACCTAACTCATATTTCATTTGAAAACTCAGAGCATCGTGTTCTCGTGAGCAATAGAAAATACTGTGGACTCAATTTGATAAACTGCACTTTTATATTAGCTGCCAAGGCCTCTTCTAACAGTTCTGACAAAGTTACTGCTTGATCAAATACTAGATTATATTTTTGATAATAGCATAATGTACCACGAACAATTGAACCTCCAGCAGAAAACTTTTGGCAAAAGATTCCTACTTTTATCAAAAACATTTGATTTGCTTACTCATTCAAAACTCTTAAAATATAAGAAAAAGATTTCACACAGCAGCACGAATTGAAAATTCCGTTTCAACGGAATATAGATTTGACGAGATTTGTAAAAAAAAAAACTGTCCATAAACGTTGCATAACCAACTCAATTTTAAAGACTAGCTTCGTGTAATCATTGACACAAAAAAATAATGTGATAGTCAACCTTAACTTGGTAATTTTATGGCTGAATACAAAAAAGCTTAAAAAACAGGTTTGAAAAGAAATGTTTGAAAACAGTCTTTAAGATTCTACTTAAAATGGAAATCAGCTAAACGTTTTGTGAAATTTATTCAGACTATATCACAACTGAAAAAGCAAAAACAATTCATCTGTTTTTGAACAACTATTCAGAACACATTACTTGAGTTCACTGGTAAAACCAAGGATGATAAAAAAGGGAACCAAAGGACTCGAGAGTTAATAACACAAAACGAATAACGGTCTCGACAAATGAAACTAAGTTAATATGTAGCTTTTCAAACATGGCATTAATTGTATTCCTCTCAAATAAGTGATGTAGATAAAAATCAGTTTCTCAAATATATCATGAGGCACCCTTGAGTAGCTTGCAGCAATAAAGACAATTAGCTGTACATTAGAATAGACTGTTAGTTAGCAGGCAAGGTTTCCTATAAACTTTTTAACAAATTTACTGCGTGATCCAATATGAAATTATACTCCGGATTATAACATAATGGGCCACGAACAATTGGACTTCAAGCACAATTCGTTCGGCTAAAGATACTCCATTTTTTATTACCGAATCAGAATCAATTTGAAAATTGTGGATTCCCACAATTGCTTTCGTTATTCATTCAAAACTCTTTCAGAAGTAAAAAAAGGATTTTGTTTTGAAGCCAGTCGGATTAGAACTAGCTCTCAGATTGAGCATATAAAGAAAATGTTTGCAGTTTTAAGGTGTATACATCAAGCAAATTTAAAGAAAGTTTGCTGAAAATGTATATTTTGACCCATTTTTGAAAAAGTATGACTTTTGAAAAATTTAGCGTAAACTCTAGGCAAAAAACTTGGACCGAACAATTCAGCAAGCCTACTCTATCTTTATATATAAAATCAATAACACCGTCAACAATATTACCATATTTTAGGAAAATTGATGAAATTTTGCAAAAATACAGAGTATCGTCTACTTCTCACAAACATTTAAACCTCGATCTCTCTCTAAAAATTGAAAACAGAAAAAATCTTTTTAATTCAATATTCTACGCTGGACGAGCTGTCAAATGACAGCAATCACAACTCTCTACGACGGTTATATCGATCGGCCAAACTTTGCTGAACAAAAAGCCAATTTGAACTTTAACTTCTAAAGACCTAGTTAAACAATTCAATCTTTCATCTTTAATTGGCTGTTAATAACAATAGCGACAGAATGTGAACTAGTTTTGTCAGTGTAAATTAGACGTCATTGCAACCATATAAAATATTTGTTGAAAAATAAACCATAAAAATTCTGCTAATTATTTTATTCTACTCTATTGCTTAATTTGAGCCTGGCTGCCTTTGCTTGCTTATTAAGCTCGGCTTTAACATTGCTGGCTCTGTTTTCTATCGTGAAGACATCGTTTGTTGCCGCTTCACGAGATTTCTGTCACTTTACGAATTGTGGAAAATATTGAGTTTCAAATACTGAATATACTTTATCATGTAAATTATGTAAAGGCTCGTTTTTCAATTTTGTTTGTATATGGTTGACACTCACAGGCTGAGGCTTCGTTATTGTAACACTAAGGTATTTCAACTGGTTGTCTGATGCTTTCATCCAGCATTTTTAGATGTCTCTACAATAATAACTTCTCTGTCAGAGTTTGGTGCATTTGTGTGAAAAAGTCTTTGTTCGGTGTAAAATTTATGGGATCTATTCTGTTTCGCCCCCCCCCCCAGTGTTTTTTACAACCCCAGTTACAAATTATATGTTGTTATATAGCACGTTACTATGTAAAAAAATAGCACGTGCGCCTGGCGGCGTAAAAAATATAATCCTACTAAGCTGGGGGGACCAAAACAGAATAGATCCAATTTTTGCACTTGTGTGGAAGACCGGCCTAAGTTTTTAAGAGGCGTCCGCATTATTCACTTGATTTCTCACTTGTTCATTAGCGTGCGATTTGAGATTCCGCAATGTGTTCTACGCTTTGGAATTAGGCGATACAGCTGCAGAAGTGTACCAAGTCGAATCAAAATCAAATGCATCGGTTCTCAACAATTTCTTTTATGCATAACAGCATATCACGTTTTCTGTGCAGCTTCCTCAGCGAGTTTTGTCACCTGTTCTATTAGATAAATTTAAAATCCAACTATCTTAGAGACAACTAAAAATGAGTGCATTCACTGGGAATTCAGCACTCTTATGAGAGTAGTCAGCTCATCTGTAGTTACCAGGCCTAAAACGCATGAACTGTTTCTCAAAAGAACTCCTTCTTTAATCTCATCCTTTAGACCTTTTAAAAACCAGCCTGATTAGTTCGTGATTGTGATGTCAGTGTAAAAAGTTTTGAGAAGTTCAGAAGAGTTTTTGAATCGGAATGTTAACTTGCTGCTCCTTATCTTCGAAAAAAATTTCCCAAGTTTCGATTGAACTGCATTTTATCTTTTTTGAACAAGACTACGTCAAAAAAATAATGCCATTCGACCTTAATCTTGCATAGGAAACAATTTCGAAACCAAATTTCGAAAACAAAATTGCATAGGAAACAAACTTGCGAAAAAACTTGAACATAAAAAGAAAACTTGAATAAAAATTTTTAAAAAAATTTAAATAATAAAAATTTTCATATATCCCCCCAATCAATATTTAATCAATATAAAACTAAAACTTTCTGTCTCACTCTGCGTAGTGGTTAAACCATCGAGTCTAGTTAAGTTGCTTTAGCAAACGGAAGGTTTGGGGTTTCTTCCTCACTGACTCCAGTGAACGTCCCCCGATCGGCGATGCCGCCTTTCAGTATTTGATGTGAATTACTATGAAACTAAGTGAGATAAAAAAACCAAATTCACAGTTCTTAAAAAGGATGATCAGTGAAACTGCTTTGCAGATCCCTGCTGTGAGACTGTATATGGGACACACTGTGATGGGTATACAGTCAAAGACACTGAGATCGGTGGAAACACAGTTTTTTTCACTGATAGAACCTAAATTCCCCATTACAATCTCTAATGCCCTTATCATCAAATGGATCTATAGCTATCTTATACTGTTCCTTAGATTCTAAATGATGCCTTTTGCTATCAATATTATAATTGGTTACATATTTACTTACACCCCCATATATAGCATTTTTATAATCTTCCAACTATATTTGGTTTTTAATAGTAGCTTTAGTTATACCTTTTAACTTTTTCTCATCTTCTCCTTTAACTGCATTATAACAATATGCTTTAGCTTTAAGGAAGCAGGCTTCTATAATAGTATCATTAGGTAATTCATCTTTCATCTTGCCTAACTCATTATTATGTAAAATATCTTTTATCTTATTCATTTCAGTTTCTATGTTACTATCTAAAGGAACATTTATGTTTATAAATATAATATCAGTATCTGTATAACAATAACTACAATCTAACTCTTTCTCAAAGTAATCATATATAGCTTTATACATAAATAGTTTAGCTTTCTTTAATATAACAAAACAAATATAATGAAACTTATCTAACTTAACATTACCTCTTTTTTTATGTACACCCACTAGATCATCATCAAACTATACAACAAAATTAAAACTAATATTTTTCTACTAATTTAATATATCTATCTACTTCATTAACTAACTCTACATCTTGTCTATTGTATACATTTTCTATTGTTTTTCCATAGAAGGCATTATTCATCAGTTTAAAGAATACATCTCCAAATTTATCACCCTTAGCTTTAGCTTCTTTTCTTTTCTGAATATTAAACTCAATATAAGGCTTAAACCACTCACTCTTACTATACTCTAACTTTTGCTTAATTGTAATATCTTCCAACTTCAAACCACTAGCTAAATACCAATCTAACATCTCTCCATCAATTACATAATCTACCTTATCTGTTAACTTTAACATTAACTTCTCATTTGGTTTGTATCCTTTCTTTTTATTTTCATTTTGATAGTCTGTAAACTGATCAATGTTAGCCTTTGTCTTTTCTGGAAAGAATGGATATTTCTTTGTCTTTTGTTTCAACTCATCTTTATACTTTACATCAATGGTGTAGATATAACCTTTTGTGGAGCTAGATTGTGTATAATCATTGCCGTCACATACTTTGATCTCACCAGTAGATAAAATTTGAACCATAGCAGAAGCGTATAATGAGTTGAAGTCTAAGAATTTCAGATAATTCTCTTTTCATTTATACTCAGGATCTATCTGCGAAGCAGTTTAACTGATTTCTTTATTTTTACATTTTACATGACAATCACCTAAGACTGAAGCTAACCCACCTCTAATACAATGTTGTATTGTATCATAAATATTAACTGTATTTTTTTTATAATATTTAAGTCTAACATTAGTATATTTCAATCCACATAACCAATTTAATCCAGGAGTAGAATATGTATCACATGGATCTATTTCATAATATTCTAAACACTTATGTCTACCGATAATAATACATCTGTTTTAAGATATAACATCATATAATCCTTTATTGTCTCACATCCAGTATTATTCCAACAATCTATTGCTTGCTTATATTCTTTATCTGTAATACCACTTTGTTTCAACTTAGAATAGAATGCTTCCTTAGGTGGTAATGATGTTTCATGTAGTTTATCTATACTATCTAACCATTCATATGGGAATATACCTTTTCGTCTCTCTAACCCAAATTGGTTTAATGTTACACATTCTTCATTAATCAATGTTTTACTTATAGCATCGAAGCTAAGTGGATGGAAGAACCTAAACATATCTAAAGCTTTTGCATAACCCATATCAATACTAATATTATTCTCATCAGTTTTAGTTAATACTTTAAGTCTAATCTTCTTTGCTAGTTTAGTTATAAATAAGTGATTATCAAATTTAGTAGAATTAAATGCATATATTGGTAAGAATGTATTCTTAGCTTAGAGGTTACATTTATTGAGAGCATAAGCTCTAAATTTAACATTTAGATGATCATGATCTCTAACAATGTCATTACCCAAGTTCTCTCTACAATAGAAACAATCAGTAGTAAGTGGAGTAATAGTATCTTCAATAAGTGGATTATTAATTTCAAATATATCTTTAAATAATTTATTATAATAATTTACTCTACTTATAAACCAATCAACTATATCTTCATCGGAAAAACTTTCATACTTATCTTCTAATATATGAGGATAGTCACTTTTTATATACAAACCGCAAGCAATAGGAATGTGTTTTTTGTTTTTTATTATACATTCAAAATCATAATACATAGCAAATGGTACTCTGTTTTTATAATGGAACTTATCAAACTTTAGATATTCATTTTTATGGAATGTTCTTCCCACATGTTTCTGTGTCTTACATAAATCCAAATGTTTATTTAATGCATCTTCTGTTCTAAATGATACACAACATTTTAGAAATGGATAACATTTATGTTTAGATGATTTTCTTAATAAGAATGTTCCATCTTTACATAGGAAGTAATGATTATCCCAGTAAAATAGATTACATCCTTTAGGATCATTATGATTGATTAATACAGGATTAATAGTTTCATTTTTATTTAGATTAAACACATTAAATATTATTTTATCTTTATTCATTTCTTGTATTTTCTTTAAGTGATAATATCCATATGGAGGTGCAAGCTTTGGCAATTTTATCTCATTAATATACTCTGGTTTATTATATTTACTAACTCTATTTGGATCACGTGATGCAGGATGTAGATAAGCAATTAAACACAACAAAAAACATTTATTATCAGTATAATGTATATTAAGTATATATCTAGACGTGAATGGTAACTCAGTAGTACAACCACCAGTAGGATAAAACCTATGTATATACATTGTTCTTTCAACAAGTCTTTGCATGCTCCAACCAGATTGATTCATCTCTTGTTCTTGCATTCTAGTCTCTAGTTCACTATTCAATATATCCAAGTCATGAGGACCATTATATTGTCTAGTCATTAGTCTAAATCTGAATTTGTTTTCTTCTAACTTATCATCTGTAGGTTTTGTATACTTTACTACATCAAAGGTGTTAAACTTGATATGGGGATGTATATTATACATTTCTTCTAATACATTCAAGAATTTAATATCTTAATAATTACTACTTGTTATTATTATTTGATTATACTTCATATTTTGATCTAATCCCAACTCATTAACTTTATCTCGCCACTTCTTATCAACAAGTTTTTTCTGTTTAACATTTTCTTTATGTTCATCTGATTCATTGTGTTCATTTTTATTGTTATATCTGGTATTACATATATTGCAATATCCTTCAGTTCTATTATGGGTCTCTGACCATGTTTCACCATTATCTTCCCTAGCTATATTATTATTATGATCTGCAGTTATATCCTGATATTTTCCCTTAACATTATCTAGATGCAACTTTGTTTTTAAATGTTGATCCACACTATATTGACTTAGAGTAGACTTTCATGTTACCCCCATTCTTTTATATTTCCCCATTAACCAATCTTACATTATTCCTATGTTTTAATGTTTCTATATGTTTATTATATTCAGTATTATTATCCAGATACATGTCACCACTATCACAATACTTTATTCCCTCAAGTTCAGGATACTGATTATCTATCTTTTGTTCTATATCTTCATTAGTAGCTTTTATTCCATCCTCATCAGCACTCTCAATAATTTTATTTTTATTATATAATTGCTCATTGTTTTTATGTTTAAGTGATTGATTACGCCTATAATAATTCTTTTGAGTTAACTCGATTGCAAGCTTCACAATTAAACTAATTTGTTTTAGGCTTCTGGACATAGGCAAAATCATCATATGAAGATGATTCTCTATCTGTATCTGAATCTTTAGATTGATCTAAGTCTTTAGATTGATCTAAGTCTTTAGATTGATCTAAGTCTTTAGACTGATCTAAGTCTTTAGATTGATCTAAGTCTGGAAAGTATTTTGCTTCAGTCTTTCGCAATGACTCGCGCATACCTTCTCGTTGTTTTAATTTTGCATCTTGTTTATCAAATGATTCTTTTATCTCTTCATTTATTTGATTAAACCTCCAGATTGATTCTAGAGGTTTTTCTAATTCTACCTTTTGTCTGTCTTTGTCTACTGGTTTGATTTCTTCAATGGTTTGTTTTTAATTTTTAACATTTGGGCTGCCATGCTAGTAGAACTAGATTGAGCTTTCTCTTTTCCAGATTGGACTTGTCCACTTCCAGATTGGACTCGACCTCTTCCAAAATGAGCTTGCTCATTATGAGATTGGACTTTTCCATTTCCAGTTAGAATGTTCCCGTTGTTTTCCTGCACATTGTTTTTATACATCAAATTTTGAAATAATATTATTTATATACTTTTTCAATACTATAAAAATGATTAGTACTAAATGTGATAAATGTAAAGATAAAATTGGTGTTGGAGTTGTAATGAGTGCCAAAGTAAAACATTATCATGTTTTGTATGTAAAGAAATTATAACATATAGAGAGAGACAAAATCATATGGTTATACATTATAATGATCCCAATCAATATTTAATATGTAAAAAGTGTAAAGTAAATAAACATATCTCTCACTATAGATTTAAATATTACACTTGTAGGATATGCTTATATCTCAATAGATATAGATTTGGTCATACTAAAGAACGATTTAGAGAACATGTAAAGAAATTTAAAATTGAAGTTTAATCCTATTAAAATGTTACTTGCGTTCCCGTTATTTATTATGTTGCTATTTATTATTATAATTGCTTATTGGAATTATGATAATTACTCTGATTTAAGGAAGAGATTCAAAGGATATAGGAATGTTGTACCAGAACCATTTGAAATTAAAAAATATAACTTTATAATTTATGGTCCATCTAATTCTGGTAAAACAACTTTTATAAAAGATTTGCGTGGTTTGTTTGATACTGTTAATGTATTCTGTATTGATGGTAGTGAGTGGAAGGGATATAATGTATACGGCATTGATGATTTAAAATTATTAGATAATTTAGATAGTTTTGCTGATAGTATTATTATATTTGATGATGTGGGAGAAAACATTAGATTACCAGCTATAGACTCATTGTATTTTAAAGGTAGACATCACAACATTAATATAATATGTGTAGGTCATACTGTAACAGATTTAAATACTAAAGCAAGAGATAACACCCCAGCTATATATATTACTTTAAATAGTTCACAACAATTCTTTGAAAGAGTACGAGAGAAGTTTAAAATTGATTCTAATCTATATAGATTTAAACATTATAAGTATGGCATAATAAATTATAATACTATTAGTGACTATTATATTGTATTAGGTAAAGATAAAAATGTATATGATTCTAGATTAGGTGATCTTGATATTGAGAAGTATATTGATAATACAGAGTTTAAGGAAATTGAATATAATATACTAAGCAGTTATTTAACAGATAGAATATTAGAACCAACACATATTAAACCAAATGAGTTGATGTTCTTTTTTGAAGAATATTTAGACTTTAAGGGAATAAATAAATCGTTTAATTTTTATAAAACATATACGAATATAAAAAGTGTATTTAATGAGATACAGAGTGGATATGTTGCTATATTTGGTGTAATTAGTGTATTAGGAATTGGATATAGTTACTATCAAAAATGTGGTAATAACAATGATAATAATATTAATAACAATATTAATGGTATAGATATAATGGATATGTATAAGGCAAAAATTAAAATAAGAAATGGTAAGAAGATGACTATAGGTTATGGTTTGATTGATAAAGACAAAATTGATCTCAATGATCCATTTAATATAATATATATGTTAGCTATTAGTCCTGTATCTATTTATGCAACCCATAATGTTATTAATTCTAAAACTAAAAATGATGATAGTATGTAGAGAATGTAATGATAAAATTGATACTAGTAGTGGATATCCAGAACATGAAATAATGAATCATTATAATAATTTACATAATAATTTAATTGAAAGATGTATGAAATGTATGCATAGAAAATATAATGGTTATCACTTTTTGGATAAATGTAAAGTTCATAGTACAGGCCTTTTAACATCAGTACATAGATATATTGATTATACTGATATTAATAATGTTAGTGACAATGATAATAATAAAGTTAAAGATAAAGATGATTTAAATAAGGTTTTGAATAGTCTAAAAGATATTATAGAGAATTTAAAAGATTACATTAAAAATGAATTAAAAACAGAAATTTTAAATGAGATAAAAACTGAAATTATAAATGACTTAAAAGCAGAAACTAATATTAAGAAGAAAAGTAATGAAACTGATAATAAAACAACTAGAGTTTGTTGTTTATGTAAAATTGAAAAGAATAGAGATTGTTTTTATAAAACTGGTGGTTTATGTAAAGATTATTGTTCTCAAAAAGTTTCATGTCCCATAGGTAATATTGCTATAAATAGATCTTCGGGATTATCATGATTAAAATAATCTATATAATCCATAATAATCCATATAATCTCATGTAATCTTTGTAATTTTTAATCATTTTTCTTAAATATTGTTAGAAATTTGGGATTGATTACTATGTGCCCTTTTTTATGTTTATTAAGAGAAGATCTATTTATAACAATATTACATATGGGACATGAAACTTTTTGAGAACATCAATCCTTCTCCCATCACAGTGTCCCATATAGTCTCACAGCAGGGATCTGCGAAGCAGTTTCACTGATCATCCTTTTTAAGAACTGTGAATTTGGTTTTTTTTTATCTCACTTAGTTTTATAGCACTTCATCAAATCGGGGGACGTTCACTGGAGATAGTGAGGAAGGAACTCCAAACCTTCCGTTTGCTAAAGCAACTTAACTAGATTCGATGATTTAACCACTACGCTAAGTGAGACAAGAAATGATCGATTTTAAATAAAAGAAGTGAATATAGAGTAGTGGACATATAAAGGGAATTAGAGTAATGTGTATATGGATGCCGTATCGCGGCTCTATGCTGCGGAGGCATCCATATACACATTACTTGCGTCAACAGCTGGCCACGGTTTAGTGACCTCAGGGCACTACATCTTTATCCCGTTTCTGAGGACAAAAGTCAAATGGGTCAGACAAAAAATCGGCCAAGCGAAAAATTGCATAAAAGACAAACGGGGTTAATAAATTGTCTACAAGTTGCTTTTAAGATAAATTAACAATGGTTTCCTAAAAAGTGCCTGTTAGATCAGTTGTGATAAAAAACAATTCAACTATAACTCATTGATAATGAGGATCAGAGATGACATTTCGCAAAGAAGATGACGACATTACGCAAGACATTAATATCTGAAGAACCAATTCGTTGTCTCAAGAGACTATCTGGTGTCCCTGTTTCAAGCCAGAAATAGTTTCACAGGCTCAAAGATCCATACATTTGGAACATACAAATTTTCACTATAGATTTAAATATTACACTTGTAGGATATGCTTATATCTCAATAGATATAGATTTGGTCATACTAAAGAACGATTTAGAGAACATGTAAAGAAATTTAAAATTGAAGTTTAATCCTATTAAAATGTTACTTGCGTTCCCGTTATTTATTATGTTGCTATTTATTATTATAATTGATTTTTGGAATTATGATAATTACTCTGATTTAAGGAAGAGATTCAAAGGATATAGGAATGTTGTACCAGAACCATTTGAAATTAAAAAATATAACTTTATAATTTATGGTCCATCTAATTCTGGTAAAACAACTTTTATAAAAGATTTGCGTGGTTTGTTTGATACTGTTAATGTATTCTGTATTGATGGTAGTGAGTGAAAGGGATATAATGTATACGGCATTGATGATTTAAAATTATTAGATAATTTAGATAGTTTTGCTGATAGTATTATTATATTTGATGATGTGGGAGAAAACATTAGATTACCAGCTATAGACTCATTGTATTTTAAAGGTAGACATCACAACATTAATATAATATGTGTAGGTCATACTGTAACAGATTTAAATACTAAAGCAAGAGATAACACCCCAGCTATATATATTACTTTAAATAGTTCACAACAATTCTTTGAAAGAGTACGAGAGAAGTTTAAAATTGATTCTAATCTATATAGATTTAAACATTATAAGTATGGCATAATAAATTATAATACTATTAGTGACTATTATATTGTATTAGGTAAAGATAATAATGTATATGATTCTAGATTAGGTGATCTTGATATTGAGAAGTATATTGATAATACAGAGTTTAAGGAAATTGAATATAATATACTAAGCAGTTATTTAACAGATAGAATATTAGAACCAACACATATTAAACCAAATGAGTTGATGTTCTTTTTTGAAGAATATTTAGACTTTAAGGGAATAAATAAATCGTTTAATTTTTATAAAACATATACGAATATAAAAAGTGTATTTAATGAGATACAGAGTGGATATGTTGCTATATTTGGTGTAATTAGTGTATTAGGAATTGGATATAGTTACTATCAAAAATGTGGTAATAACAATGATAATAATATTAATAACAATATTAATGGTATAGATATAATGGATATGTATAAGGCAAAAATTAAAATAAGAAATGGTAAGAAGATGACTATAGGTTATGGTTTGATTGATAAAGACAAAATTGATCTCAATGATCCATTTAATATAATATATATGTTAGCTATTAGTCCTGTATCTATTTATGCAACCCATAATGTTATTAATTCTAAAACTAAAAATGATGATAGTATGTAGAGAATGTAATGATAAAATTGATACTAGTAGTGGATATCCAGAACATGAAATAATGAATCATTATAATAATTTACATAATAATTTAATTGAAAGATGTATGAAATGTATGCATAGAAAATATAGTGGTTATCACTTTTTGGATAAATGTAAAGTTCATAGTACAGGCCTTTTAACATCAGTACATAGATATATTGATTATACTGATATTAATAATGTTAGTGACAATGATAATAATAAAGTTAAAGATAAAGATGATTTAAATAAGGTTTTGAATAGTCTAAAAGATATTATAGAGAATTTAAAAGATTACATTAAAAATGAATTAAAAACAGAAATTTTAAATGAGATAAAAACTGAAATTATAAATGACTTAAAAGCAGAAACTAATATTAAGAAGAAAAGTAATGAAACTGATAATAAAACAACTAGAGTTTGTTGTTTATGTAAAATTGAAAAGAATAGAGATTGTTTTTATAAAACTGGTGGTTTATGTAAAGATTATTGTTCTCAAAAAGTTTCATGTCCCATAGGTAATATTGCTATAAATAGATCTTCGGGATTATCATGATTAAAATAATCTATATAATCCATAATAATCCATATAATCTCATGTAATCTTTGTAATTTGTAATCATTTTTCTTAAATATTGTTAGAAATTTGGGATTGATTACTATGTGCCCTTTTTTATGTTTATTAAGAGAAGATCTATTTATAACAATATTACATATGGGACATGAAACTTTTTGAGAACATCAATCCTTCTCCCATCACAGTGTCCCATATAGTCTCACAGCAGGGATCTGCGAAGCAGTTTCACTGATCATCCTTTTTAAGAACTGTGAATTTGGTTTTTTTTTATCTCACTTAGTTTTATAGCACTTCATCAAATCGGGGGACGTTCACTGGAGATAGTGAGGAAGGAACCCCAAACCTTCCGTTTGCTAAAGCAACTTAACTAGATTCGATGATTTAACCACTACGCTAAGTGAGACAAGAAATGATCGATTTTAAATAAAAGAAGTGAATATAGAGTAGTGGACATATAAAGGGAATTAGAGTAATGTGTATATGGATGCCGTATCGCGGCTCTATGCTGTGGAGGCATCCATATACACATTACTTGCGTCAACAGCTGGCCACGGTTTAGTGACCTCAGGGCACTACATCTTTATCCCGTTTCTGAGGACAAAAGTCAAATGGGTCAGACAAAAAATCGGCCAAGCGAAAAATTGCATAAAAGACAAACGGGGTTAATAAATTGTCTACAAGTTGCTTTTAAGATAAATTAACAATGGTTTCCTAAAAAGTGCCTGTTAGATCAGTTGTGATAAAAAACAATTCAACTATAACTCATTGATAATGAGGATCAGAGATGACATTTCGCAAAGAAGATGACGACATTACGCAGGACATTAATATCTGAAGAACCAATTCGTTGTCTCAAGAGACTATCTGGTGTCCCTGTTTCAAGCCAGAAATAGTTTCACAGGCTCAAAGATCCAGACATTTGGAACATACAAATTTTCAAAAATTTTGAAAAGTTTAAATTTTATACAAGAATTACTAAAATTGGAGTCATGAAAAACGTTGATCACCATCACATTAACTCTAGAAATTATGCAGCAGCTTATTATCAAACCGCGGAGGAGGTTCGAGGGCCTCTGTTGCCGGAAAAAATCAAAAACATGAGAAATTGCAAATATTTTAAAAAATTGCTTAAATTCGTGATTTTAAAATCTAGAAGAACATTCCATTACATCTCTAAACTATGCAGTAATATATTATCAAACCCTAGAAGAAGTTCCGTGGTCCTTGAGGCTAGAGAAACCTAAGAAATGACAAAAATTTTTAAAACTTAAAAAAAATTGCAAGTTTTATAAAAAAAATTGCTATAACTTGTGATATTAAAAAGACGAAAATTAATCCATGACCAACAAAAATTTTCCACTAACTTATTATCAAACACTAACGGAGGCTTTCTGACCTTTGAGGTTCAAAAAATCTGAATGAGTATAAATGTCAAAAAAATTGGAAATGGCTAAAAATATCAAAAACATGCTGAAATAAGTGATGTTAAAATCTTGCAAGACATTCCATTTAATCTAAAAATTATTCACTAACCTATTTTCCAACCTTAGAGGATGTTTCTTGGCTCTTAAGGCTGAAAAAATCTAGAAAACAACAAAAAGAATTTTTTAAAACTTAAAAAAAACAAGTTTTAACAAAAAATTGCACAAACTTGTGACATTCAGAAGTTGAAAAACTATTCCATGGCCATTAAAAACTTGCCAGTAATTTACTATCAACCCCCTTAGGATGTTTGCTGGACCCTGGGTCTGGAAAGACCTGACTAAGAAAAAAATGTCAAAAAATTTGAAAAAGTTGCACTTCGTGATGTTAATTGTTGAAACCTTTCGATTACCACTATAAGCAATGCAGTAACCTATTAGCAAACCCTAGAGGAGGTTTATCGACACCTAGGGCTGATAAAAATCAAAAAATGTCAAAAATTTTCAAAAAGCTTGAAAAAAATGCAAAAAAAGTATAAATTTGCGTTTTTAGCAAGCGGTTGTTCGTCAGTAGCTAGCCACGGAGGGGAGCGGGGGCAGATTGGGGGGGGGGGGGGGCAATACTGGGGTGGGGGGCAACAGCGCGGTGGAGGGGGGCGCAATAGGGGGGGGGGGTCAACAGTGGGGGTGTCTTCAACCTCTAAGAACCGCACTTTACACCATAAGTATAAGTGTAAGTCTCCAAAACAGTTTGGGCTGAAACAGAGCTGAAAGGCTCTAAGAGCACTTAATGCCCGCTGGGCGCTACCTGTTTATCCCGTTTTTGAGGACGAAAAGTCAAAAGTGTCAGACGAAAAATCGGTCAAGCGAAAAATCGCATAAAAAAAGACTGACAGGACTAATATAATTGCTACAAACTTCGTTTGAGAGCAATTAATAAACAGTTCCGTTGACAAAAGGCAAGATAAGCTTAACCGACTAACGTCCGAAGTAATGCTCTCGAACGACTAGTAGGCGATCTAATCATTTGCAGCCTTCTTCGGTGGGGGATGTAGCCCGAATGCAACTACGAACTGCACTATGGGTCGTAAAATAACCTCTTGAATTAGAGGTTATTAAATATAACTATTACGATTTAAGGTGAAAAAATGACACCAGTTTCGTCGCACTTATCAATTCACTAAAGGGGGGTTCAAGCGACGTCAGCAGAGTTTATTATTTACCAGAAAGTAAACAACTATGATGCTGCATCTCTTCTTTTCGTTGCATTCTTTGGCCGCTTCACGGGATTTCTGTCACTTTACGAATTGTGAAAATTATTAAGTTTCAAAAATACTCAATATACTTTATCATGCGAATTGGCTTTTCCATTCTAACAGTGATAGTTACTTTTTAAAAAAGATTTTAAATCACCAATGGTGAAAAAGACCATTGGTTTATTCAGCAGCAGAATTTAATTTTCAGACTGGTATATGAACAGATTCACTTCCTGTGTGACGGTAATTCTATCCAATACCAGATTAAAAGAATAAAATATGTTGAACGTCAATTACAGACAACATGCATATGAGTGTGGCAGACTTTTTCTTAAAAACGGAAAATTTAATCTTAAGAAATCGGAAACCTTTCATCAGCCCTCAATGCTACTTTTCTTGCGCGTATCCTATCTTAATGACTGCCGGAGACTTTTCAATTATCAAGCCCCCGTCAATACCCACAACCCACTCACGCACGCACGGGCACACACACAACCAAACACACACAAATACATACACACACACATACTTATTACATTCTGAGGCATAGTGCCGCGAGGGTTATGCTATAATGAGAAAAACGGACAAAAGTATCATTTAAGGAAACGTAACCAGATGAAATCAATTATTCTCCAACTAAAAAGACAACATGAATCAATACTGAATTAACTCTAGACACCAAAAATAGTAATTTGTATAGATTGGATTTGATAATTAACAGAAAAAGCTACAGAATTAGGCCGGCGGACAAATTTACAAAGAGCGACAGAGCATTAACGAGTATCTACAAAATCAGAATTAACTAGAGACGAATAGAGGAACAATAGTATCCACAATAATAAGAACAAACGGGAAGGAAACATTGCACAAAGCTGAGTCGACACTTAAATATCATGGGTTACAGGACAAATTATCCAATGCCATAATA
The DNA here is from genome assembly GCF_964194025.1 of Convolutriloba macropyga. NCBI lineage: Eukaryota > Metazoa > Xenacoelomorpha > Acoela > Convolutidae > Convolutriloba > Convolutriloba macropyga. The sequence goes on from NC_134470.1 coordinate 11,250,020, forward strand.
CCAAATTTATTCCCTTCAATATTTTCGACCAATAAATCTATTGCAATTAGCGGTTGGAATCACAAGCATGTTTGATCGTACTTAAACGGACAATTTGACCTAATGTTTGGTTGTGATATTTTCATATCAAGTCGCAAGGCCCACTGAGACATTTCCCGCGAGGCATGGCCAAATTAGCTAGTCTTATAGCTAACTAGTCTTATAGTTAACTAGTCTTATAGTCTAGCAAAAATTATCAAAAATTATCTCACTTAGGTATTATTATGCTCAAAGGTTTTTATTGAAAATTGTTTCAATCGGGTGAAATTGTGGGTATTTTTGGGAATAATGCATTTTGGCATTGGGTATTTTGCCTTGACCCAATATTATGGCACGTAGTTTCAGTTCATCTGTAATCTCCATCCATTTACCTCTCAACCCCCCCCCCTCACTTACAGCACAAGGGTAATCATTTTCGAGCTAATACAGCTGGTCAGCTTGCGATTTATTGCAAATGATTTTGAACAAAGCATGGCGCAGAAGCTGAGATTTTTTGGCTATAATTTTCACTCTTACATTTTGAAAGCGGCATCACAGATTTCTTTGCAACTATATATAGAGATCAGCAAATGCATGTAAAGCTCTTGTTTAATGGCACACCCATCATAATTTTGAAACTAATGTTTAGTAACAGAAATCGACCCCCTGAAGAGATGGTAACAGTTAAGCTGCAGCTAAATCTATACAGTGGAACAATTTCATTTCTGCCATAGATGCTCAACAAACCATTCACTCTCAGAAGAACATTTGCATGCCAAGAGGCTGTACACAATAACATTGATGAAAATCTGCACACAAAATGGCAGCTTTTAATTTTCACAATTCAACATTAGCTCCAAAATTTTCGAATTTTAATTGCGATCCCCCATGAACAAAAAATTGGTTTTGATTGGCAGTCAAGCCTTAATTGGTCTGATATTCGTTTGTCACGCCTAATAAGAGGTCAGACAATCCATTACAAATTAAATATTCCATTAGAAGCGATATTAGACGAAAATATCAATTCCTGGCGGTCTTTTCAACCGACGCATGTTTGGGGGGGGGGGGGGGGGGGATTGGGGTTGTTCAGGGAAACAGTTCCACTATATTTTAAACCAAAGTCAAACAAAAACACCGGACATGTTACGGACAGCAGTTTTGGCTGGTGAAATTGATTCGGGGTTTTAAATGGAATAACATCGAAAGGAATTAGTGACAGTTTGGCTTAAACTTAAGTAAATATGTATTGATATAATTTTGAGTTAAGTAGAGTGCTGAAAAATGCTCGAACTTCATCAATCAACTAGAAAACTTGTTCATTCGTCTGTAGTACGGAATGATAAATGGCCGTCTCCTAGCTGTAAGCGCGAATGCGTTTCCACCACAAACGTTTGCCGCCCTGTCGCTGCACTCGACGAGCCCGGGTTCGATTCCCGCTGTGGCCTTGGTTCATTTTGTTCGGCTTGGATATCGCCAATTGCTTCCTCGTATTCTATGGCAATTCCCCTCTTTTCCATTTCACTTTGGTAGAAGCGAATTTTTTGTTCTAGCTTTTCATTCTTCTCAGACAGTCGTAGATTTGTGTTTCGATATGATTCAATCTCCTTCTGTAGAGTTCTCACCTGGCAACTTTTCTCATTTTGCACGTTTTTCACGAGACCTGAAACACGGACACATTCGCACTTCGCGCTTTTAATACCGTTTCTGTACTAAAAACAGACAGAAGAATTCTGGAAAAGATTCCAGCAGCCAGATTTAAAAAAACTCATCCCGATACTGCCTTATTCTAATCACTCTAAACACATTCTAATCACTCTTTTTCTCAAAAAAGATGACCAAAAATTTGAAATTAATGCCACATTAAAATTGACGCGGTTGATCAAAAAGCATACTGAAGTACAACACACAGTTTATTCCAACACCATTTTCGCACAAATAAAAACAGCAAATCAAAATATTTCCATAACAAATTCTTCTTAAACGACTAGCGAGCTGTTGCCTCTCGTTGTCGCCGAACGTAGTGAGGAGCCTATCTTGGCTGCATAAAATTGGCTGAGCGGCAACAAAACCAAGGTAGGTGCATGAATTGGGAGCTGTATCCAAGTCACAAAATTGCACTTTACTTTGCACTCGGACGCCTTGCTCTCCAACGACAGGCAGGTAACTTTAATTCATGAGAGGGGGGGGGGTGAAATCTCCATAACTGTATAGGTGCAAAAACAACCGACGGGGGGTCTACATAACTGTATGGGTGCAAAAACAACAATTTCGCACCTGCGTCTCGGATGTTAACAACTCCTCCATAACCACTTTGCCATCGCAATTTGAATTGCATTTATATTATCATCAGTAAATTTCGGAATGAGATCAATTCATATCACGCAAAACTTAGACTGGTGAGCCATAAGGCTCTAAGAATCTCAGAACCTACGGGCTTTGCCTGTCTATCCAGTTTTTGAGGACGGATAGTCAAAAGGGTAAGATGAAAACCCGGTCAAGCGAAAAATCGCACAAAAAAGATCATAGGACTAATATAATTGCTACAAACTTCGTTTGACACCAATTATTAATTGCTGCAAACTTCATTCCAAAGCAATTAAACATAGCCGGCAGATTGCCGGAAAATAGCCGCGATAGAAGCTTGTGGCCTTCCATGAATTGAAACAACTAAAGAAACAAGATAGGCAGATTGACCAGAAGTCCTTTAATAGACCACTAGATTTGTTGGGTAAGATACGTACTGTCAATTTTCTGACACATACGGTCTATAAGGAAAAGCCCTAAACGAGCTTTCTCAAAATTGATATTCAAAATCAAAAACTTAAGACAAATACTCAAGAATTAGGGCATAAAAAGTTGGCACCACTTAGATGCACACTATTGATCTTTAACTAGTAAATATTCATAAAAACTAAAGTTCCATAAATGAACTCGGAAATCATTTTTAGTGAGGTAAGTCACGCAATCGACCCAAAAGCACAAATGACGTCAAGGTAAGACGAAACTAAAATCTGTTAGACGAAGTGAAAAGAAAACATAGCACATAGCAAGACAAGTCCTGAAGTACAATTCAAAGAACTGAATGAAAAATTTGAAAGTACTCTACCCGACCATCAGATCAATTGAACAATGCCAGCCAAAACACAAACAAAATCATCTCAATAATTGAGACACTCAAAACAATCAAACTAAACAAAAACATACTCATTGCTAAAACTCTTAAGCTTTTACCCCTAAGGCAAAATTTGATACCTTTAAATATACCTATTTAAAAAATATGTTTAAAAACAATTTTTGTCTCTAAAATCGGTCCAGTATTATATCTGCAAGACCTGAAAAAAATCCATTGGCCCTTGAAGATCGATTAACTCGAAAATGACCCCAAAAGTTAAATCAATTGCAAACTTTAATGAAACATTGCTGAAAAATTGATATTAATATCTTCAGAACCATTTTTGTGTCTCTGGAGGCTATCCAGTACCCAAGTTCAGGCCTTAAAATTTCATTGGCCCAAAGATCGATAGGCAATAAGTTTTAGAAATAATTTCAGATTTCAAAAAGTTGAAGTGCGTTCTATTAGAATGTTGAAAACCATCAATTGCCACCTAGCAACTATTTATTAACATACTATCAAACCCTGGATGAGGTTACCTGTCTACTGAGGCAATAAAAACTGAATAAAAGACAAAAGTTTTGAAATTGCAATTTTTTTCCAAATTTCCAAAATTCCAAATTATAAATTGTTGAAAACAAATCCATTGACACTAACAACCATGCAGTAACTTTATAACAGACCGTAGAATAGGTTTTCTGGCCCTTGAGAAAGGACAAATATCAAAAAGACAAAAATTTTAGGAAACCTAAAAAAATTTCAGATTTTATCCAAAAAATTATTATAATTCGAGACATTAAAATGTTGAAAACCATTCCATTGTTACTAAAAATCTATGCAGTGCCCTATTATCAGACCTTAAAGGAGATTCCCTGGTCTCTGAAACTGGAAAAATTCAAAAAAAGACAAAAATATTTAAAAAAATGCAAAAATTAGTTTCATTTTGCGTGTTTGTGTTTGTAGTACCCAAACATATAGCTCATAAATTGGTCATAACAAGTAATTTTGTCTCGCAAAAGGCCTTGATCAACCTTTGAAAAATTCAACCTAAGACTTATTAACCATAAAAATTTAAAAAAATCACAAAAAAAACATGAAAAATTGCACCATTTTGATGAGCCCGAAAACTCCTAAAGATGACCTTTTAACAATAAATTAAGGCCATCCCAGCAGCTGCACCACACTAAGAACTTGAAGTACGACTAAATACCACTTTGGGCCTCTAATGAAACTTAATGCCCGCTGGGCTTTACCTGTTTATCCCGTTTTGAAAGATCAAAGTCATTGAAAAATGTGTGAACATATTTCAAAAAAAAAATACAGCGCCCGCCCCAATACAATTCAAATTATACAATTCAAATTCTTTGAATTCTAAAAAAAATAGGAGCGCAATAATAGCCGCCTGGAATTGCTGACGCGGCTATTAATAAAAAGTAATCTCTATAATCAGACAAAAACCTTCAGAAAAAACAGTAGTATAAAAATTCACACAAAAGAACAAGCAGGACCAAAATAGCTGCAGCAAACACTGTTTCATAGCAATGATTAATTGCTGAACTATACCGACTAACATCAGAGGATAGACAGTGATTCGATTATAGCTTATTGTGGGCTTCAAATGACCTGATTAGAGCTTTTTATAGCCCACAATAATGACTATTATCTTAAAATAAACCTTGTTGCGCGAAGAAAAAAAAGGTCATATTACAACCTGTTATTTTCTAAAATCGAAGCGTGCGATTCGAGGTAAGTTTTTATGAGTCACTTAAAAATATTGTCGCAAAGTATAGTCAAAATCAAAATAATGTTTCAAATCATCACGAATTCAGCTCCTCAAGTATTGCAGCACTTAAGTTTGGGTCTGGATTTAGATACACTCTTTCGACTGTCACTAGTGAATGTAGTTACAATTACAAATTCAGCAGGTGACTCCTGAGGTCAACTGAGGTAACTCAAAATCATATCACACAAGTGGACTAAAAGCCGACGCAAAAGAATATCAAATGTCCCTCACAAACTCAATTGCCAGGAAGTCGAAGATGAAGTAAAAAATTGCAAGCATTTTAAAAACATTGGATGACAAGTCTCGAATTAAATTGAAATCCAATCATTGAAATCCAATCAACTGAATGAACTAATGCCCTAAACATCAACATTTTTCCACAAAAAAATAAAATTTATTAGTCAACAAAGCATATGTCATTAAATGCACAAAACTAAATATATATTTACTTTTGTGCATTTAATGACATATGCTTTGTTGACTAATAAATTTTAATTTTGGAGGAAAAATGTTGATGTTGAATGGTGTACGCATACTAAGGATGCAATGTCAATTGATAAGTAAAATAATGTCAGTTTTGATACCTCTTACCACAGGAGTTTTTCGGAAAATAAATATATTTGAATTGTCTTCTTATATATATATATATATATATATATATATATGTATATATATATATATGTATGTATATATATATATATATATATATATATATATATATATATATACATACATATATATATATATATATATATATATATATATATATATATATATAATTACACACACACACACACATATATATATATATATATATATATATATATATATACGAAGACAATTCAAATATATTTATTTTCCGAAAAACTCCTGTGGTAAGAGGTATCAAAACTGACATCATTTTACTTATCAATTGACATTGCATCCTTAGTATGCCTACACCATTCAACTTTGTCGAAAACAAAGAGGGACAAAATAAAAATGGAGCGAAAAGCAAATCTGGCAAAAATCAAAATCGTTTTGATAGTTAGTGGCCTCAAAGAAAAAAGTTATATACCTATATATTTAAATCATCAACAGCAGAATAGCATACAACTTTGGAATCAAAAACTCTTTTAAATCCCATTGGAGAAAAAAGAACACCAAATAAAGGTGAGATCCAAAAATTAGCTAAAACAATTGATATTGAATCAAAATTAATAGCCAAGAACTGAAGCCGATAGATTTAAAAATTACTCCGCACTAATGATGAGTCATTAATGAGATTAAGCGAAAGTACCACAAGAAAAAATGCAGAACTATAAATTCCATCATTAATATTGAGAAAAAGAAACCATGAAAACCACTCGTAAGAAATTCAATTATGCCTCAGTAGCAGCCGGTGAGACGTTTCATGCAATGGACTTAATTGATAAAACAAAAATTTACAAAAAAGGCAAAGCTGAAACGTTCGCAAATTTCCTGAAAAAATGAAGCCATTAATTAAGAAAATGAAGCGTCAACTAGCTTCATAAATGCCTCATGAGCAGCGGATGAGACCTTAATGGGATTAGTTGATAAGAATAAAGCATTCAGACAAAATGCAAAATCTCACTAATTATTTTCTGGAAACAACAAGTGTATAAGTAAAAGACATTTAGCTATGAGCTGCGGGTATTAACTTGGTTCATTTATGCCTGATTGGTCAACGATTAAATCTGCTACTAACAAAATTAAGTGATAAGACGACAGAAAAATATAAAATATACCAGGCAGATTGTCGGAAAATAGCCGCCATTGATTACCATAACCCCGATTGGGATTGACCCTCCTGCTTGTTGAGAGAACACAAGAGCTAGTATCAAAACCAATAAGCAATAGAGATGATAACTAAGACTTATAAGAACAAAGTTCAAGTAGCGAGCATCTGAAATTGGGCTTTCTGTTTATCCCGTTTCTATTTTTGCTTCTGTGTTTTGATACTAATTCTGTTTATTTTCGATTGCTTTGCTAAGCAACTGCTGCTTAAAAGCACTTTGATCAGAGTGAGCGACCAATAAAAATAGTCTAGACAAGTCAAAAAGATTTATAGCAGTGTCGAAAAATAGGCAAAATAAGGTAAAGCGAAACAAAAATTTTTTTTCGACAAAGTAAATAAAAACAGGAGCACTGTAGTAGCCGGCTGCGAAGCTGAGGGCGGCTTTTAAAAAGGGTAAACTAGTCTAGAGAAATCATAAAGATCCCTAGCAAAGTGTCGAAAAATAGGCAAAATAAGGTAAAGCAAAATTTTTTTTCGAAAAAGTAAATAAAAACAGGAGCACTGTAGTAGCCGGCTGAGAAGATGAGGGCGGCTATTAAAAATTCACTAATGTTTTATGACAAAAATTGATTTCAAAGTAATAAAAAACATTAGCTGCTGGTTCAGAGATTCATACAATTGCAAATAGAGTCATCTGTAACATCTTAATAGCACTCGGAGAAAAAACACTGAAAAGTCACATTTCCGCAAAATTACTCACAAAATCGAAAATTTGTTGAAACACCAATTTCTCACTCTACTTTCGAGCTAATTTCAAGAAGATCTTGCGGCATAACCTAACATTCATTTCGTTATGTTTACTACTCCAGCGTGACTGGAATCACCGCTCTAATTTGACTTCTAATTAACATTAAAAAGTCGCAAAACTTTCATTTTAACAAAATTTTTTAAATGTCCGACAGCTTCTCTTAGGCTTCAACAAATTCCATATCGTGTCCTCTACTAATTTTTAATTAGATTGTGATTTCCTGCTTAAAAACTGAGCTTAAAATTGTTAGTGAGAGCAAAAATTACGCAAATTAAAGCAAATTTAAGAAGTCGATATTGGAAAACACTCGATGTAAAATCGGTTTTGCCATTATAGGTCCCCACAAAATTTTAACCCCCATTACAGTAAGCATACGGTATCTGGGATTCTCTAAACGTTATTTGACCATTAAGCCGGGTGGGGGGGGGCTATAATGGGAAAGACTTCGTTTTTTTTGGGGTAATTTAAAAGGAGTTAGCTGGCAGTGGACAAACCATTGATGACGTTTCCCACTCTCCACATGCGCATGAGTACAATGAGGCCAGTGGTTGACAGAGCATCCTCGTGTTGGATGAAGACCATCTCGAAGATGAATGTCGTCACCACTACTGTGATGTCGAACAACTAGAACACATTTACACTACTATAATACACCGTAATTATATTTAAGGAATTCCAGAGCACGGAGCAAATAAAATATGCACCATTTTCTATATTGTTCGAGTGCAAATCCTAGCAGACCTCTTTTCATGACCATGCTCTCATACATTTCGAGATTTAATAAGTAAATACGTGCAGGTCATCGCGGCAAAACCATGACATGCGTCCACCACCCCACCAGGGTCAACATAGAACTTCGGAACATATATTTTGAAGATTTTACTTCGGCTTACTTGGTTCAATAACCAAAATTCGGCTCGATTGACAGCAATCAAAAATGAATATCTTTTTTTTCTCGATTTTTTCACTCGTAAGCAAACTATTTTTTCACTCAATTGAACAAAATACTAGGCCTAGAAATGACTAGGAATTGAAAAACGATACTAGCCAACATAGTAAACACAGACAAAATTTCAGCGTAGAAACGAAAAATAACTCTCAAGAAAGCGAATTTTAGTTCATACACAGCTTCTTCACACTACTTAAAAATTACGTGAGAATGTTAACGCTGCAAAACCACTCACTTTTGGGCTCCTGGAATATTAGGTGAAAACTTGATTAGGTGAAAGGACTTTTTTAATCATAAGGCAAATTTTTTAACTAAAATTTTATGGACATTAGGCAAATACCAATTTAAAACATAAACCGACAAATGTCGGAAGAATTACTCTTGAACGACAGGCGAGGCAATTTAATTCATGGTCTTTAGTGTAGATCAATTTTTCTTTATCGGTGCAAAAAACCTCGACCCAACCGGGATTCGAACCACTGCCCTCCCGAAACCTGCCCTCCCCCACTTACCACTGCGCTACGAGTCACTTACTTTTCCTTTGCTGCAACCGATTTTATATTAGCAACAAGCTTTACTTCGGAGCACTAGAGATCACTCAAAAATGATGAACGAAAGCGTGAAAAAGTCACTTGAGAAGTCAAAGAATGTTCTAGAAGAAAAGCGCAAAATTGTCCAGCAAAAAATTTGCATTAAAAAAGACACACACGTTTACAATAATTGCTATGAACTGCGTTCAACAGGCAATTAAACACTTGCAGGCACTTCAAAAGACACTTGACGCAATAAATTAATCAAGTGTCTCTAACAATTGGCATGACAAGAAAAATGATTGAAAAATTCACGTTTTTCAAACACTATTTTTTAACCATCGGAAATATCCCAGAAAATGATTCGAGAAACAGTTACTGGAGGAAAAGTGGAGAGAATGACAAAAGATTTCATTGCCTTAATCTTAATAGTTTACAGCTATTGGCTACAGAAAATTTTGAAATTTTTTTCATAAATGGGGGATGGCAATAAACTGATGCAATTACTAACTACTAAAAACATAAAACCATAGTTTTGAAATCTAATATCATGACATAGCTGGCAGATTGCCAGAAAATAGACGAAATATTTTCGTAGATCTGCAGTCTCAAAAAAACGGTATAAAAGACAGACCAAAAAAATTCGTTTATTCATTGAAGGCTGATATGTTATATTTTGATTGAAGTTTTTGCTGCCTCCATTGGCTGCTCTCTAATAACCTTCATTTAAAGTGACACACACCCATTTGACCTTATCTCTTTGAATTAAAGTAAATAAAAGTCCATTTCAAAGTGAGGAAGTCATTTTTTGTGAGTGAGGTAAGTCAAGTGTGACCAAAATTTTAATCAAGCAAAAAACTCACTCCACTAAGAGCGAAAACGACGTCACGCACGCACTTCACTTGAAATTGCATGAACGAATGAACAAAAAGCAGATTTGAAGTGGTTGTGGCGTCATATGGTCTTAAAATCGAGACGACGAAATAAAAAAAAACAAGAAAAGGCCAATAATAGCCCCGCTATCGCTGAGCGGCTATTAATAAATACTACTGTTAACGACTTGAGTACTTTACAAGCGTCAAGTATCTTTTGAATTAACGTTTTAAGTGTTGTGATTGGTTTTTGCTCAACTGCCACAAAAGACGCCTGAAAAAATTTTCCCGATTACTACAAAAATTGGCTTAGCTTGATCGAACATTCGCCTAACATTATCCTTCCCCACTTTTTGCTCCACGTCCTTCATGACAAAATCACAACTGCAATTTCACTTCAATAAACATCAATGTATGTGAGAGAGAATTAATTCTCAAAAGCGACATCAACATTAAACTACTTAAAACATCAAATTATTATCTTTGTACAGAAATAGTTATTAACACACTTTTGAAAGTTACTGACAACACATATCAAAGGAGAAAGAATTGTCAGGGGAAACGATTTAAGCATACTGATTAATACCGACGAATGACAGATGCAGACGGAGATTTTAAAAAGTCTGACTCCATGTCGCTGCAAAAAATTAGCTGGAATAATGAAACGCTAAGAAAGACATAGCTGTCAAATTGCCAGAAAACAGCCGCAATAGATTCGTAGATCGGCAGTCTAAAAAAACAGTAAAAAAGACAGACCAAAAAAATTCGTCTTTTCATTGAAGGCTGATCTGTTATAATTTGATTAAAAATCTCTATAAGTTATTGCCGCCTCTATTAGCTGATCTCAAATAACCTTCATTTAGAGTGACACACATCCATTTGACCTTATCTCTTTGAATTAAAGTAAATAAAAGTCAATTTCAAAGTGAGGAAGTCATTTTTGAGAGTGCGGTAAGTCAAGTGTGACCAAAAATTTAATCACGCCCATGAACAAAAAAACTCGCTCCACTAAGAGCGAAAAATGACGTCACACATGCAATTCAGTTGAAATTGCATGAACGAATGAACAAAAAGTGGCAGTGACGTCATATGGTCGTAACAAAAATCATGACGACGAAATAAAAAAACCAAGAGAAGGCCAATAATAGCCCCAGCTATCGCTGTGCGGCTATTAAAAATGTTGCAGAACAAAAGAACGGAAATTAGCAGTTTTGGTGGTTACTTTAATATACTTCCAAACATCAGCAAAGTTTTCCTTGAGAAGTTGGATAAAAAATGGGAGGTCCAGTAGTTGCAACTGAAAATATATGGGTAAAAAAAAACTTCCAACATAAGAAAATCTTGCCACAAATCCATCTAAAGCAACGTGCTTGAAATCTGTCGAGCTTCATCATAAATGAAGTATCAGCGTGCCATACTTGACTTCCATAAAATAATATCGATAAAAACATAACGAAACAAATTTTACTTGACGTAGCTGTCAGTAATGAACGGAATAGAACTCTTAAGTCGATAAAAAGCTCGTCTAGAAGACACAAGCTTGGTTTCAGCATGTTTAGTCTATATGAGTTTCTGTTCACCTAAAGACAGCGTCTAAAAGCAATTTTTAAAACAATCCATTGAAACAATCCCCTCCTCTAAAAGGGTACTCGGTCGACTCCGGGGAGCAAGTCAACTCCTCTAAAAATGTATAAATTTTAACAGTCGAATGTCGTCAGGTGAGAAAACAGTTGATAGAATAGGAATATAGAGGATCTTGAAGAGTGGTTCAGTCTCCACTCGTATTGCCGTTGCAGAATTTTCTGTACTAGTAGAGCGGCTGAGAGCCCTACGGCTCCTAATGCAAAACAGCTTTGGAGTAGCGCTAAGGAGAATTTTTTGTATATATAGTTGTGTCGCCGTATGATTTCCCTATGAAAGAAAACGGCGGTAAGGTCAATAATAGATCAGCAATCGCTATCGCGGGTACAAATATCAATTACAGGTCAGATCTTTAAGTCAAAACATGGCTCCCTTTTTTATTACCTCCAGTTTTGAAATTTTTAACGGTCCATTTTACATTTTGGTTTATTGTAGAAAGAAAACCAGCAAAGATAGGTTCGATAAATTGATATCGTTTTTGGACAAATCTCAAATCAAACACCACACAGACCTCAAACTTCTCGTACAATATCTCGTATCCAAACGCGTAGATCCTCAATATCACCTCAACTACGAAATATGCCAAAATGGAGACTCCCATAAGATGCAGCCACCTCGGAACAGGACTCGAATGATGTACTTTCAGCATCTGAAACATTTTCATTTAAGATCTCTCAACGCATTCAGTAGACAATAGAAATGAACTCACAGACAAGGCAACTTACGTCTAAATTAATAATCATCTCCAGCATTATCAAGGAAGTGTATAGTAACACAAACATGATAATTCCAATGTCAAAATGAAGATGACTGAAGACATTTCGCAGAATTGGTCTCCATTTGTCATGGAAGCTCCCACCTCCCTGAGGTTGCCGAGTACTGAAAAATATGATACTGTATAACTTAGAGATTTTGAGGCCAATAAAAAGAATGTATTGAGCATACATTGGTTGCTGCTGAGGGAAGGCTGAATTTTCATTGACCAAAATTTCATGGTCATCGTTTAGCCTTCGAAACCCTCCACTCATTTTGTTGGTCACATGGTGCCTGAAAACTTTTGATTTGCGATCAAAAAATAGTCAATTATTTGATAAAAGATACAAGAAAATTCAAATTCTCGCATCATTTCCCAGTAGTAATGAGAGAGAGAGAGAGAGAGAGAGAGAGAGAACACTGAGGGAAGGCATCTATCCATGAAATAACGAGTACATACGAACAAGAGAACAAAATTTCGCCAAATACTAGTTATCTTTGATGAATGGTGGAAGATAGAGAAATCATTCGATCTATTGTTACAGTATTCTTCAGTGAAGTGAATATTAACTAATGAACCACAAAAATTAGATATACACGATGGTATGAACAAAACTCCAATTTTTGTGTTGTTGACAAAGTCTCCGAAAATGTTCCCTGCTCTCGGCAACGACTACTTGAGAGAGAGAACCACTATATTATTGTATAGGGATAGATAAATCCAGATATATTTGAGTTTACCACGTTACAGATTATTTGCAGCCGAGATCACGGCGTGCAGCTTATTGAATAGGAAACTGAGTGTTCTCAGCTATCAGATATTTATATCGATTTTTAAATACCTGTAAGCTTACTCTTGTATCCAGTTGGTACAATGGCAACTGAGTTCCACTTCTACGATGTATGAAAAAATGAATTAGAAGAGGATGAAAATCGCATGCGTCCCAAATAAATAATTTGGGTAGTATCCATGTTAGGCCATAGCTGATTTTTTTTTTAAAAAAAAAACGAAATTGAAGAACACCAGTAGGTAATTTAAACGGAGATTTTGAGGCTCCCTGCTCAAACCTTGAAAGGCTCTTGTCGTAATTATAATGTTTAGAATTTTTTATATTTGTGGTACCGAGTTGACCGTTGCAGTGGCACGGTTAGTAGGCCAGCCTTTATTTTTGTTGGTTACGTTTTTAATTTTTATTTTACAACTATCAAGCCCCGAGATTATTGTTAAAATACTTACTGAGCCAGAACGTAGATTCTGGCCACCTCTGTCAACACTGCAACGAATCTCTCTGAAAACCTAACATGGTTTCGGAAAAGGAAGATCGGCAACAGATCACTCCTCCGGTTCCTAGACTCAAAACGTATGACGAGGAAAAAAGTGAGCTAAGCTTACTCTATCGACTTCAGCAAAACTTTTGACAAGTTCCCCCACATCTCCTGCTCTCCAAAGTAGCAAGCTTTGGAATTGGTGGCTCCCTGCTCAAACTTCTCAAAAGCTATCTCAACAACAGAAAACAGTTCGTGAAAATTAACAGCAAATCAACCCTGTTCGATATACCGTGGTGTCCCTTAATGATCTCTCCTGGGCCCCTGTTACTTCTAATCTCCATGAACGACCTCACAAATAGCATTGAACTGGAGTCCCTGGCGATTTCAAAGTGGTAATTGAAAGTCAGCCGCCCCTGTACAATGACCTTTGCCATATTGAACAGAGGTGCCGGTCAATCGAGCTTCTGAAGAATCAGAAAAAAATGCAAGCTCCTGCCAGTCAAAGGACACTTCATTGGAACTCTAAATACCGGGAAATTGAAAACACTAACTGTCAACCAGACGTTGGGCACATGATGAGCTCGACGATCTCATGGACTTAAAATTGTGACACTTGCATACGAAGTGCAACAAGAGCATTTTATCAAATAAAAAAAATTGTCAAATTCGAGCCCAACTTGTCAAATTCTAGCCACCTGAACGCCTTCACATCCACGTTAACTCCAACAGCCCCTACATATAGTTCCATACAACTGACCCTCTTTCTCTTTTATCCCCGATCTACTTCTATAACTATCTCCCGCTCTTATGTCATAAATTTACATTTTTTACCAAGGTAATTCATCCGAGAGGGCTTCAAAGTTCCACCAACTCGACTTCGCAAAACTAGTGAGCGAATCAAGAAAAGTATCGGTACAACATTCTTGAAGTTCTTTCCTCAATTTTTTCCTATAAATTGATATAAAATAGGGCCGTGTACACCATCCGGCATCGATGGATGTAGGTCGAAAAATAGGGTATGATGAGTAGCACTTAGTAGCCGGATGCTGCACTCCAAGCTGTTCCCCTCCAGACAGTGTAAAGACGGCCCAGTCACAAAAATAAATAACAAGTGGAGAGGAAAGCACCTATATATATATATATATATATATATATATATATATATATATATATATAGCACACATAGGGAACTAGAATGGAAGGATTAAAATAAAAATGGATCATCAAGGAATAAGCAAATGAATAAAGATAAGCAGCCAAACACTCAGTGCAGCCTTCCCTCCTCCACGACGGCGCTAATCGAAGTCTCACTGAGAACACGAGGCTTGAGGGCACGACATCCCCTCAAGCAGAGAACACAGCTCCTCAGAAGTGCGAAGCTGATTTTCGTTCGGATGTAGCTTATAGTGTCGGCGTACGGCTCTCCGCGTTTTTCGCTGATCTTGGTTGCGAGTTGTTTCATAACGCGCGATGCTGATGGACCTGGACCACCCGAACAAGCAAAAACCAGTGCATTGAAGCTGCTGTGTTCGGTTTCGCGGATTCGCTCTTCGTACTTATTTCGCTTGATGCTCTCGTGATATTTGTATGCATCTTTTATGGTCTTAGGGCAGCTCTTCGCATGAGGGTTGAAAATCTTCACATCGAAGAAAGTGCGATTAAAGCGGGAGCCCCACAGACCGTTTGCCTTGATGTCCAGTCGAGCGTCATCATCAGTGGTGGTGGAATTACTCGAGAAAATTTCTCCATCGAGCGACTGAAGTTTTGGCTCTATCTGTACATCGTGGCAAACGTCATCCATCAGGTTTGCAAACACATCTCTAATTTCGTTGTGTCGTAGGTGCGTATAACCGCCTTTGGCGCAATGGAGGGCATGGGTGAGGCTGAATTCTTTCCCGCATGGGCATATGGCTGGCGTGTTCTTCGCTTCCCAGGTGTAGCGATGTGCTATTCCATCACGGAACTCAGTCTTCGTGAGGTAAAATCCATGTTTTGGCAACGGAAGCGCGTTAAGCCAGCTTGATGCTCCGTTCTCCGAGGCCAGCTGGATGGTATACTTCATTTCTGGTAGATTGTTTTCGATTCTGGATTTTTTCGAGATGAGTTCACGTTGATTGTCTGCTTTCTGTCTGAGACTGATCTTGGTTTGTTCTACTTCACATTGTTGAATATTATTGAATGACGCCAATGGTCTTGAGAGTTCAACTGATTGCTCAAGATTTTTGTGAAGATCTTGTGGGAGAGCGATGCTAAGCCCACCCATTCTGAGAGGGAGAGAAAAAAGTTCTCTTTCCTCTTGGATTACTTCTTTGCCGACGATGTTCGGTATGACTCGGCCAAGCCGCTCCTCCACCTTGTCCAGAACCCCGTCCATGGAAGGTGTAGTACGCGAAAGGAAGCTCTACTTCTGTTGAACCCCCTTCGTCAAACATTCATAGGCATTCTGGGGAGAGGTGAGAGCAAATTGACCAAGTCTGTCTAAACTTTTTGTGTATTTATTTTCTGCATCTTTCAGGAAATTTTTACTGGCCTCAGAGCTTCCGGTAACTGATCCCAGGACTCGAGCGCCCTGCGTGATTTCCACATTTGTGCCTGCAAACACAGTTGACGCTTGGCGCTCGCCTCCTGGCTTAATTATCAACTGACACTTCGGAGGATTGACAAGATATCCATACTTGGGACCGAGCTCAGTGAGCTTGTCGAAGAGTGCCCTGATATCTTCTAACTTACCGACGACGCTACCATCATCAGCATACCATTTTTGGGTCAAAGAGTCATTATGAAGTCTGTTAGCGCCACTAATGAACAGAAGCATGAGCCATCAGACCAACAGAAATGAAATCAAAACTCAGAAACTTGAAATTTTGCCAAAACTCAAAAAAGGTCAAAACTGAAAATTTTTACAAGTTGGGACCGAAAATTTGTCCACCCCCCCCCCCGATTTTGGGAAGGGAAAACCTGAGCAACCCAAGGTTTTAGCACACGGTTAGGGTAACCCCTAAGCTATCCATGGACCCAACGAACATCCTTGCATCATACCTACAAGTGATGCTATTAGCACTTATATGGTGCAAAAAGTGCATTTTTGGATATTTTGCCATTTATTGTTAATTTTGCTAAATTGTTAATTCTATGATCCCTTAAGTGTTTATTAAAGGTCATTTGTCATACATTTGAGGCATTTAGAGTTACGTATGTACCATCAGTGCTTATGTCAACAAAAGCAAATAGTGCGGTAATTTGACATTTACTATGTAAACATTGACTTAAATCACTTTATTCGATTAACCAATCAGAGATCAGTGACAATGATGTTATAAATGATATTTAGCGGATTATTTACTTTAACCCAATTGTCTGACTAGTGTAACCATATTAAATTTAGAACCATTAGAAACTGTCATAAGGTGCAGTTGGCTCTCAGATTGACTATAATTTGATTCTTCATCAACTTTAGTCTTTTGCGCTAAGTTTTGCTAGATCTTAAGATCTCGAGCGTTATGAGTTAGTTGAGCTTTCTTAACAAGAAGTTAGCAACAGTACTAGCTTTGGGCTGAAGCCTTACAAACTTCAGCACGAGATTGGATATAGATTATCACCAAGGATTTTCTTAACTTCAATCACAAAAAATTAAAGTTACAGTCCTTTATTACAACTGAGCGACTAATAGTTACTACGCGAGTGTTAGTCGATAGCAACCGAGTGAAGAACCAGGCCGGCGTAAAACTCGAGAACCAGGCCGCGAAGTTGGGTTCCGCTGAGATTCTTGAGCAGCCGCAACATTTGGTCCGCCGACCCGGACAACAACGACAACACGAACAGATACCCGGACAACAGTGACCCGGAGAGCAGTAATCTGGATAACAGTGATCCAGACAGCAGTGACACGAACAGAGACGAATCGATTCGATTTTGGTGGACCATAACGAAATCCTTACGATGGCTGGAAAGAGCCCCGATAGACATTGGAAAACGACTGACTACAAGATGTCAGGCCAACTCAAGAAGCTAGAAAAGGAGCAAACCGAATTGCTGGAAACCTTTGACCGGCATGACACTGCCGTAAAAGCACAACTAGCCCAGAATAAAACAGTGACAGCTGAAAGAGTGTATCGATGCTTCTTTGAGACATATGATGAGCTGAAAGAAAACAGACAGCAACAGAGACAACTCCTGAAGCCAAAGTACTTAGAGAGTTTCGATGCCGACACTGAGCAAAAATTGGGCGAAAGGAAAAAGGTACTGCAATGGCTCATCGAGAAGGTACCAGGACTCAAAGAAATTGAAGAGTATTGTACTGAAGTCATTAATTGGAAAGACGTGATCCGACTTGTCAAACCAGAGCAAAAGCGCATGTCAACTCATATCGAAATGGCCAAACTTACAGATCTACTTAAAAAGTACCAGCAAACCGTAGAGAGTGGAAATCAAACATCGTTGGTGTCATCTACATCGGCAGGTGATAAGGACCCAAACGAGACTGTAATTGATACAGGAAACGGAGTGACAGAAAATGTCGAAGAGAACGTTGAAGTAACCTCTAGGCATTCTGGAACGCACCGAAGCAAAAAAGAACCCAGTATTGCCAACTCACGTTCATCAAGGAGGCGCGAGATTGAGAACTTAGAACTCGAAAACATGAGAGCAAAGAAAGAAGCCGATCAACGGCTGCGAGAGCGTCAAAGTCAGCTAGAGAAGGAACGTGAGGAAATAGAATTGCGTCGACGGCAAGAAGAATTACGCTAACAATTACAGCACCAGCAACAACAACAAAAGGAAGAGTTGCGTTTACAACTGACACAACAAGAAGACGAATTGCGCTTGCGGCAGCATGAGCGAGAGCTTGAAAATGAGAGGAAGAAGGCCGAGGCTGATGAGGAAGAAAGAGTTCTAAAACTGGAACTGACTAAGGGAAGCTCAAGAGCATCTGGATCAGAAGCAGGTGATATCGAAAGTGTGAGATCCAGACGAAAGCCAGCAATATCGCAGGACTGGCTCAAATCCGTAGCCGAGCAGTCCGATCCTAGCCGGCCACTATCAACAAACGTTGTGGTCGACCCTCCTAAGAATGTCACACAGGACAGAACTGACAAAAGGTTCAGTGCATACCCGAAAACTACCCCGCTGTTCCAACCGGGTGTAGGAATCTTCTCAGCCCCACGACAGGAACCAAGCTTTCTAAAGAGATCAGAAATCCCTATATCAATTAGGGTGACAGATCCGCCAGTGCATTTGTCCAGGACGACGTTTCAACAGCAAGGAACGTCAACAGTGAAAAACAAGCAGAGAAGTCAAAGTCCCAAACACAACTCCCGTGACAGATCGATGGAGAATCGTAATCAAACGACGTTGAGCCAACCCACACCACAAGTTATATATCAGATGCCAAGTGATGGCTCAAGAGGATTACCAAAACTGAAGTTAACAGAGTTTTCAGGAGATCCTCTAGAGTGGCCTGAGTGGTGTGAACTCTTCGATGTAATTGTTCATCAGAAGAAGCTAAGTGATACTGAGAAGATGCAGTATCTGAAGAGCAGCCTCACGGGTCAAGCGAAAGCAGCAATATCGGGATTGGGCTTCAGCTCACAGTCATATTATCAAGCCTGGGATGTTCTCTGCAAGAAGTTTGCCAGACCGAGAGTCATAGTCGAAGCTCAACTTAAGAAGATATACACTCATCCACCAGTTAGACACGAAGACTCCAGTAGCATTGTTCGATTTGCAAACGTAGTCACAAACACAGTAAACGTTTTGACCAGGCTTGGATTTCAACCTGACCTGGAATCGGAAGGAGTTCTGAGTTCAGCAACAAGAAAACTCTCCCTTCAACTCAAAGAGCAGTGGCTACGTCACCTACAGGATCACCAGCTACTGGCAGCAAACTTGATTGTTTTCAAAGACTGGTTAGAATCAACAGCTTTCATACATGAGGACTTGTTAGCTCAGACAAGCTCTAAGTTTCAGAATCGGGAAAAGCCGAAAACCAGTACATTCGCATCAAATGCTGAAGATTCTACAAAACCAAAGAGTTTGGAATGAGACAGCAGTGACACGAACATTTGAAGAACTTGCCGAATCAGAGCTACAATCTTAATGAAGTTCAAGTCATTCTTGGACAAGACTGCTATGACATCCATCACCCATTAGAGTTTAAGAGGTCCGATGACAAGGCTGCACCGTGGGCAGTGAAATCGAAAATAGGATGGGCCTTAAGTGGTCCCCTACCAGCAAAACAGGCAGCAACCCTTGCTACTACAGCAACCTCAGTGTCAGAGGACAAACTAGCAAGCCAGTTGAGTAAGTGGTGGGACATCGAATCCTACGCCTCCAACTGCCATGTCACAGGCCAGTCAAAAGACGAACAACGAGCAATCAAGACGTTGGAACGAACAACGCGATTCACGGGTGAAAGATACGAAGTTGGACTTCTGTGGCGAGAGGACGAAGTGAAGTTGCCGAACATTTTCTACTCTGCAATGGGGCAACTCAAGTCCCTAGAACGACGCCTACAGAAGGATGATACGTTACGACAACGCTATCAGGAAACAATTGACACCGATGTCAAAGCTGGTTACGTTCGCAAAGTCGATCAAACTGAACTGAACGAAACCAGAGACGAACTGCAATGGTATTTGCCAAATCACCCCGTCATCAACCCGCATAAACCGGAGAAAGTCAGAAGAGTTTGCAATGCGGCAGCCCAGTATCAAGGTGTGGCACTCAACGACAAACTTCTATCTGGACCAGACCTTCTACAGAGTCTGGTCGGAATAATTTTTCGATTCCGAGAACATCAAATAGCGCTATCAGCCGACATAGAAGCGATGTTTCTTCAAATTGGTGTCCCAAGCGCTGACAGCCGATGCCTACGTTTTCTCTGGAGAGACAATCCAGAACAGAGAATAGAAGTTTACGAGTATACACGACACGTTTTTGGGGCGAAGAGCTCGCCAACTTGTGCAAACTACGCTTTGCATCAAGTGGCGAAAGATAACGCGAACAACGACGAAAATCTCGTCAGAACGGTTCAACGCAACTTCTAAATGGACGACTTCCTTAAGTCAGTCAGTACCCTCCAAGAAGCAATCCAAATCTACCAGAAAGTCAGAGACGTACTCAGCAAAGGTGGATTCAAACTGACGAAATGGATAGCAAGTGACGAAGAGGTCAAGTCACAGATCCCAGAGACAGACAGATCAACGAAAGTTGTGAAAACTTTCGAAGCTGAACCTCAATCATCATCAATACTTGGACTAAACTGGAATGTGGAAACAGATAGTCTCATTGTCTGTCGTGGAACTGAGCAAGAGGTTCCAGCAAAAATAACTCAGAGAACTGTCCTATCCTTTGTCTCAGCAGTGTTTGACCCACTGGGGATATGTTCACCCTTCACGATACGAATGCGGTTTCTGCTCAAAAGCATTTGGGCAGCAATGGGACAAGCATGGGACAAAGAATTGTCAGCAGAACACTCAAAACTGTTCAGTGATTGGTGTTCTGAATTGAGAGAAATAAGGACGATGTCAATAAATCGACTTTATTTCGAAAACGGATGTACAAACTTGAGACTCCACATCTTCACAGATGCATCAGAAGAAGCGATGTGCATAGTGGCATACCTGCAAGATGAAGCAACGTTAAAACTAACCTATGTAATTGGAAAATGCCGTGTAGCACCTATCAGACACACGACGATTCCGAAGTTAGAACTTCAAGCCGCCGTTTACGGAGTTCGTCTAAAGAGACAGATACTGAGAGAACATGACGTGAAAATCGACAAAGTCTATCATTGGACTGATTCATCAACGGTGTTACAGTGGCTACAATCAGCTCACAAGAAGCAACAAGTGTTTGTTGCAAACAGAGCAGCTGAAATACTGGAGAGCTCTTCCATGGATCAATGGAGACATGTCAAAGGCATCGAGAACCCTGCGGACATCGGCATTAGAGGAATGTCTATCGAAGGCCTCAAGGAATCCGTGTGGTTAAACGGGCCGGCATGGCTCCACACAGATGAAGAAAAATGGCCAAAGCCGTGGTGCCAAGCGAACAAAATTGAAGCTGAGCAAGCTACAAGTACTGTAGCCGCAGAAACTAAACTACATCAACCATTTGTTTGGGACCGATACAGCAGCTTCAATAGAATCAGAAACTTTATTGCCTACTGCATGAGGTTCAAGACGAAGCAGAAGGGACTTCTCAAAGCTGAGGAGATCCATGGAGCAGAACAAATTCTGTTGCGATTTGTTCAAGCCGAAAGCTTCCCGAATGTTTCGAAGTCGATAACAAACAGCAAGGAAATCTCAAAAACATTGAACATCGCCAAATTGTCACCCTTCATAGAGGAAGATGGAACAATTCGAGTGAAAGGTCGACTGAAGCATTCAAACCTCGATTACAATGCAAAACATCCAATACTGTTGACAGCAAAGCATCCAGTAGTACAACTTCTGTTGGAGAGAGCTCATCGTGACAACCTACACGAAGGCACAGAATACGTGAGAAACATGCTCCAACAAGAATACTGGATCATTGGAATACGAAATGCGTTACGAAAAATCAAGTCCAGATGCATCAAATGCCAACCCAATCCACCCACCGATGGCGGACCTACCACGAGAACGACTTGATGAACATGTTTTCCCATTCACCCATACCGGAGTCGACTACTTCGGACCCATAGAAGTGAAGTTCCTACGACGTACATTGAAGAGATGGTGCTGCCTCTTCACTTGTCTGACAACCAGAGCAGTACTCATCGAAGTTGCACAGTCATTGGACACCGAGTCATGTCTAGCGGCAGTGACAAGATTCATCGCACGACGTGGCTACCCAAGTACCATCATCAGCGACAACGGCACGAACTTCGTTGGAGCAGCCAAGGAACTCAAAGCATTCATGGACGAATGGGACAAAGCTAAGATTGAAAGTGACTTAGCTCTGAAAAAGATAGTTTGGAAATTCAACCCTCCTGGAGCGCCACACTTTGGTGGAATCTGGGAAAGACTGGTTCAAAGTTGCAAGAAAATGATGATTGCAATCTTGGACAACCGAAGCCTCACAGACGAGGTACTCAGTACAACGATGTGTCTTGTGGAGCAAACTCTCAACGCAAGACCCCAGACAGCAGTAAGTGACGATCCAGAGGATTTGACAGCTCTTACACCCAATCACTTCCTGCTAGGACGAGAAAACGCAAGTGCACCATTTATGCCATCCAGTGAACGCTACCATGATCTCAGAAAATCATTCAAAACGGCTCAAGCATATGCGGACATGATCTGGAAGAGATGGACTCGTGAATATCTTCCACAATGGAATCAGAGGTCAAAGTGGTCAAAGGAACATGTGAGAAACCTGAAAGAAGGAGAACTTGTTTGGATGGTAGACGAGTCAGTGAAACGATGTGAGTACAAGATGGGACGAGTCATCCAAGTCTTCAAAGGCAACGATGGAGTCGTACGATCAGCGAGAGTCAAGATGGCACATGGCGAATTCAACAGGCCGGTGGTGAAATTGGCGCCAGTCTTCTACGATGGTGTTTCCGAGATCGAAAACAGGGCCGGCGATGTTAGCGCCACTAATGAACAGAAGCATGAGCCATCAGACCAACAGAAATGAAATCAAAACTCAGAAACTTGAAATTTTGCCAAAACTCAAAAAAGGTCAAAACTGAAAATTTTTACAAGTTGGGACCGAAAATTTGTCCACCCCCCCGATTTTGGGAAGGGAAAACCTGAGCAACCCAAGGTTTTAGCACACGGTTAGGGTAACCCCTAAGCTATCCATGGACCCAACGAACATCCTTGCATCATACCTACAAGTGATGCTATTAGCACTTATATGGTGCAAAAAGTGCATTTTTGGATATTTTGTCATTTATTGTTAATTTTGCTAAATTGTTAATTCTATGATCTCTTAAGTGTTTATTAAAGGTCATTTGAGGCATTTAGAGTTACGTATGTACCATCAGTGCTTATGTCAACAAAAGCAAATAGTGCGGTAATTTGACATTTACTATGTAAACATTGACTTAAATCACTTTATTCGATTAACCAATCAGAGATCAGTGACAATGATGTTATAAATGATATTTAGCGGATTATTTACTTTAACCCAATTGTCTGAATAGTGTAAATATATTGTATTTAGAACCATTAGAAACTGTCATAAGGAGCAGTTGGCTCTCAGATTGACTATAATTTGATTCTTCATCAGCTTTAGTCTTTTGCGCTAAGTTTTGCTAGATCTTAAGATCTCGAGTGTTATGAGTTAGTTGAGCTTTCTTAACAAGAAGTTAGCAACAGTACTAGCTTTGGGCTGAAGCCTTACAAACTTCAGCACGAGATTGGATATAGATTATCACCAAGGATTTTCTTAACTTCAATCACAAAAAATTAAAGTTACAGTCCTTTATTACAACTGAGCGACTAATAGTTACTACGCGAGTGTTAGTCGATAGCAACCGAGTGAAGAACCAGGCCGGCGTAAAACTCGAGAACCAGGCCGCGAAGTTGGGTTCCGCTGAGATTCTTGAGCAGCCGCAACAAAGTCTTGTTATTAGGGGTAGGATTGCGATTCCATACATTGCCATCGCAAGGGGATCGCCTTGTGTCGTACCTTCCTGAGACAGTATGGTCGACTTACCGATGTAGAGATGAGACGGGTGGCCATAGGAATTCTCTAAGGCAACATGCAAAGATGGGCATAAGGCTTTCACGTTCTCTAAAGCTGTTCGTCTATTGAGCACGTTAAAAGCGTTTTTGGCATCAATTAGAAGAATTGCTTCGTTTTCGGGATCATCAAAACTTTGGCGAAGCGAATGTATGGCATGTTCTATGCCACATTTCTGGCCCAGGCACAGTTGCATGTTTCCACCGAGGGATGTTAGATCTTGCCTGATGCAGTCGACGATTATGCGTCCGGTAATGCGACGCATTACTTCACCAATACCAATAGGTCTCACACCTGGACATTTATCCAGAGCCACTAGTCGACAACCATTGTATGCAATCAAATCATCCGGTGGTATTATGGACGTGGCAAGCCTCTTAGCAAACTTGGCAACAAGCTTGCACAGGTTCGTGGAGGTTTGTCCGAAAGCAGAAAGTAGTCTACGCCAGTCATCGGCATCGAGACCTGAAGGCCCGGCACTGCCATGAGACTTCATTGCATGCTTTCGGACGAGCCTGGCACTGATTTTGTCGAAGACAGAAGGGTGATAAGGAAGCGTGCGTGGATGTTCGCTCTGAATGCAGTTGGGCTCCAAGGGTTGACCTTCAGGATGTTTGTCGCGTAAAATTTCGAGGACCGGTCTACCGTCTATGAGATCGGTAGGTGCGAGCACGCCGCCTTTGTGCTCATCCGAAAGAACGCGAATAGCATTACTGATCTTACCATGAGACATGAAATCGTTGAACATCTTGAGGTCAGAGTGCTGCTGTTTGTTCCTTGAATTCATTCTCATTAGGATTGCCTTCGCTTCACAGAACAGTTCTGAGAAGTTGCAGCTGTACCATGCTTGCAGTCTACGCTTGATGGTCTTATTGTTCGATCCATCGTCCGTGTTCTTTGTTCGACTGAGGGTTAGGTGCGGAAGTATCATACAGAGGGTCAGAGATATATCGGATCTATCCGTGTTTACGGCAATTGGGGAGAGGACACTGTGAAGGGCTTCGGCGAACTGTTCCCCTGTCTTGTTCTTACCGAGCGTGAAGAGCGAGGGCTTCCAAGTGACAACCTCGCGGTATATTTGGCGCACTGTTACCGCGTGATGAGGCTGGAAGTGGTCCCAAAAATTATTCGATGCTGCGGCGACGGAACGTTCGGGGGCGTGCGATGTTGCAGGATCTATGAGTGCAGTGTCGGGAACGATCAAAGCGTTGTGTGGTGCTGGCGTTGCGATTGCTGTTTCAGTGGCTGCGGTGATCTCAGAGCAGTTTTTGCAGCTGAAGTTTTCGGTCCAATCTTTCTCTGCGGCTAGACCACTGCATTTCACGTGCAAATATTTATAACATGTATGACACCAGACGCCTCCCCTACGTTGGGGACCCTTGCAGAGTGGACAATGGGTTTGATCAGCCATCAAGCTGCGGGCTAGGAGTTGGGAAGGCTGCACTGAGGGGGACTAGATTAAGTTAATTACAGGAGAGTAGTAACAGCAACGATATTTAAAGTATTGAATGATGTTAAACAGAATAATAGTGAAAACATGGTTTCCATGAAAGGAGAAGTGCACGGTGTCTTTACAGAACAGGTTAGGTTGAAGAACATTTCTAAATGAGGGTGAAACAATAAACAACTTTAGGGCACAAGAATCAATATAATTATACAAAGCGTAGTTAAGGGCACTGATTTTCTTATTTATGAGGCGATTACAGCTGGTGGGTATAACTTTGGGAACAATCAAATTATTTGGGCTAAATTTAACAATAATCAGCTTAATGAGGAATTTCCAATGCTCTATGAAAGTTTCGATACTACTACGGTGATCATTGAAGCCGGCAATTACTACAAGTGTTCAGCTTCTGGTCTGGGTATTTATTGATAACATCACAGAGATCTAGCAGTTTAGCACCTCGATAGGAGTGAACACAACCCTTTACTTGACCCTCGTCTACATATTTGGTACGAGAAGTACCCAAGACCAAGTCCGAGCAGCTGGAGGGAAGAGGGTAGGCATCAAAACGTCCCATTCACAGAGCCTGCTAACATTCAAAACACAAAAAAAATGCTCTGAAAATGAAATCAATTAGAATGCTACGACCTGATGTGATGAAGGAAGTTCTTTCCTCAATCATTTGCCCTCCTTAGCAAACACCCACGTTCAATATACTACACGTGTGGATAATGCAGCCGATATTCAAAACTCACAAGCATTGACTAAATCAAACTGGAGTGTTCCTTCTGCACCCAGGGACATAACCAAGAAGTCTCAACAACTACTACTATTAGCACCACTCACTGAATCCCTTCTGAATTATTGAAAAAATGTTTTTCATGTGCCTAGCTTACTCTCTCTTTCAATAATTATGTGCCTGAGTCATATGATGAATGGCCCCACATTCTGTATGAAGTCTAACTCCCATTGGCAACCTAACTTCGATGTATCACTCAACATTGGTTGCGTATTGACCAATCAGATTTCACGTCTCACTTGTTATACAGCGTACAATAATTGGTCGTGATATTTTGCTTGGTTCTGATCGATTTCTTTCAAGTCCAACTAGGGCATTTTGCGTTAACTTTCAGCCAAATTGCTAAAAAAACTATCTTTAGCCGATGAAAAAAGAAAAAGGTAAATTAAAAAATGCCCCTCCCCAACACTGGGTGAAAATTGGCTGGTCCGAGGCACTCCCAACACGACGTCCTCATAAAGCATTTCGTATTGTTCAAATCTATCAATAAAATGCTGATATATACAAATATTACCTGAAAAAGTTTAACAAAAAACAGACAGCATTAGAAAACAAACAACTAATGACGAAAGTACATGAGTCAAACTAACAGCCTCCCTTCTTCAACCACAGCTCCACCAGTGCATGAGAAGACAAGCGGACAAAAAGTTGCTTTCTCAAACTCAGTTATTCTTAGTCATATGTGTTCTTTTTAAAAGATTCATGGTATTAGTAGGCTTCGCCACTGCTTTCAGGGCAACTTTTTGCCAGCGGTTTAAAAATTTACTTTTCAAAATAGGTTTTCTTGAACTTCGATTCCCGAAATACGTTGGCCTTGATATGTATCTTGCATCATCATCAGTTGTCGTTGATTTGAGAGCAAAAGTTTCCCATTACAACGGATGAAGAAGAGGTTCGAGCTAGACTTCTTGACAGACATCACTTAACAAGTTCGCAGAGGAATCGCAAAGTTCATTAAGTCTTATTTGGGTGTATCTTCTTTTCGAACAGTGGAGCGCATGTACCGCAGTGAAGTTTTCATTGCATGTTTTCATTGATGGCATCTTCAGTCGTTCCCAGCCATAGCGAAGGGCAATACCATCACGAAAGTCGTTAGGTCAAACTTATATGGTTTTAGGGGCATAGCTTGCAACCAGCTTCATGATCGTTTTTCACTAGCCTTGTCAAGTGAGCGAATCTCGTTTTTATTTAATTGGCTCTTAATTCTTGTCTTATTTGATTTGATACCAAGTTCTCTACTTTTTTATTTCAAGTATTATTTGTTGCTGCTTTGGTTTGGTTTTAGGTAGAGTTAAGGATAAGGGACTAAACAGTTGAAAGGATTGTTCATATTCTTTAAGACGGTCTTCAGGTATAAGGATTTTCAGGCCGACCTCCCGGCAACAAAAAGAGATTCCGGTGATTTTGATTATAGGCGGGATTGTTTAATAGAATAGGTAATAGCTCATCGTTGATTGATTTCTCACATTCTTCGAAATGATCTTCAATAGTAGGTGTTGTACGAGCTAAATGTTGAGTTTATGTCGAACCAATGAAATTAACAATTTATAAACTTTTTGAGTTGAAACATTGGCAAGAGCGGCCAGCTTTTACAACGACCATTTTTGCTGTTTTAGTGATCTTTCTACAAACTTTTTTCTTTTTTTCTGCATTATCAGAACCTCTTTATCCCAATTTTGTCTGTTTTTGATCTATTGTCCTTTTGATCTATTGTTTGATTGTCCCAAGAAGCGCATGCTATTGCTTATGCAAGTATAAACACAATTTGTCAACTGGGACTTTGAAACAATGAAGGTGGAGACAGAATACATTCAGTAACATTATAACTTCAAGTAAGGATCAAAGTGCCGACAAACACTGGAAAACGGGATTGCACAGCATATATGTTTTTTACGGTATTCCCATGTCAAAGCTAACACGACAGAAACTGGTAAACTAACCACAGCGGGTACCCCTGACTCATTGAAACTGTCGTTAGTAAACGGGGTAAAAATTGTTTGGGTATAAAATCTCTAAACTTCTGATGAAGACAGTTTATTTTTCAGACGATAAAGGCGTATGTAAATATGAAAAATGTTTAGCACACTTAAGTGTAACCCTATTCTGAAAAATCTCCTCTCTATGCTTGGGCCTGCAAAATTAGAGGAAAGCAAAATTTTCACACAACCAGTGAAAGTCAAAAAACTTGTGAACAAGATGAGGTGAAATGATTAAAATCTCAGATATGCGACAAGCAAATAAAATACATTTATGGAAAGAAAAATTTCCGTTTTAATTTTTTTCTATTAAACTATTCACCAAACTTTTCAATTTGATTTCTTTTACTATTCAGCACTTGCCTAAAAAACTCAACAGTAAACATGCTCGTCTTGTCAGTTAGTTCTACACAGACTCTTAGAGTTACCTCGTGTTTGGTATCATTCGAAAAAGTTCTGTTGGAAAAAATTGTATAAAACTAATTTGAAATTGACGCTACATCGGAAAAAGCAGTGGTTATTTCTCGAGTTTTTAAAAGCTGGTAAATCTGTAATCCAACAAATTGTATCATACAAAGCTTCATGCTGTAAATAGGCCGAGAAGTTCGTTTTTAAAAGAGAAGCGCTTCAAATTCTTGCCCGTGGGGTGTCAATCCCACTATTTATCAGTCTATTTCAGTTTATCTTTTTCCAGTTGTTACATATTCTATATTTGCGCA
Source organism: Convolutriloba macropyga (assembly GCF_964194025.1). Classification (NCBI taxonomy): domain Eukaryota; kingdom Metazoa; phylum Xenacoelomorpha; order Acoela; family Convolutidae; genus Convolutriloba; species Convolutriloba macropyga. Next base: position 11,279,105 of record NC_134470.1, read on the forward strand.
CTATTCGCCAGGTGCACTTGTTCAGTTGATTGAATCTTTTTGTACAAGAATTTTTTGTTGATTACTTCGCCGTAGTTTCTGCATACGCGGGAAAAAGTTATAATTGTGTTTTGTTCCATGGAAAAAGTTCTTATACGCTTTTGCAGGTCTGTTTTTTTTATTTCTGCCTAGTTCTTGTCTCGTTTTTTCTCTTCATTTTTTCGATTTCAAGATCTTTTTCACCCCAGTCCAGCGATATCAGAAGTAGCAAGTTAGTAGTTTGAGTTTTGGTAAGCATTCCTCGTATCCTGATACTTGTCCATTGACAATCCAAATTGTTGCTTTAATCTGAAGTGATTCGACTTTCAATAGGTTGGTCTTGCTGTAAGCATTGTGACAGCATATCTGATGTAAGCATTGTGACAGCATATCCGAAGTAAGTGTGAACCTTTGCTGAGATGATGCTTTTGTTTTATATCTTGCGTTTTATCTGGATAAACGCACCAATTGATTTTTGGGTCCGGATCTGACATTTTTCTGTCCATTTGAGATTTGAAGAGATGTGGAGCCCTAAGTCTTGTTGTACTGGGGCTTAGTTCATGTTAGTTTTGTTTAAACTTGCCGAAAGCTGACATTTTAGGTTCATTAGCTTGCATTTCGAGGCCTTGATCTCTATTTGGTTTTCCCTCTACCTTTTTTGATGGGGCTGATTTCAGTTTTCAATTCAGATTTGGCTCTGTGCAATCACTTTAAAGTTTTCTGAAAACCATATATTTCTATTTCGGGTTTGATGCTGGGGAAATCATTAATGAAAATTGGGAACAGCAGGGTTCTGAGGATGGATCCTTGAGGAACACCACACGTGACATCCAGGTAATCAGAGCAGTGATTATTTATCTTCACGTTGCATTTCTTCAAAGTATGAATTGCAGAAGTGTCGCCGATTTAAAAAATATTTCGATTTTTTCAAGCTTCTCTGTAAAGCAATGATTGAGAGCTTTTGTCGAAAGCTTTGGTAAAATCCAGAAAAAGGATGGTGAGTCTGTCAACCGTCTCATCGTCGTAATTATTATAGCTGAATCTAGGAAAATCAAAAGCTGAATTGATGCAGATCTGTGTTTTCTAAATCCAAGCTGATTTAGGTGCAGCCATACTTTCAGAGCCTATAGAGGGCACTGAAGATAGGTCTTTTGATCAATTTAGAAAAGCAACAGAGAAAACTAATGGGTCCGTTACACTTGACGTTGGCTTTATTATCTTCGTTGAAGATTGGCGAGATTTGGCTAATTTTCCAGTACTTCGGGCACAAGACCTTGTATAGTACTTTCTACAATACTAACCTAGTGGCTTTCATCATTGTTTCAAGATGAATTTTCTCTGATCCCTTTGCTTTGGTTAAATTCAGACTTTCCAATATCTCCTCAATTTCAACATATGTAATTTCAGTGGTGTTTAGAAATCGAAGTTAGGGATGGGCCTGCGTTGGTTTCTTTTCACTGTATACACTTTTGAATAACAGGTTGAATAGGTTAGTTTTTTCTATCGTATTTCTGAGGTACAGAAGGAGGCACATTTGTGTGGTTTCGGATGCTGGCTAAGTACTTTTGGACATTACTCAACTGTATTGTTCAAAAAACTTCCACCTCATAGTTTGCAACGTCATTGTTTGTTGCATTCCCAATTTATCGTTCTAGGAGTTTCAGTTTAAGTGTTCTGCTTAGATTTCGAATTTAGCATTTTCGTTTTTTGGATTGCAGTTTCTTTCATTAGATGAGACGTTGAAGTAGCAACCCAGCTTGGGAGGCTCACCAAATGCTTTGTTATTTTGGAAATTATTGTTGATACGGTTTCCAATCCAACCGTACCATTGTTTAAACAAGAAATTAACATTGCTGAAGCAGTATGGTTTCAGGGGATTTTTAATATAGTTTTGTTCAATTTGATTCCGCTTTCCTGTAAGCATATTCGTCTTTTCTTTGTTAATTAAAAGTCGTGTTGTTCAGTGTGACCGTTTTAATTGGGAAGTGGTTTGACAGTGGTTTATCATTGAAAGAGTTGAATGAGTATTTTCAGTTAACGTCTTTGTCTTAGTTTGATTCAATTATCTGCTCCGGGTTGTCAGTCAACACAACGTCCAGTTTCTGCATAATGATATTTGTAAAGCTGACTCTACAATGAGATTAAATATTTCAGATTCCTATTCATCGGATGACGACATTGTGTTCATGTAAGTTTTTGGGAGATTGAGGTCTCCTGCTATCAATGTGCATTCACACGGTTTGCAGTCGCTCTCTTTGTTGAGTTCCTTGATAATACTATCAATATTTGTATTATTCCAGAGGTAGGGACTTCCAAAATTTTTAAATTGTTGGTCAATACGTTTAAAAGCAGGCTGATTGTGAAATAAAATAGCATCATCGGCAAATATGAAAAATCTCATTGACAAAAATAAAAATTTTGTATATATCATGACAATCATTATCATACAAAATGAGAAACAATGGGCCCAGCATTGATCTTCACGCAAGACCGCCAAAACGATTAAATTTCTCCGAAAACTGACAGTAGTAGTATTAATGGTGTGGACCACAGCGATGCAGAGGGTTGACAACCCTAAGTATTAGGGTACAGTATAGCGTGCTCCATGAATGAGGGTCGCCTCACATGCCATAAGATAGAGCGTAGCCAACTAAATGTATTGGTACCACTTGTAGCGGACTACTTTCATTAGGATTTGGTATTGCCATCTACATGTCTTAAGGTTAGGTGATACATATACCTGAATTCAATGAACCTGTTCACATATAAGTGTAGCTTTAAAGCGCAAGATGGCGCAGTGGTTGCCTGCTGGTCCAGATGTCGGTCGGTAAAAACTACCTCTTGCTAAAGACTTGGACACAGTACTGTAAATAAATTGTGTTTTAGTTGTCTTTTCGACGATCAATAATTTGAGAAGTGTAACTCTTGAAGTACATTCAACTGTTTGGTTATCAAAGTTGAAACAGAAAAGATTGAGTAACTAACGGAATTAAGGAATTTAGGAAAAAATCTTTGTCTACTTCATGAAGTTTTGACCATTTTCACATTCAGTTCATAATTTTTACATAAAATTACTAATAAAGTATCATATATGAACGTCATGATCGTTGTTTTGCTGGATAAAGTTAAAGAGATAAATTGCACTAAAACATTTGTAAAATGGACACAAATTATCATTTTTCTGTAGTCAACTTTGCATGAGTTTCTAATGTTTTTTCTCTAAAAAAACTGTATTGTGTGTCTTGTGAAGCCACATATTCAGCACAATAGGACATTTTTCTGGCTCTGCAATCATTACCCAAGGCTCTCCAGTATCACTAATTGGAGAGGTGTTTCTTAAAACACAGCTGAAAAATGCAGACTTGGGATACAATTTGTCGGAAATGGTCTAAAATAACGGAATTTTGGCTCTGCGATTGTTTCAGTAAAAAGCCTCAGGGAAACTCTATCCATGACAAACAATTTTTCTATGTTTTTCAAGAAACTTTAAAGCAATGAGTTTTTGCTGAAATGGTTCGTTTTTTTTAAAAAAAGCAACAGTAACTGGTCTGTTTTCTTTGTTTGAATCAATTCTTTTTTTCGATTTCTTGTTTGTATCAAAAGAGTCACTATGAACGATTGGACGGAAGAAAACAATAAAACTTGAAAATTACCAAAAGATTTAAGAAAAAACGAAAGATTTCTCGGTATTCTACGTTCATTTTCAAATACCAAATTATTTGGTGAACAAAATTACAATTAAGTGCTAAAAATAATCTAAAAATCCAAATAAAAATTACAAAAAACAAAAATACAAAATCTCCCATTACAGATATTAATAATCTTGAAGCCATCGAACAACTTAACAATACAAAAAAGTCCTGGTTAACGCAATAACCGTCAAACATTTCTAACAGACAATCCGAACTCATCCATTTTCACAATGAAAAATTCTTAACCATAAATCAATTAGCTGTGTCACGAATCTACCGTGATATCGGAAAACATTTCTATTCGGGTATTTTGTTACCCCTATGTTCAGTATTGTGAAGGGAAGTGACACTGAAACCAATTACCTTATATTTCTGTAAAGCTGTAAATCCTTCGTTAACACTCATTGATTTTAATTTTGCTACATATTATCTAAAATCGTTAGTTCTATCTTTTGAGACCAAAGCTCTTCCTCGGCGGACAGGTTTAGTTTCATCGATTCACTTGGGAACAGATTTACTTGCAACTGGCTTGTGACTGCTGGATTTCTGTTTATTGCTTTTTCAATTCGTTTTATTGGAAAAATGTTAAAATAATATTTTTGAAAAACCTGGTTCTGTCCCAACGGAATTTAAAATATACGCTTTATTTTTTACCTAAAGTTCTATCAGGCAGGTTGATGAATTAACTGGTATTTGATAGACTGATGATAGAATTCATCAACATTATTAATCCTTTTAACGAGGAGTATTCAAGAATCATAGGGGAGACCTAAGGATTGAAAGAGATCATGTAAAACATGGGGCTCCATCCAATTCATTTTTTAAAAAAAATTTTGGTATTAAGAAGCAAAATCTTTTCCACTTGAAACAAAAATATGGTTAACTAAGCGTAATAGGTAGTTCCATTTCTCAAAAAAGTTCTTCTTAACAATCTATAGTCAATATTTTTCAAAGTTGTTATGGTCTGTTTCAAATTCACATGAATTGCAAGCCAAATGACCTTTTTTTGAAGCGTTAGTTCGAGGAAAAAATTAAGCCATCTGTCCGTAGAGCCCATTTAGATTGTAAACTTTTGAAATGTACGAGTTCACTTCGAAGCTTGCGAGGAATGAGTGCAGCATGTTGAGCACCAGCGTAGGATACTTTATTTGGTCTTCTCTTACTGTTTAGTCTAAATCGGTTTCGCCTTGATTGTCTTTTAGCATAAAGTCATCAAATATTTTTCCATTATGTAGCTTGACAATCATCTGAAGAAGAGATTTTTCTGTCATGTCAAGATGAACACTTTTCTCTCTTTCAAACTCAAACTCAGTGTAATTTTGGTTCAATGAAAACTACTCAGTTGGTTCCAAAAACAATATCTGGCTAAAATATATTGCAAAAATTTTTTATCTGTCCATAAAAAAGCTGCTATCTTTTGTTGATTTTGTGTTCATTTTAGCAAGGATAAAAACTTTTCCAATTTCTGGAGGACCTTTCAAATATTGCGACGTATTTTAATTTCTTCTACACATGGTTGTCTACATAAAGTCTTTTTCGAGCATCTACAACCACGGGAGTCATTGTTTTTTTCCCAGGTGAAATTTTTCTAATTTCTTGTGCAGCTATACTAGGAAAATCAGCAACAACTGTTTCAGCTGCTGAGACAACATGTCTCCTCAAAATGGAGTGGCTGTCCTTCTCATTTTTTGTCTAAAAGCACCTTTTCCCTTCCGCCCTGAATATTTACAAAAATACGGTATTTTTTTCGTACAACAACCAATTTCCGTACCTTTCATATGAAAAATAATAATCAGAAATTTTTCTAAACATCAGTGAAATTCTTATTAAGGAGTTCTTTAAAAATTTTCAAACTCTAGATTTGCAATGTCTTGACAATTCACGTATTGCCTTAATGAGATGACATCTCAGTTCACGACATTTGATTTGAATGGTACGACTATTGAGAGAGCAGTTTTTGCATCACCCACTTTTTGTATTCAAAAAAGTCACTATTTATGTTTAAAGTATGCAATCGAATTATAATAAAAGAGAAATTGGGAAATTGGGGATCAGCACCACTCATTGGCACACACATCCCGAAAAGAGCTTCGGAGACATGACAAAGAACCTTAATAAAAATAACAAGTAGAGAGTTCTCATTAGCAAGGCTCAACGAAACTGAATTTTTAAAAAGTTTGTTAGGCTGTAAATGGACTGGTGATAACTCATATTTCTCTGGCTCCTAAACTTTCTGGTTAATTTCTCTTAAAATACTGAATATTGAGGGATATGGAGTCGGATGAAGAGTCTATTAGCCCGAAGCTCTGATATTTGTTGTGCTTTCATCTAGATCGAAGAGTTTACAATCTGTCTTGTTTTGGTACAAGGAAGGATACGGCAATCTTTTTATTGCTACCTCCCGTTCTCTCTCAAAACCTAATTCGTGTCTGTAGAAAAACGTAAATGAAGCCAAAATTTGAATTGAGTAACAATCAAACAAGTAGTTCGAAACCAGTTCTACAGTAAAAGGTTTCCCCTTCAATTGATACATTTTGAAAGGTTTTGTTCGTAAAATTTTCCTAAAACTTTATCAACTTGCTACCCGTGAAGTTCATAAAATGGAAAGTTATAAGTGATCGTTTCGACGAAAAAACAGTTTCAAAGATTTCTCTTGGAATCTTTGATTTGCAACAATTTCTCGAAAAATATCTAATTTTGGTTTGCCAAATTTTCACCCTCGTTGTGGCCGTTTATCATGGTCGCTTATACTGCTTAGTATGTTAATTGTAAGAGATGAGCGTAAAGTCTTTGGAGATTTAACTCTTGATCGGTTAACGCTTGTGTTCAGTTTGTTGAGAAATGAGTCTCTTTGAATGTACCTATACTTAGTTTTCAGCAGCTTTTGTTCCACTTCTAGTTGAGTAAATTTCCATTGTCTGTTTGTGGCAATTTTTTTGAAATTCTCACAAGAACTCCGTTTTCTGATCAACTGGTACTCTCACTAGCATTATTGAGAGATCAACTTGTGAGAGATCAAATTTGAATTGAGTAACAATCAAACAAGTCGTTCGAAACCAGTTCTACAGTAAAAGGTTTCCCCTTCAATTGATACATTTTGAAAGGTTTTGTTCGTAAAATTTTCCAAAAATTTTATCAACTTGCTACCCGTGAAGTTCATGAAATGGAAAGTTATAAGTGATCGTTTCGACGAAAAAACAGTTTCAAAGATTTCTCTTGGAATCTTTGATTTGCAACAATTTCTCGAAAAAAATCTAATTTTGGTTTGCCAAATTTTCACCCTCGTTGTGGCCGTTTATCATGGTCGCTTATACTGCTTAGTATGTTAATTGTAAGAGATGAGCGTAAAGTTTTTGGAGATTTAACTCTTGATCGGTTTACGCTTGTGTTCAGTTTGTTGAGAAATGAGTCTCTTTGAATGTACCTATACTTAGTTTTCAGCAGCTTTTGTTTCACTTCTAGTTGAGTAAATTTCCATTGTCTGTTTGTGGCAATTTTTTTGAAATTCTCACAAGAACTCAGTTTTCCGATCAACTGGTACTCTCACTAGCATTATTGAGAGATCAACTTGTGAGAGATCAAATTTGAATTGAGTAACAATCAAACAAGTCGTTCGAAACCAGTTCTACAGTAAAGGATTTCCCCTTCAATTGACAAATTTTGAAAGGTTTTGTTCGTAAAATTTTCCGCAAATTTTATCAACTTGCTACCCGTGAAGTTCATAAAATGGAAAGTTATAAGTGATCGTTTCGACGAAAAAACAGTTTCAAAGATTTCTCTTGGAATCTTTGATTTGCAACAATTTCTCAAAAAAAATCTAATTTTGGTTTGCCAAATTTTCACCCTCGTTGTGGCCGTTTATCATGGTCGCTTATACTGCTTAGTATGTTAATTGTAAGAGATGAGCGTAAAGTTTTTGGAGATTTAACTCTTGATCGGTTTACGCTTGTGTTCAGTTTGTTGAGAAATGAGTCTCTTTGAATGTACCTATACTTAGTTTTCAGCAGCTTTTGTTTCACTTCTAGTTGAGTAAATTTCCATTGTCTGTTTGTGGCAATTTTTTTGAAATTCTCACAAGAACTCCATTTTCCGATCAACTGGTACTCTCACTAGCATTATTGAGAGATCAACTTGTGAGAGATCAAATTTGAATTGAGTAACAATCAAACAAGGTGTTCGAAACCAGTTCTACAGTAAAGGATTTCCCCTTCAATTGACACATTTTGAAACGTTTTGTTCGTAAAATTTTCCGCAAATTTTATCAACTTGCTACACGTGAAGTTTATAAAATGGAAAACTCTAAGTGATCGTTTTGACGAAAAAACAGTATCAAAGATTTTCCTTGTAATCTTTGATTTGCAACAATTTCTCAAAAAAGAATCTCATTTTGGTTTGTCAAACTTTCACCCACGTTGTGGTCGTTTATCTTGGTCGCTTATACTGCATAGTATGTTTACTGTAAGAGATGAGCAAAAAGTCTTTGGAGATTTAACCCTTGATCGGTTAACGCTTGTGTTTATTTTGTTGAAAAATGAATCCTTTTGAGTGTACCTATACTTAGTTTTCAGCAGCTTTTGTTTCGCTTCTAGTTGAGTAAATTTCCATTGTCTGTTTGTGGCATTTTTTTTGAAATTCTCACACAAACTCCGTTTTCCGATCAACTTGTACTCTCACTAGCATTATTGAGAGATCAAATTGTGAGAGATCAAATTTGAATTGAGTAACAATCAAACAAGTCATTCGAAACCAGTTCTACAGTAAAGGATTTCCCCTTCAATTGACACATTTTGAAAGGTTTTGTTCGTAAAATTTTCCGCAAATTTTATCAACTTGCTACCCGTGAAGTTCATAAAATGGAAAGTTATAAGTGATCGTTTCGACGAAAAAACAGTTTCAAAGATTTCTCTTGGAATCTTTGATTTGCAACAATTTCTCAAAAAAGAATCTCATTTTGGTTTGTCAAACTTTCACCCACGTTGTGGTCGTTTATCTTGGTCGCTTATACTGCACAGTATGATTACTGTAAGAGATGAGCAAAAAGTCTTTGGAGATTTAACCCTTGATCGGTTAACGCTTGTGTTTATTTTGTTGAAAAATGAATCCGTTTGAGTGTACCTATGCTTAGTTTTCAGCAGCTTTTGTTTCGCTTCTAGTTGAGTAAATCTCCATTGACTGTTTGTGGCATTTTTTTTGAAATTCTCACACGAACTCCGTTTTCCGATCAACTTGTACTCTCACTAGCATTATTGAGAGATCAACTTGTGAGAGATCAAATTTGAATTGAGTAACAATCAAACAAGTCGTTCGAAACCATTTCTACAGTAAAGGATTTCCCCTTCAATTGACACATTTTGAAAGGTTTTGTTCGTAAAATTTTCCGCATATTTTATCAACTTGCTACCCGTGAAGTTTATAAAATGTAAAACTATAAGTGATAGTTTTGACGAAAAAACTGTATCAAAGATTTTCCTTGTAATCTTTGATTTGCAACAATTTCTCAAAAAAGAATCTCATTTTGGTTTGTCAAACTTTCACCCACGTTGTGGTCGTTTATCTTGGTCGCTTATACTGCATAGTATGTTTACTGTAAGAGATGAGCAAAAAGTCTTTGGAGATTTAACCCTTGATCGGTTAACGCTTGTGTTTAGTTTGTTGAAAAATGAATCCTTTTGAGTGTACCTATACTTAGTCTTCAGCGGCTTTTGTTTCGCTTCTAGTTGAGTAAATTTCCATTGTCTGTTTGAGGCATTTTTTTGAAATTCTCACACGAACTCCGTTTTCCGATCAATTTGTACTCTCACTAGCATTATTGAGAGATCAACTGGTGAGAGCTGCTACATCGGCGGTGAGGACTTTGAGTACACTGTTTGAACTCGATATGAAAAGATGTCAACAGATGTTAATTTAAACCTCCGTTTTAAGAATACATCAATTTATCTATATAGGCCAGATCGAGGCAACAGAACGCTTTGATTTGCGCAGCAAAAAGTATTCTTTTAAGATTTCGCCTTGCAAGGGTGTTTTTTGTGTAAATGTTGTCACCGCACAAGAAGTAAGAAAAATTTTTTCAATAAACCAATTGCTTTCCAGACATTTTATGACCCCTATGTTGCTTTTCTGTCACTGAACAATTCTCATAGCTTGACGTTTTTGGGCTCTGAAAGGAATGCGGCTCCTCTGTCTTTGCTTTTGGCAGCTCTGGTTAATACTTTGTGAGGATTTAATCAGGTAGCTTCAAGTATTATATAATACATATTGGTGAAATCAACACTCGTTCTTTTTAACGCATAAAGAACGTTAATAAAGCTGAATGTGTATCTCTTCTCTTCGAGGAGTTTGAGTCAGTGAGAGATAACTTAACTCGCTATGATTTCATTAATCGATCACCAATCGATTCAATTGGGGTCTGTTTTGCTCTGGCAGTGGTTTCCATGCAGAAAGATTTCAGTATTTTCCTCAATTCTGTCTAGTTCTTTAACATCCAAACTAAACCTTTCTTTGTAGAATTGTCGCCAATCAAATCAAACTAACCCTTCTCACGACAAGCAGTCAATGATAGTTGAAATTAAATTTGAAATAACCTTCTCTCTTTTTCTTGAACATGAACATGCTCACTCTTCAATTTTTCCAGTTATTTTAAGAACCAATCGATGTTTTACCTGTTGATGGTGTCTCGTTTTTGATCTTCCTGCCACTCCACTCTGAGCTGGTTTACATTGTAAACATTACAAACCGAAAAAAGACTCTTGGACAACTTCATACCATTGTTCTCCTGAAGCTCAGTGAAAACTTTTGGAACATGTCAGAGTAGAGAGATCTTGTGTGCTCTCAATCCAAACATGTGGTTGTTTGGTCGCGTTGAAGAAGGTAAATAATGAAGGTATTGATCCGCTATTTGTGCAAAACAGAAGAGAGTTGGCTGTGGCTGGGGTCATATCAATAAGTAATTGATCATGAGGAATACAAGTCGTTTTGTTATACCAGTTTCGCAATTGTGATCCTGACCATAACTGTTAACAATGAGTGTTTATTTGCAGCACATCAACAGACGACTTGAACAGTACGAAATGAGTTTTTTACTCTAAATCTCATCATTTCTAATCTGATAAAAGAAATTGTGTTTATTTATATGTTACTGAGTTATTTATATCTTCCCGTAATTTCATTTTTTATAAAAATTGAGAAGTTTTGTAGCAAGATTTGTCAGCCCTTCACAGAAATATTTTCCATATATCTTCAGTTTTTGAATAAAATTACAATCAACTCTTGGATTCAATTCAAATTATATAATACAATGGACATTAAAAGATTGACATTTCTGATACAAGCAGTAAACATTGTCGAACTCTAATTGAAGAATTCTAATGGTCAGCCGATCATTTATAAGATGAGATGTCTCAGGTCCACATGGACCAACCACTAAAAAATTCGTTCTTTTTGCAATTAAGTTATCTAGACTGTTGTTCCTTCGGATGTTGTTTCCAATGTCATCCTAAATAAATTCGATGCCAAAAGTTTATGTTAAGTAACTGCGAGAAAAAAACAACCAGAGATTTTTACATTTCTCTCCAAAGCAAGTTATATATATATATATATATATATATAGATATATATTTATAAATATATATATAAATATATATATATATATATATATATATATATATTTATATGTACATATATATATATATATATATATATATATATATATATATATATATATATATATATATATATATATATATATATATATATGGTTCAGTTAAAAGAATTTTTCTAGCATCTCACTGATAACGTTTAAATGAAAGATCATACAGATAAAGTGTTGAGTTTGACTTTTGTCTTTGATGATACGGGGACAAAAAAACAACTAGAGCTCTATAACAAATTTGGTCAAAACATTGGAACAATTGTCGTACTTAAAAACTATCAACAAAACCGAAATTATACCAACTTAGCCTTTATCTATACGTTTTCTCATTTAACACTTATCATTGAGATAAGAAAAAAGTTTCAAATGAATTACCATGTATATAAATAAAAACATGAGATCATCTTCTAAAGAAATAAACCTGAAGAACCAAATATTGCATTTTCACAAGATTTTTAAACAAATAGATTGAAAAAGGAAAATAATTCAAAAAATTAAGCCAAACAACACAATTTGTATTATCAATAGTTGTGTAACGCTACGACAAATTTTTTTTCGATTCACTAAATTTCTGATTCATTTTTTCTTTGATTTGTAAAAATATAAATGTATTGATTTTTGAGTTAGAATATTAAACGACAAAATACCGTGAAAAAAGTATAAACTTAACAGCGATTAATTGTAATAAAGAAATCTGAGTTCATGATACGTGAGCATAAATTTGTTCTCTGCACCATGCAACATCTTCAAGTGCCGATAAGGGTATGTGTGTAACATTTTAAGATACTATCTTCTTGGAAGTTAGCTTGGAGGCTTTTGCATATCCAAAATTGTCCGGAACTTCCCTATCTCTACACAAATATTTCGTTAGGATTTTTTCCGATGTTTTTGCAAAGCATTCAATTGTAGGTAAACATTGTTGATCAATCATGGATAGTGCTTCTAAGAAACCATTTTTTACATTTTTCCATCTGATCTCATGTACTTTTTTGCAAATTCCACTTTGCTTGAGATTATTCGTTGTAGTGAATTGGTGGGAAGAATGTGTATTCCAACACAATTCCATCCTTATCAACTCTTTAACATTTGTTCATTTCAAGCCATCATTTTCAAACGCCATCGGATCATGCTTGTCTAGACAGCAACAATTACAACTTGATTAACGTTCTTGTATTTAAAAATAAAGAAGAGGGCAAAATTTAATGGTGAGCTGCGGAGCTGGGGAGTTGCGATAGTTTGTAAAAGTAACCAGGTACCTGCTATGATGGTTTTTTTCAAAATCATGTCAAATGGCACATAAACAGAGATTTAGTGAAGAAACCTCCAATAGAGAGTTTCCATTTCAAATTTTTCCTCAGTGAGGACACTGTCGCCTGTTTTCCGGCGAATTGATCCCTTTATCCCAAATTGTAGAAGCTGCAGGGACTGTTACGTTTTTGGCAACTAGCAGATCTTGAAACTGTGGTTCCGTAACTATTGAAAATGTTTACAGAGTAACAAAATCACTAGCTTTGTTTCATTTCAACCAATATAATTCAGATACTTTATTAGCTTCCTATAAGGGAAAGAAGGTTTGCGAAATGTTCTGCTAGCTTTTTATGTTATCTCCATGTCAGAGCCACCTTTTAATAGTACTCCCCTGATATCCACTTCACTGATGTTAAAAAGTGGCAATTTCTCAATTGTCTATGAAACACGCACTTAGATTCAGAAATTTGGAAATCTATGTCTTAATTTTTTAGGGACATTTTGTGCTTCAACGACAGCAAATATTGTTTCAGCTCATACTCCACAGTCGTGTTCTATTGAAATAAAACTCAATTTTCTCCAATTTTTCATTATCCATTGAACGGCTCCTTCTTCAGGAGAAAAAAAGCTCTTTAAATTGTAATCTCCAAGTCAAAATTGATAGTACGGTTCAAATAGGGCAGCTTTTTCATTTTTAAAGACTTGACGATTTAGTTCAGAGTAGTTTTGAGCTCTCCTAAGATTTCGAACACATTAAATTTACCAAACTCTTTTTGATCAGAACTAAAATCCATGACTTGTTGTAGCATCGAAAATTCAAAAAAATGATTTTTTTTATATTAAATGACCCTCAAAAAACAGAACTTTGTTTTATGGTAAAGATATCATCGTTGTGAAAACATTTGCCTAATAAGGAATTGGAAAATAAGTTAAATTGTACTTTATTAGCAAGTGAAATTCGAGTCTGAAAGTTTCGATTAAAAATGAGTAGTATAAAAAGATTCTTTGTGTTTAGAATGTCTGTTTTGCATAAGTGAGAGGTAGTAACAAATATATTTCGGGGCAAAAAAACATTAACTTTTGTTACCCCGATCTTTTTTGAAATGTGTCTTTGCTCAATATGAGTTTTAGTTAATTTGTATTAAAGTAGCTTATTCCATTATTTGGAAATTTTAATCTTTTATGGTGAGCAAGTTAATTTCCTTATTTGGACGTGCTATGTAAAATTTTCGCTGCTTCTGATCAAATAGCAGCAGTTTTATTTTCAATTGTTGATACAGTTTTGATTTTTGTGTCTCTTTTAGGCGATTGATAAGAAAAAGTTACGAAAAATAGTTGTTCGTATCTATATCTTTCAAATATTATAAACCATAATTTCTTACAATGCTTTTTACAATACTATTTCTGTAACCTTAACTTTGGTATCCCATTATTCTTATTTCTTCTTCTACCGAAAAAAAGCCTCAAAAAATTGGAAGATCTTTCAGGTATATATCAGATTGCTTAAAAATTTTGTGTAAACATATATTTTTTGGTACTGTTTTCAAAGAATCAGGACGTGTCTTTACTACGCTAGACAGAGCAGTAAACCACAATTATCAGAACAAATCTGTTTAGAATATAGCCAGTGTTTCGAAAAAGAGATTGGATAGAGAGTAAACTACCAGACCTTTACTGCGAGTTGAACAAAGTAATTCCATTACACAGATGGTAGTATCTTTTTTCCCGGACAGTATTCCGTTATTTCGACACTCAAAATATGAAATAATAAAAATGGTTAACTGTTTGTTAGACGGGCATGGTTAAATTGACAACTTGACAACCCTATGTTGTGTTTTGAATATAGACAAGATTGGATTCTTCTATTTGGATCAATTATTGTTACTTAGCTACAATCTTATGTTTATTTAATTATCAAAAGATCCTCGTTTTGAACAACCTTAGATCTCTAGTGGTAACCAGTACTAATATTTCCAAAATATGTAGCTGGCTTTTCTTTGGCTAAATCTACGTATAGGATTCAAACTCGGTGCCGTATCTTAAAATGCTTGAAACAACTCTCACTTAAGGACGGCGAAGACTGTTCAGACACCGGGTTTACCCAAACTCATTGAATCCACACAGAAACAAAAACAGTCGGTTAAACTTTGCTCTTTCAATTAGTTTGCATACCACAAGCCGAAATGATCGGGTTCTGTATTTAGTCAGCACGGCAGCACAAAAATAGACGCTGTTTTGAAAACAGGGAGTACTTGGCCAACTTTTGAAGCATCTGCCACGAGATCTGAACAGAATATCCATTAAGCAGATATTTGGTGAAATAATGGACAATTACAGGACACTTGGCTTGTGTAATTTTGACTGGAAAAATGTCCAGGCCAGAAGATTTTTTTCAGCCTCATAACGGTAGCAGACAAATGGCATCACAAACATACATTGTTTTGTTTTCTGGGAAATTATTTTTTCTTGATGGACTTTTTCTCACTCAATGGCACGATTGGTTGAGATATTTGCAAAATTTTCATTGGAAAAAATTTAAATTTCTTCCTGCTGTACATGGTTATTTTTTGTTTTGACTGAGAAAGGATTCTTTTGGTTGCTTCGGACTATTAATTCTTCGAAGATATTTGATGAACTGTCTTTTAGATACATCCACCTGGTTGCAGCAACTGGCATAGATGCGGCTTTTGGCACTCTTAATTATCTTTCCTACCAGAATTCTGCACAACCTGATAACTGTTAGGAAACCAGAATCATTTCGTGAACTTCTGAAGAGAATATTCCAATAATTGATGATTTTTTTTAGCTCTAAAGTGACTTTTGAGGATAGTGTATACGTCAACAAAAACACTGAGACAGTTAGTGAAGTTTGCAAATTGAAGGCTAAGACCGGTATGCAGTTCTACTTTTATCAATTAATAATAATAATAATAATAATAATAATAATAAATTGTTTACGGTTGGGTTGGTACAGAATCATTATCGTTAATTTTACATTAATTGCAAAAATAGAACACTTTTGATTCAATCAATAGCAATCGCATCAACCAAGAGCACACTATTAGGTCTCACTGACCTGCTTTCAAGTACCTCTAGTGGAAAAAATCACTATCAATGCCTATTCACTAAGGGTAAAACAAACTGTTTATTTTCAAAAAAAAATGGAAAAAAGACAAAAAACAAAGACCATATTAAGTAGATGTGTTTTGTTTATTAACTAACAATTGCCTCTGTTATTTGTTCGTTTTCCAGTTTAGAATTGTCTAAAAAACTGTGTGCCAGTTTACGTATTTCCTTTTCTTTAAGAAAATTTACTTTGTCTACAAACATTTGTTCGATTATTAAAACTAAGTTTATTAATCTTCTAAATCTTGTATACAAGCGATTTTTCACGCAGGAGCGTTTACTAATTAAGATCTTTTTAGACCGACTGCTCGAAAAGTTTTCTAGATCCTGACCACTCAACAATTCTGTCAAAGATCCAAATTTGCATATACCCACGGTGGATATTAATCAGAGTTTTGAAAAGTTCATATATGTGAAGTTCCTAAACAGTGTAGAGTTTAATTTCTTCTCTCAAGGAGCCCAGCGATTTGGAATTCTGTTTGCAGAACAAAGTTTTAATTATTCGTTTTGTAAGTTTTTCCTGATTTTTCAGCACATTATTAGAAGTTGAGCCATAGATGAGAACTCCATATTGCAATATCGGCTTGATATATGTTCTAAAAACTTGGACTTGCAACATAAAAATTGTGCTGCTTTTTTGATATACCAGCTTTTTTAATTTCGATTGTTGATAAGTTTTGATTTTTGTGTCAATGTTACCCGATTGTGAAGAAACAGTTTGCAAAATACTGACGGACAGTTGATTGCTTAAAAATTTTAAATAAACATTGATTCTGTGCTAATGTTTTTGAAGAATCAGGATTTGTCTTTATTAGGCTACACAGAGCGGTACAACAAAACTATCAGAAAAAATTTGTTGAGAATCTTCCCAGTGTGTCTGAGAGGAGATTGGGTAGAAAGAAAACTGAGAAGCATTTACTATGAGTTCAACAAAACAATTCCAGTACACAGATGATAGGATCTTATTTTCCAAACAGCATCAGAAACTGAAAATATGAATTAGTAAAGTTGGTTGACTGCTGGTTAGACGGACATGGTTTAATTGACAATCCTTTTTTGAATTTTTGAATAACAAAAAAATTGCGTTTTTCTATTTAGGTCAACTATTGTTACTTAGCTGGAAACTTATGTTTAGTTAAATATCAAAAGATTCTCCTTTTGAACAACCTTATAGTTCTCTAACTATAATAAGTTCTACTATTTTCAAAACTTTTAGCTGGCAGTTCCATGGCTATTCCTACCTATACGATTCAAACTCTGTGCCGTATCTTAAAATACGTGAGACCCAACTCACGGATGTCGCTATTACCGATTTTCAAACGAAGACTGTTCAGATCCCAGGCAGTGTGGTCCACACAAATACTACTGATAGTTATGTGTCCTGCATCTCGAAATTTATATATTTACTACCAGTGCATGGTTTGTTTTGTGGGTATGTTTACCCAAACTGATTGAATCCAGATAGAAACAAAAACAATCGGTTAAACGTTGATCTTTAAATTAGTTTGCTTATCACAAGCCGAAATGAAACAACTCTGTATTTAGTCAGCTAAAAAGTAGACGCTTTTGTGAAAACTGGGCTTTTTTGAAAACCCGGCTAAAATTTAAAGCATTTGCCACGAGATCTGAAAAAAAATCATTTTTTTTTTGAAACATTTAAATTACTCAGACTATAACCCTAAGTTTAGATATCTACATGCTCGAAAAGGTTAAATAAATTAATCAGCATTGTTATTAGTATAATTATCTTCAAATGGTGGCTGTTCGTTTTTATAGGTAAAAAAGGGATTTGAAGGCTCCTATTTGTCTATTAACGGGTACTTTCTTGTGTTGATCGAGCAAAAACTCGGTTAAAACATTTTTAAAGCAAGTTTTACTGCTAAAAGTTTTTATTGAAGAGGGCAATTTGTTGGATTTTTGAACACTTTTCAAGATTAAGGATTTGTTAGGTATTTAGGTATTAGGTATTAGGTGTGAGGTATTTGTTAGGTTTTTAGCAGGTATTTGGTGAAAAAATGGACAATTACAGGTAACTTGGCTTCTGAAAAACTGTCTAGGACAGAAGTTTTTTTTCATTCTCATAACGTTAGCAGACACATGGCATCACAATGGATTTTTTTTTTCAGCACCACGATTGGTTAAAGTATTTGCGAAATTCCCATTGGAAAGTTTTACAATTTCTTCCTGTGGTACAATGTTGTTTTTCGTTTTTATTGAGTCAGGATTCTATTGGTTGCTTCGGATTATTAGCGTTTCTATGCAATTTGATGGACTGCCAATTAGACACTTCCATCTGATTTCAGCGCCTGGAATAGATGCATCTTTTAGCACTCTTAATCATCTTCGCTACCAGAGTTCTGCACACCCTGAAAACTCTTCGGAATCCAGCATCATTTGGTGAACTTCTGAAGAGAATATGCCATTGTTTGATTAATTTTTTAGCTCTGTTTTGAAACACGATTTTCTAAAAATAGTGTTAAGACTTTTGAGGACAGTGTATATGTCCAAAAAAACACTGAGACAGTTAGTGAAATTCATGAACTTAATGCTCAGACCGTCGTGCAGTTCTACTTTTATCAATTCAGTTTCCAGTGCGTAAAACGTACTCTGCCGTTCGTTGCTTCAAGTTAAAAAAGTATTTAGTTTTTGGGAAATAATAGTTGTTAGTTTGCACTGAAATGGTAATTCTAGGCACGTTGCATGATGGTCTGATAATGAAAGCAAAATAACATCAAATGAGAGGCAATAATGAGAAGCACAGATTATATGACAAAGAAAAAGCACTGATAAATCACTGGAGCTAGTTGTTTCATTGAAAATTTGACCAAAACCATGGCAAAGTAAAATTTTTTGATACCGTTTGGCAAAAAACGTCATTTTTCAAAACATCAATGTTGGTATCTACTAATGTATACATATTGCCAGAAACATCTATAAACTGTGCTAAGAAATCATTTACATCGTCAACGCAACCACATACTGAATTAGAAGATAAATTATACACGAATTCAACAAAAAATTTGAGTTAGAGTTTGTCGTACAATGCAGTGAAAGAATGTTTATTGGATTTTTCGCCGATACTTGGGTAACTCGCAAAGATGAACAAAGATTTTTGTTTCTTGATTGTATATTCAAGTAAGAGATGAAGTAATTCTTAGCTGGTGTCTCATTTTAAAAAGGAACTGAAAGAGGTTTTCCCTTTAAAAAGGGCGAGCAGAAATTGCATCCATCACAATTTTTTGAAGTATTTGAAATGCAACTTGATTTTCGTAGAAATTGTTATACACTTTCTTTCTCTAGATTATCGTACAAGATCAGTTTTTTATTGTAAATACAGACATAACATTTCAGACACTCTCAGGAGACAATAAAATCTTGGAAGTGAAGTGGTACATCATAATAAAAGCCTTTATGTTTTTTCATCAGCTCGATTTCTTGCTCCCGTCCCACGAGTCTGTGTGTAATGACACGCCTTGCTGTTCTATGATTAACCCACTTTTTGCGATTTATTGTGTTGTTTCTACTACTCAGTTCGTGGCTCCGGCCACAAAAAATTTATAATTATAGGACTCCAATGCCATTTACTGCTTTTAGTCAGCTCGCTTGACGACCTGAAGTTCAAACAAAAAAATAAAAAGTTTTTAGAAAATATTTTAGGCGGCCCACTTCACCCCACAAATTGCAATTTTTTCTGTTGTCTCTCCAACGATGACCTGAAAAAGAATTAATAGACGACCAACTCAACAGTGGAAACTCAAAACATATCTCAACTAAAAATTAGCTGTTGTACGTTACCTTAGAGCACGAATGGTAGAATTGGCTTTTTCTGCCTTTCATTTTGGGTTGTTGTTCAATATGTTTTAGGAGGTTCTCCGTATGTCGAAAAGAAGTTTTGTTCAATTCATTTGTTTGTTCCCGCACGGTAACTCAAAGCAAACAGGTCGGACTACTAGAGGGACTTCTTTTTGGTGCTTTTGCAGTTAAGAAACGCCAAAAAATCTGTAAACAAAACAGAACGAGGTGATTTCTCTTCTTCAAATAAAATTACAGTTTCTAGCTCGGGCCAAATTCGTAATTATAAGGCTCGAACGCCTATTACTGCTACTAATCAGCTTGCCTGACGAAGCCAAGCTCAAATGAAATAATAAAAACAGTTTTTTAGAAGATCTTTTAGGCGGCCCAGTTTACCCTACTTTTTGCAATTTATTGTGTTGTCTCTACTACTATGCCTTGAAAAAAGGTTAAATGATGACCAAATTGACAGTGAAAACTCATTATAGATCTCAACTAAAGAAATAGAATCAACTACAGATCTCCAACGATGACTTAAAAAAGGGTTAACAGACGATCAAATCAACAGGGGCAATTCAATATAGATCTCAATTAAAAATCAGCCGTTGTACACTACCTTAGAGCAAAAATGGTTGAATTGGCTGTTTCTGCCATTTATTTTGGGTCGTAGCTCAAAATGTTTTAGGAGCTTCTTCGTAAAAATTGTATCGAAAGTACGTAAATAATTTTTTGTTCATTTTATCCGTATGCGCTTGTGCCTCTACATAGAAAAATTGTCAAAACATTAAGAAAATATTTTGCGCCTTTTGCAGGTAAGAAAAAAATATTGAAAACAGGTTTTATTAGAGAAAATTTTAGGTTGCCCACTTCGCTCCATTTTTCTGTATGATTTTTCGTCACTTCAAAGCATCAAAAAAAGCAATTAAAAGAACCTCGGTAAGTTAATCTAGATCTTGAATTACAATTAGGCAGTTGTGACAAACCATAGAGCTTGAAGTGATAGAGAAGGGAACTTTAGGCCTCTTTTTCCAGAACGTTTGGTGAAGTTTGAGGGATTTTGCACGAACTATAAATTTTTTTAACACAAAACGTTCTTGGTAACTATATTGGCCGGCAATGAGAAGCTTGGTATTCAAAACCATTGATTTTATTTTTTTTTCGGCTTTTAACCCATGTTTTCATATTACACGAAAAATTAACACTCGAGTTAACAAACAATCGTGTAATTCAATGCTCACACGAGAAGAAATCCTGTGATCCCACACGAAAAAAATTTAGAGTGTCGGCAACGGATGGCAGATACTGATATCGTTTCTCAGTATGTGAACATTAAATCATTTGACGATAGCAACGACAGCTTCATAATGATCCCCGCCATCTGAGTTATCACCATTTATGCGGATAATTTCCCGCCGTCTCTATTGCTCGATCGCCTCTTCCTCAAAGTTACGTTGGCCAGTGGGATAAATATTCTGCGAAGACCACAACTTAGCGAACTTTTTGGCCGCACAGTACCCGCACATAGACGGTCCGTTGGCAAACCCTTTGGCAACTTTATTCGGGGGCCCGACTCTTGAACACACACAGAACTACCGGCCTCTCCCAGGTTATCACACCCCACAATACGACTACTCACGTTATGCTTAAACTCAACATTGTCCACATTTTGGATTGTAGAAGTAGTCCTCAAATTCTTGCTGCTTTTTGCATTGACCATATCTGGAACTATTTAAAAAATTTGTCACAACAATTAATCTACAAGTAATAAGCGGCAAATCCATAATCATTGCAATTCACCTCAGACGGTTCACTAAATGCACAATGTAGGTAACCTGTGTCTATTTTGTTTCATCTTGCTTCCTGTTACCCCCCCCCCCCCCCACACACCATAGTAGTATGAAATGTGTTAACTCAAATTGTGGAGGGGGCTTGAAAGCAATGAGGGATGAAACAAAATAACACCCAATAGATTTGATAACCTTATAATAAATTTATTTACAGATCAAAATGAGACAAACGACCAGATGACGGGATCTGAGAGCATATAACGTCCTTAATGGACTTCAATATAGACCCTACTTTGACATCTGTTGTACTTATGTTTTGATGTCCAATATAAATTGTTTCTCTTTATTCAACTGATCAATTTGGAATTGCAAAACAACCACTTTTTGGAAAGTGATTTATCAAAACTAAAAATCAACAAAAATATTTTCAATATTAATTTGAAAGAAAGCTAATATTCTTTATCAATTTTCAAAAGTAAAAAAAACTACAGAAAATTAGTCCTACAACAATTAATACCAACAAAAATGGTTGTCTGCTAAAAGTGATAGAAGTTAAAGTTTATCGTTTATCAATCAAATAAGGTAGTTTAGTAAACCAACAACGAACACATTAACAAATTCATTTGTGTACATTTTATAGGATGAATACAAAAAGCCAAAACTTTGCTGATTGCCGACCTTCTGATCTAACTTTGAGTGCCTCAAGTCTAATCTTAAAAAATTGATTGCTACACCGATGTAAAGTCTTCCACTTGAAAGTTGCCCTTTCCTAACTACATTAAATAGCTTGCATTTTGGTGGGTGAAAACGATATGCAAAGCTCTAATATGCTTGTGATAACATGCTGCAGGTTTTGTCTCAAAATATGAGTTTCAATATAAAGGAAATGCGATCGTAAAACAAAAGGGGTTTGTAAGATCTCTATCATTAAAGAAAGTGTCGCTATGTCAGCTGATTTTTAATTTCAGGCTGGCAAAGACAGTTTGATTAGGAAGCTTTTTTAAGGCTTAAGGCTGTTTTAATTAGGCTGTTAAAATTTCCTGTTTAATTAAATTTTTTGTTTTGGCCGCATATAAAAAATGCCTGAAACTTAAGCTTGTTTAAACACATGCAGGCCAACATCCATCAGTTCCTCACCACCACATCGGATCTCTCACAGGGCGATGGAGTTGCGGTATGTTTATAGTGATTCAGGTTTAAGACTGTTGTTTTTCTTGCCGATTACTGGCGCGTTTTTGTGTTTTTCTGGCGCATTATTAGTCAAAGCAAATGCAACCTGGTCAAGCAGCATCGTGTGCTGCTTGACCACCACACAATGCTAAGGTTATTTCGAGTACAAAGGCATTGATCATAAACAAAACTAGTTATCCAAAACATCGATTGAGCAAGGTGCAAAGAAAATTCAAAAAAGTTCAAAAGTTAAAAGGTGCGAGAACTTATTTTGATAATGACCGTGATATTGAATAATTTGTTGATAGGCTTGTTTAATAATTTTTACCTGACAATAGTTGGTGACAATCAAAAACAAACTTGCCGATCGTCTCGATTGATATCAATGACACGTTTTTATGTTGTGAGAACAATAAATTAAGTTTAAATAATGCACTATTATGTGCCCTGCTTTGAAAATATAGTGAAACCTAAGGTGTATGTTAACACATATGATTTATATATATATATATATATATATATATATATATATATAAATATATATATATATATATATATATATATATATATATATATATATAAACGGACCTGTAAAATTGCACACTAATACTGATTGTAAATGATTGGAAAATTTTGTTCATCCAATCAATTTTAAAATTAATTGTTAGCTTAATTAAATTGTGGTTATTAGTTCTGGAGACGGCAAAAAAGACGTTGTCTTTATCGAAGCACACTGTATTTGGTGAATTGTGTGTTTCGTATTCTTTTCTCTAGTTGAATTTAAAGTTTTTTCTAGATTTGCCGTAGAGTTTTCTTCAAAATAAACTTAAGTTTTCAAAAAAACGAACCATTTTTTTGAAAAACAAAGAAAAAACCAGCAGATTGATGGAAATTGGTGATAATTGTTTCGACATTGAGAAAAGTTAGGACTCTTTTGATGATTGCTGACATAGCTTCTTTATCGACAGAGAGTCTTCAATTGCCCAAAATAATTGTCCAAAATAATTGTCCAAATCAACTCTTTTTTAATTCCAAACATGCAAAACCAGGAAAAAATCAGATTTTTAAGTTTCTACGTCAAAGATCCTACCAGTTAGTTCAAGGGTTCCTTGTTATGTTTGTTTAACAAAAAAGTGTCAACTATTGTCTGAATATTTGAGTTGTTGTTGATACCTTTATAGAACTGGGTAGCTTGCTCGGTTTCTGAGCGCTTTTTACTATTAATACTGTGTTACCCCTTTTACTCGGCTTTTTAAAATTACCTCTTTGTACGCTTTGCTGCTGAATTTGTAAGCGCTTTGATTTTGTGAACACAACAAAGCGCTGTTTGACGAAGTTTCTGATTGGCCACGTTGAGACATTTCTCTAGGAGCCTTCATTAAATTACTTTTAGAAAAAAATCCCGAAAATTTTGTGATTTGATGCGTTGTGGAGATTCGTCGGAGGTACCCAACTTAGTAAATAATTTTTTTCTTGTTAAAAATTACTACACATTTTCACGAAGTTAGTCGAATTTGTGAGCCGGTTTTTCTCGTGCAGTTAATTGCTCTTGATCTCCTTCAAATTTTTTTTCTCAAAACTCTGAGAGCTTTACTCAGTTTTTGCTAAAAACAAAATGATAAATCAACCGTTGAAGAAAATTTGGAGCTGCTATTCGAATTCGTTAAACGATCTTGTAAGATATTTTAAGGAGACGCTATCTTGCAAGACCTTTTCTCAGATTCTAACAATAAATGTCTCTTAGAAAGACTCTTACAATATTGCCCTTTATTCAGGCAACTGTTACCTTGCAAGAAATTCTCAGCTTTATCTGATAACTTTTTGCAGTATTGGAATAGAGTGAAACAAAGGCACCATGAAACGAACAAAATTTGAGTTAATTTTAAGTCAGCAAGCCTTTTAGGCGCTCTCTCTAATAAATCTAAATTAATAAAGATGATAATTGCATGGATCTATACTGTTTTGCCCCCCCCCCCCGGAATGGAATGAATTCTGTTGAACTACAATTAGGCTCTGCGTAAAAGCAACACTTTAACTTTTTTGCAGATAAAACTGTCATAAATAGAGAGTTGTTTGAGACTTGTTTTTCAATTGACATCTTTCTTCTATAACTTTTTCAAGAGCGCACGTCTTTGTTTGTTCTAACTTTTCTTGAAACATGGTGCATTCTTTGCTTTTTCATTTGTAGTAATTTTCAAATGGTCAATTTTCTCAATTTGTCATTTAGATCATACTCGCTTCTTTCAGACTTTCCCCATTGTGTACTGGCCATGTCATGCGGCGAAGTCAATTGTCTGTGAAACGAATGCGCACTCTTATCTTTATCATTATCATTATCATACCAAAACTATTACAACGATCACCGAATTGGCCGACAGGGGGGGGGGGGGGGGGGGATAGACCACTTTTAAGAATGCTAATTTAAGCCGACAACGCAAGACCGCACCAATTGTAACCTGTGTGGAATGTTTTGACCAATTAGATTTGTCGGCCAATCAGAATTAAGCAGTCCACGAAATTTCCAATTTTACCTTTGTCGACTAAAGGCCCTGTCGGCCGATATTCCTAGCACCAAGCATTACATAATGGCCAGTCATAAAAGCACGCGAGTTTTTGTGAGTTTTAAACTTTTTTGGTACAATCTATTCAAAGAGTTAAAGAAAATATATTTTGGTGGAGCTTAAGCATGGTGTAGTTTAAACTATTCGGTATAATATGCTTCATAAAAGAGTAATAAAGTAAGTAAATTTTTACTATTTTTTGGCACCAAATTGTTACAAATAAAAACAATCGTATGACGAGTTTTTGCGTGTGTAGATTTTGTTTATTCAAATGCCATAAAGCTGAAATGGCTTGTGATCAAAAGTTAAATAAAACGAAACAAAATGTCTGCGATTTAAAGCCATTACAATTAAACTCTTTTGTATCGTTTTCAAATTCATTAACTTTGTTATTAAATTGTTCCGATTTGCTCATCAACTGAAGATAACAGACAGCCCAAAATTGTCTTTCATCATAATTTTAAAATAATCTATTTACTAATATTTTGCAATAAGATTTTAAAAGTTAGTGAAATGCATTCTTCTCGATTGGAAAATTTTTCGAAAAAATGATTAATTGTTATCAAAATTTGTTTAGTAGTTTCTGCCTATTTTTTGGGCTTTTATTTTTTTATGGAATATCTGCAAAAGTTGATCGAACCTCTCGATCAATAAGCAGCTCGAATGATGAGTTTACCAGTAATGTTTTATCTGAATTTTACTCACCAGATTACAATTTTAACTTGACAGAAGTTAGCCGAATTAATCTCGACTCGACTAAATGTCACACTTCGGTTTACGCCGAGAACTTTCTATACGTCGGGTGCAAAAACCGAGTGGCAATAATTGATATTTTCAACCAACGAACGACAATTCCTGTCTCATACACACCTCGATGTGAACAAATTGAAAATACCTGTGGCGATAATCAAGTTTTAGCCCTGAGCCCATTGAAAAAGAACCTTCTTGTTTGTTTCTCCGAACTGCGAAGAACGTTTGTTTGTACTCGATTCAGAAAGGCAACTTCGGAAATAGACCTGGTCATAGACCCGATTGACCCCTCGTTTGAATTCCGGGCACAATTTATAAACCCAGTTCAGGTTAACCCCACTCTTTTTGACGATAGACGCAATTTGTTTCTCTCCGGGTATCTAGGGTCATACCCTGAGGTCATGAAGCTAAATTTAGATGACAGTTCAAGTTATACCGCAGCTCTTAAAATTGATCGCGGTTTCCATAATAAACCGGGGCAAATTATATCGGCAAGTGCTGAGTTCATAGCTTCTGTTCAAATAGACGACTTTGTTTACGTTTTCATCAACGAAGTTTACGAGGAAAACAAAGCGCAAAATAGCAAACTGGGTAACAAAACCCAACATCCAAACGATGGTCGACAACGAGCCAGAGTCATCCGAGTTTGTGCCAATGATCAACCATCAATCATGAATTTCAAACTCTGGTCTTATTTCGTAAAAGCATCACTTTCTTGCCTTTCAAATGATTCAATTTTCATGAAATTAACTTCAATCGAGTACGATAAAGATTCTAAACTACTGTTTGCAACTTTCACAGCTCAAGAATCATTTATCAGTGGAACTGCAATCTGTTCATATGATGTGAACATGTTGAGCCAAAAATTCAGCCAGTCTTTTTTCAAGTGGAGTTTTACGAACGAGTTATTAAGCTTTGAGAACCCATACCCCAACTTCAAATGTTCCCAAAAAGATAAAGAAGCATTTTCTGGATTAACAGAAAATTTTAAGCTAACAGTCCAGGAACCGATTGAGCCGCAAGCTTCAAAATTGGTTAAAAATTTCAAAATTTTAAAAATTATTCCCAAAACTTATATTGATTCCCAAACGCGAAAAATCAAAACAGTGACTTTTGGTATTACCCAAAATGGATTCTTGTTACGTCACCACTTTTTGGACGCTGGAACCATTTGCGAGTTGCAGCCTATGAAATTTAACCACGACAGCGTTATGGACCAAAAAGTCACAGGCGTTCATTTGGTTCCCGGGAAAGGTCAAAGAAGTTTAGATCAGCTGGCGATCGTTTATGAGAGTGAAGTTATAATGGTTCCGATGCATCGTTGTGAGAGTATGTCTTCCCAGAGGGCTTGCCTGGCTTCGCAGGATCCCTTCTGTTTCTGGGATGACAATCTGTGGAGTCCAAACGGAGAGACTAAATGTGTGCCAGTTGCTGACGATTCTGACATTGGTAAGGGTGATTTTTTAAAAAATTTTTTAGGTCTTTCCCAATATCCACTCTCTCTCTCTCACACACACACACACACAGACAGACACACACACACACACACACCCCCACCCACGCTAACACACATACACACACAAACACACACTCATACACATACACACACACTCACATACACACACACAAACACACACGCACATACACAAACACACACCCCCCACCCACGCTAACACACACATGCAAACACACGCACACAAACAAACAAACACACACACACACACACACACACAAACACACACCCCCACCCACGCTAACACACATACAAACACACGCACACAAACACACACTCATACACATACACACACACTCATATACACACACCCCCACCCACGCTAACACACACATACAAACACACGCACACAAACACACACTCATACACATACACACACACACTCACATATACACACAAACACACACACACACACACACACACACACACACACACACACACACACAAACACACACCCCCACCCACGCTAACACACACATACAAACACACGCACACAAACACACACTCATACACATACACACACACACTCACATATACACACAAACACACACACGCACACACACACACACACACACACACACACACACACACACAAACACACACCCCCACCCACGCTAACACACACATACAAACACACGCACACAAACACACACTCATACACATACACACACACTCACACACACACACAAACACACACACATTACACACACACACTCACACACACAAACACAGACACACACACAGACACACACACAGACACACACTTACGCAGACACACACAGACACAAACACACACAAGCGTGCACATGCTCACACATGTGAGAGATTATAGCCCCAGCATTGTAACATATTTACAGTAATCGGAGAGAAGATCTAATAGAAAAGCTTTGTTAAATGTTTTTACAACCCTAAAAAGTCAGGAGCTTTTAAAATTCAACCCAGAAACACTCACTCTTAAACAGTTTGTTGGAAAAAATTAAATTTGTAAGTCGAAAGTGGGTGAAATTTCAAATACTGCAAAATATTTGACAGCATAGAATTCCAACCATATTTCCTGCCCGTTCCGGAAAAAGACCCCACGGAAAAAACCACTTAATTTTAGATAGAAAAAAACCCACGGAAACAAATCCCCTCTTGCCATTTAATGAATCATTGAAATTATCACAACCGAACCCTGATATGAATCACATATGATATCACAATCGAACAAAACATCAAGACCAAAATTCAAATTTAAAAGGGGGTTTATTTCCTTGGATGTTTATTTTCTATCTAAAATTTCGTGGTGTTTTTCCTAGACCCATTTCATAAGAGTATAAGAGTTAAAATAACATTATAGTGCAGAGGTATACCCAAATCGTCACGGGAAGATATGCCCGATGTGTGTATCTCGTGTTCGTTTTTACTATGTTAATACATTGAAAGTGGTACAATATTGCGGAAAATAGCTACTTTAGCAGAAACCGGCAAAATGGAAGGGAATATCGTCTCCCGTGTTCGCAAAAGTGTCCTAATTTTAGCCGCGGAATACAAGTACAAACTTAATAAACTATTTTTCTCGCGAGTTGTATCACGCATCCGCTCCATTTATGTATTGATTTTTCGCACGCAATGTAGCTCGATTTCGCATATAATCCGCAATTAAGCCTAACTTAATTAATACTTATTTAATTAAGCCTAACTTGTTACTACTAGTAGTACTTTATTACTACTTTTTTACTATTTATAGTACTTTATTACTACTTATTTCTACTTATTAGTACTATTTATTACTACTTATTAAAATTGGCGAATCCCACATTGATATACAAAGTCTTTGATGTGCGAGGGATTTTTCGGAAAAAAATCAGTTTTTGTGGTAGCATGTATTTGAAGCACTTTAGAGCTTTGAAGGCTTCAATTAAATCTTTATTAAAGTGCTTATTGCATGCTCAAAATGCGCGCGAATAATAGATACCTAATTTGAGCAGAAACGTGCTACAAGATTTGTTACCTAATTTTTGCACCGAATGTTCTTTTGTTTCGCAAAATTGGCGGAACCCCTTTTGTCAAAAGTAAGATACAAAGGATGTCACCTAATTTCGTTCATTGTATTTAACTAATTTTCGAGCCAATTTTTTTAAGGCGGAAATTTTGGGGTATACCTCTGCATCGTAATGAACTCAGTTCTTAAATTCACCCTGGCTATTTTTATGATTCTACTTTTCAGTCCAATGTTTCCTACGAAAAATTTCAGCTTCCGTACCCTCTAGCATTCATCATTCTGAGAGAAATGGTGTGTAGCCTTTTCTCAGGTTCAAACTTTAAAACAAACACAAAAAATGACTCTTCACTGATTTTTAATGCCTAGGCAATTTATAGGCATGTATGAATTGAATGTGCAAAATTTTCTCAATCGCATACATTTTTTTTTCTCTCAGTAATTATTGTTGAACATCTTTGAAAAAAGATGAATCTTATTTACTCAATTAAGAGATAAAAGTTACTCACAACTTAAAGATTATACCTCTCATATATAATCAACTAATTATTTCACAAGAAGAGTTCATGTCAAACTCAATTGAACTAAAATGCACTGCTGCATTCATTGATGGTTCTTATACTTGAAACTGTCACTCATTTATGACAAAATTAGCATCCATTTCGTCTTCTAAATGCAAAAAAAAATTTATCAGAAAAAACGATGACTTGTAAGCCAGATATTTCACTGCAGCAAATAAAATAAGATATCGAAAATAAAAAGAAACTAGTTCGATAATTAAAGTAGACTATCACCCTAGCAAATGTTAATATGTTTAAAAGCAATCAAGAAAAACTTGATAAAAATTGAAGAAAGAAATTCGAATAAGTCTAGAACAAGCTATTTCGGATCAAGTTAATGAAAAGTCTATATTTTTTTATGAAACAGACAGAAAATATTCAACATGTACCAATTAGAGTGGTCACAATTTTGAATCACGTGCAGACAATTAGCGAAATTTTATAAAGTAGATGAGCCAAATTCGTACAGACGGATGCCTGATATGACCTATTAAAAAGCTAACATCAGCAAATTCAAAAAATAAACAACATTGAAAATCAATTTCTTGGTTTTTATAATTTGTTTCTACGTTTAGTCATTAGATAGATGATTTACTTTAGTTATCAAGTTTCAGTTATAATTTACATCGTTTTTAGATAAGGCTTTTTACTCCTTTGCATCGAATTTTACTACAAAAATGAAGTCTTTGGTGTGCAACATGGGACTTTTTGTATTCGCAAAATGTTGTAGGCGTTGTTTTTATTTAGTAAAACACTCTCTGTCATTTTCTTTGCCACCAAAGTTTCATTCATTAAAATGATGATATCTCTCGAGAAAAATAAAATCAAAAACCTTTCGTTTCGTTTATCCGTCGGGTTTATATAGAACCATTATATGACTCCAACAAAAATAGATGAAAGTTTCGGATTCTCTTCTCAAAATTTTTTTTTACAATTTCGCTTGTGGGAACGAGCGTTAGAAATTGAATTTGAGCTATAGTCTTATATTTAGTTAAACAATAGAAAGAAAATTTAACTTGCCAGTTTAACCAGACAAAAGCAAATTGATCCAAGTCACAAAATTTACGTAACTGAATCTTCAAGAAACTGTACTTGGAATCAATATTCTGTTCAAACTGATTGATCGAGATAGTAATCATTTGAGTGAGATTATTTGATGTGAAATCTTCCTAGCTTGCATTGAGCGATTATGGCTTGGCCGGAAAAAACACAAATCCCTAGACAAAGATAATTGCGTGCTATTCATGGTGTCCCCTGCAAATGGTTTTTGGGACAATTTTGAAATAAAACCGTATTTGGTAACCCTTACAACACCCACTATAAATCATGGTGCTCTGATTAAGTTTATATCTTTACTTTTATTTCACTGAAAGTGGATATACAAACAGCTTATTTTTGAGCCTTTTTCATCCCTAAATTCAATTCACCATCTTGATCTATTATCGAGGTCTCTCCTGTGAATCTCTAAAAGTTGTTTTAAAACATCATTTTGTTATTCACTCAATTCTGAAATTTAATTCTATTATTTAGCTGAAAAACGCTTTTCACTCTTCCTGTGGAAGTCCCTAACCCAAAAGTTTTTGCAACCAGCTCTTTTCTGAGTCGTAAAAACATTTTCTCAATTACAATAATTTGTCGTCGACACTCATAACATATTTCAACTGAGTCGTTTTTGATTTCACAAATGTTTTGCCCGCTCAAACTACGATGAATCGGCAGACATTGAGTTGGCCTACACAGGAAAGGCAGAGGACTTTCCAATCTGGAACACAAGATTCACGTCGATAATGTAGACAAAGGGGCTCTACAAATCACTACTGGGCACAAGCGAGCGACACAATGAGCCTGCAGCAATGGTCAATGCGGAAAGCATTGATGAGAAGGAGAGCCACAAGTTGCTGAAGGAAGCGTATGAGAAGGAAGTTGCAGAAGTCAAAAAGGAAAAAGCGGTGCCATCAAACTAACCTCATGCTGACGACCCATGATTGTGTGGGATATAATGGCATTGGAGAGGGAGCAAAGGCCTGAAAGCTTTTGAAAAGAAGATTTCAAGGTGTGAGGTTGCCGACAGTGGTGACTTTGGTGGTACAACTGGCTCAACTGCAGCTGGCAGAATCTGAAGATCTGGACAGCTTCTCCATCAGATGACAAAAGCTCTCCACCTGACTTCAAGGAGCAGGGTAAGAAGCTTCAGATATTCTCTGCAACGCCTTGGTTCTGAATAGCCTGCCAAAATTATGAGAATTTTGTCATTCAGGAAAGCTTCAACCTGGTAAACTTAAGAGAATTGAGGAAAAGTAGGCAGATTTTTCATGAGAGCAAAGCACAAAAACTCGAGGGAGAAAGTGGTTCAGTGGCAGAAGCACTGAAGCGTGACCTCGAGAAGTGACCTAGGAAAAACTGTTTTGCATGTGGGATTCTTGGACTTTTTTCTAAGCACTGTGGGGAGAAGGCGACAGCGCAAGGCCGCAAATGTGAGAAGGGTCACCTAGACACCGGCATGCAGAAGACGACAGCTTCACGAAACTCAAGAAAGGAACTCGGTTAAAGCTCAGTCAAGAAAAAATTGTTTTAGTTACCCTGCAGCGTTCCAGAGTTCAGCTTGAGTTGCAACAGCGTGAATCTTGAAATTCAAGGTAATGGCGCAGACAATTCGGTCATTTAAATTAAGCGGATATGGCAAGGAGTGCAGCAGAGACTCTGAGGGAACCCAGGATATGTGAAGCGTGTGCTGCATTGGCCAGGATCACAAAGACTCCAGTTCGAACAGCAGTAGACAACAAAGCGGAGCAGAAATTGGAGAGGCTGTTCTCAGACGTTACGGGACCATTCACAGCATCATTCACTGTCAGTTTTCCCATTTTGCATTGACTTTGCAGGTCAGTACAAGAAGGTTGCGTTTGTGGTATTGCTTAAGGCAATCATTGAAGCACTGGCCAACCTGAAGGTTTTTGGTCTAAATGCGGGGAAGCCTACGGTTTTTAAACAAAAAGACAATGCAAAGGAGTTTCTATCAGAGCTGTGCAAGACTTACAGAAGAAGATCATACCAGAGACGCCAAAGCACTGCAGGTAAGCTGCTAGGTAAAACATGACATTCCTGGAGATTGCAAGATGTTTGCTCATTGACTCAGGACGTCCCAGGATGATTCGGGAAGCAGCAAATCTTCAAGCAGCAACGACCTAAAAATTGGTTCTGAAATCAGGAGAAGAGATACCCAGCAGAAATAATGCGGGATATAAAGTTTAAGCTTTCAAAAAATAAACTGTCTATCTTTGGTTGCACAGTCTTCACGAGGAAGAGGGACAGAGAGTTCAACCAAATTGAACCTAAGGCACTAGATTGATAGTTTGTGGGTTACAGAGAGGGTTACGATCACTACCTCATCTACATACTCAACCCACGCATTTTGCTGACAGCTTGTGACGTGGTCGTCAAGGAGTCTGAAGTAGGCTCAGACCTTGACAACACAGAGACTACAGCCATGCTGGAAAATAGTTAGAACAAGTGGAGATTTGACTATGACGATTGAAACAGACACATGACGATTGAAGCACAGACACCTCTACTGCAATCATGTAGAGGCATGACGTAGAGATAGCGACCACTTAGGAAACAACCTAGAGGTGAGGGGCCCCAGATGTTGAAGAAACAGTACCAGATGAATGATCAACTGCAACACGAAGAAGTCAGAGAGAACCAGAGTCACTACACAACATTGACACAAGAATCTCTGCCACAGAGATGCCTGACACCAATAAAGACTCAACGAACAAACGAAAAGTGCAGAAGGCAGATGGTGGACACGAGCGAGGAGTTTTTGGCAATTCTCTTGGGAAGACCCATCTTTCAGTGACTGAGATGACTACGTGTAAGCAAGACAGTTCATGAAGCCAAGCAAGGGGATGATTGTGATCGGTGGAACCGGGCACTGAAGGACGAGGTCGAGGTAATTCAAGATAACAAGACTTGGGATATAGTGAGACAAGCCACAATCAAGTAATCGCAGGCAAATGATCTATTAATTGAAAATGCGACCCAGTGGTCAAGTTGATAAAAGTCTCCAAAAATGTAGAAGAACTGGACTACTTTTAGGCTATTGTGAATACCTGTACATCAGAGATATTCAGAGTTCTACTTCAACTATTAGCGAAGCAGAGAAGTGATGCTTCAATTTTATGTGAAGACAGCTTATAGAGGAAGAGGTAAATCTGGAACAACTTTGGGAATTTGTGAATAGCGGATCAGATGGAGAGAAATTAGTATGACGGCAGACGAGTAAAAGGCAAAATCATTGTCGGCCAAGAACGCTATAAGGAGACAATGCTTTAGCAGCGTCATATAGATCAATACAAACACTCATGAACTCCAGCTGACTTCAACTTGAAACTTCAGGCAGCGCAGAACGGAGACGGATAAGTGGAGCGGAGGTTCTACAGAAGCTTGGCTGGATCACTGTTTTATCTGGCCGAACAGACTAGGCCAGACATCTTGTTAGCAATCAACATTCAGTCCAGACACATGAATGCACCTACCAATCCAACATTGGCTATATGGAAAACGACTCCTACGTCGTTATATTCGAGGTTCAAAAGGTTATAAACTTACTTACACAAAAAAGCAGTTATTAGTGGGTTCAATTGATGCAGTTTCGTCTGGTGATGTCAACTACAGAAAATCAAAAGGAGCTACTACTTCAAATTCAACAGACCTGGCGGAGCACTCAGCGTGGGTGCCAAAAAACTGGCCACAGTTGCTTTCTGGTCATCACAAGCAAGATATCAGGGCATCTCAGCAGCAGTTCAAAAAACATGGTATCTGGAATGACTTCTGGAGGATTTTGTCTTCCAGCAGAAACATCCAAAATCAATAGGTGAGGACAACCATAGTTGTATCAAATTGTGACAGAGCCGATTCTTATACAAGAGGAGCAAGAACACCGGAGCAAACTTTCATTTCATTGGGGCGAGACGGAAGATGGAACCCTTGAAATTCATCACACTTTACTGACAAAATAACAACTATTGTCTTTAACAAAATCCTTACCGTATCGATAGTGGAAACATTCGGAACAGTTTTCATGCAAGCGGACTCTACGCAATCAGCTCATGTCCGAGAGGGGGTGTTAGAATTTTGATTCAAGCTGTAGTCTTATACTTAGTTAGAAATATGAGAAGGAAAAAATGTCATCAGTTTAGTTAGACAAGAGAAAAGTGATTTAAGTCACAAAATGTACAGAAATAAGTCGTCAAAAATTGTGCTTTAAAGCAACATTTAGTTCAAAATGATGAATAGTTAGCTATTTTTGGCGTGAGGTTATAAGATTTTCCTAGCCTGTATTGAATGACTATGATACTGCCTGAAATGTAAAAGAATTCCAAGAAAAGTGTAAATTCAGTTTCCAGCTGTTCCTTTAAAACCAGGATGAAAAAAAGTTTTGTAAAGTCATGTTTCTGTCATTAGTTTCCAGTTGCTCATGCATGGCCTACACTCCCATTGGCATGTTAACTACCTGTCTTTGGAATTCAAGTGTTTCTGTTCTTATAAGATATTAGTTGATTAGTTATTATAGTTATAATGTTTTACTTATTAATTTTCAAGGTAAATCTTCATCCCAGTGTCCGTACAAATTAAGCCCTGCGGACTACTCTCAGTGGTCTCAGGAGTACAGGTGTGGTAGTGGGTGCACGTGTAGACACAAGAGCTGTGTCACCCACCCCTCCAATCTCCTCAACATTACCCTGTGTCCTTATGGCCCACTCATTCTAGATGTAGACAAGTGTCCCGTAGATGGCAACTGGAGTGCATGGGGTGAGCTAGTTCATTGAATACCGTTTAGTACATCATACGAAAAATGAAAATGGAACATAATAACAATGGCTAGTCCCACCTCGTATTAGAATACCCAAATTCTAATGAACGCAAAAATACGCCGTAATTTGTTCATATACAACTTTTTTTCAAAATATTTCGAATGCAAGACATGTACAGATTATAGCACAACCTAACTTAAGAGTTACCCAACCACATAACCTAGATGGTGTCAGATAACAGATTAATTTAGCGAATTAGTTATAACAGAGAAGTAAAACTGAGGATGATATATCTATGGGGGGGGGGGGGGGAGGGGTGCAGTTCTATAGACGAACGAATCTGCACTCTTATCGCTCGGATACCATTCATTTTTCGGATCTTTTCCGTTTGTGGCCCCCCCCTCCCCCCAGTTACAGAGCACGTGCAATTATATAGTGAATCATCATGTAAAAATAATGGCACGTGCGTCTGGGATTGCAAATAATATACACTCACTAGGCTGGGAGGGGGGGGGGGGGGGGCACAAAGGGGAAAATGTCCCATTTTTCATTGATTTATTCAAAGAAATCTCAGTTCAAATGAAACTGCTCGTAAAAGAAAAAACATCATTCAGGCGATA
>NC_134470.1:11315583-11469421 GCF_964194025.1 Convolutriloba macropyga
CGGTTTAAACCAGGATTCGCTGAATTTAAATTCATATTCTTAAAACAATAAAAATATGTGGAATCCATTTTTTTTCTAACAGTTACAGTAATAATTAAAACAGTTATAATAATAATTGGGTTTTCTTGAAAGAATTCTTGCCACACAATCAGAGGGTGTAAAAAGTCTTTTAATCTCAGCCAGTGAATGAAACTTAATCTTCTACAGTTTTTTTTTATTTTTGGTCAACCACGGTTGTTGGATACTTCTCTAGAAGTTCGTGGATGGTGAACGATTTTCTTTCCTGATTTTCTGCACGTGTCCACTAATCAACTAATCAATTTTTCCCACAGGAATAACAAAAAGCGGAAAAACGGTGCGTTTAAAAAAATTCCTCTCAATTAGTCTGTTGCTATAAAAGTATTGCCCAAAGAGGGTAGAAAGAACTAGAGCGAGTTTACAATCACAAATTGCAGGAAAATGAACTACAAGGTGTTGTTCCATTAATGTGATTAATAGTCAAGTGTTGATTGTATTCAACTCTCGCGATTGTATTTCAGGAATTGCTTTGTTATATTTTTTTTCGCGTTGTTAAGCAAAAATTAGTTTCTCCGAACCCATTTTTGCATGTTTTTAATCATTCTGCGTTAAATTGTTTCAACTTCTCTAGGCTAATTCTGTTGTCCTCTAATATACTCATTTGAAAAACGAAGAGCTGTTGCTCAACAAAGGAATTAAAATAAACGCAGGCAATATCGAACAACGAATACAAAAATTAAACGAGATAAACTCAAAACACCGTTTTAGATGCCTGTTAAACTTTGATTAGTTAGTTTTATGTACCAGTTTTAATGTCGGTTTATTGAACTCTTTGTCCTCTCAAGTGGAAGCAGAAGCAAGCCTGAATACCAAATTGAAAAGTAGAGTGAAATTAGCGTGTACCTGTGGATTGTTGTATAAAAAAACTTTTATTTTTTATATTCCTCTGCTTGCTTCGCTCATTCTTTTCCAAATTCGTGAGGATCATTGTTCCGACTCCCCTTGAAGGGGAAGAACTACATACTCAACTGGGTTTTTTTTCTTTTTGTTCAGACAATTATGACCGATTGATATATTCATCGTAGAAATTTATGAGTGGCATCATTAAAAAAGCCCGTCCAGCGTAGAACATGGAAGTAAAAGGATTTTTTGGAATTTCGCTTTTTACAGGGAGTTATCGAGTTTTAAACTTTTGAGAAAATAGAGTGAATTCCGTTGCTTTGACTCACATTTTCCGGAATTTATGCCTAAAATTTCGTCAAACTTGCTAATATATGTAAAAATTGTTAACAATAACACTGTTGAATGTTTTTAGAGACAAAAAATCTTGTTGACTGTTTAGATTTCATTTTTTGGCTAAACATTTTGCAAAATATTTCAGCCTTTTCATCAAAAATTGCCCAAATTAATCTTCTTTACTCCACTTTGATTAAAGTTGCCGGAAATACACACCAAAAAACAACTAACACAATCTTTGTAAAACACAACGGCAACTAGTTCTACTTTCACTTTCATTGAGAGTAGTCGGAAACTAAAATTTGGCCATTTTCTGCTAACTTTATCCTATGATAATCAAAAGGACAGCATTTATTTTTCATCTTTTATTCAACAAATTATCTAGTTCTAAAACATTAGAAACAATTGAGTGTTCTTAATGGACGAACAGCAATAGCAGAACTGTTTTGGTTCAATCTTGGACTGTTACAATTCAAAAATAGTTCAAATTGTAATCAGTCGGTCTTTTTAAAAAAAGTAACCAATTTTTTTTGTCAGTTGAAGAACAGAACAACTCAAATCAAAGCTCAATATTGACAGTTCCAATTGGCTTTCTAAGCAGCTCCAAATTTTCGTATCTAGTGTCTATACTCGAATGATTAAGGTCGTTTTTACTTAAAGAAAAGTTTGACTTTCAAATGAACAATGGCTTATTGAACCTTGCCACTATTTTTCTTTAAATTGGATCAACTTGTAGCACAGTGTCGGCAAAGAAATAATGCTTTTTCTTCTTCTTTATTTTGAACGAAAACTCATTTTTGTGCCCTTTTTCTAATAAGTTGTGGTTTCCTGGCGTTGAAAAATACTAGATTTCTGAAACTTTTTCTATTTTTAGGCATTGGCCTATTTTTCATGTTTTTCCCCTTTTGTCAGAATATCACGTTTTTAAAAATTGACATAATTCATTCTTTTTGTTCAAAACACAATTGAACTTATAAAAGTCTTTAAAGGCATAAATTCTGGTTTAAATGGCTTCGACGAGAACCTTTCTCCAAGAACTTAATTGATTTTTTCACAATTGTCTTTAAATGCAGTGTTTACTTTTCCAATGAAAATTCCTGGATAATGACAGGTCTCGTTGGTTTTTATGGAGGAATAAATTATCAAATTGTCTGATTTGAGAGGATAGCTGATAAATTGCTTGACTTTGAAAACATTTATTTTCAGAAATAAAACACATTTTAACTTCGCGCTTTTGCTTACTTTTGTCAATTTGTTACGTAGTCTTGTTTAAAAAAGACATTTAACATATGACATTTTTGTCCTAAAGGTGAGATTCAAGTGCACAAAATTTAATGTTTTTAAAATAATGTCTTTAAAATAATGTTTTTTAATGGTCTTTAATTTTTGTCTATGTTTGACGTTCTTTCTCTCGACGTAAAACATTTGCCGAATAATTAAAGG
The DNA here is from genome assembly GCF_964194025.1 of Convolutriloba macropyga. Taxonomy (NCBI): domain Eukaryota; kingdom Metazoa; phylum Xenacoelomorpha; order Acoela; family Convolutidae; genus Convolutriloba; species Convolutriloba macropyga. The sequence goes on from NC_134470.1 coordinate 11,318,281, forward strand.
TCTCAAGCGTTTTCTCTGGACTAGTAAACAAACCTATTTTGTTTGTTTTTTTAGCAAATGGCTTTCATGGATTTTAAAAAAAATGTTTCTAAAAATACAAATGCTTTACTTAATTTTGCTGTTTCTCTTTTTTATTTTCAACTTATTTCCTATTATCCTTAAGAAGGACTACATTATTGCACACCATATTTTCGTTCAAGGAAACCTCATTTTTGCATTTTTGTTGTGCAAGATCTGGCTTTACGACTTCAACAACGTTTTCTCGCATTTTTTAAATGAATTTTTTGTTTGTTGTCTCTATTTTTGCTCTTTTTGTAACCGCATAAAAAATTGAATAATTGCAGGTCTTAAAGCCTTCCCATAAAAGCGTATGTGATATTAAACATGATATATTTTTTCAATTGCTATCTAATGGTTTTCAATATGTGAAATTAATTGTATAATAAAATAGCCAAATTTTCATTGCTGCTTTTTTGTTGTTTTTGTCCAATTTTAACCGAGCCTCATTGTTGAGTGGTCCCATATTTTTTCTAGTCAAATACATGTTTTTTTTGTGTTTCAGTTTGATCTGGCGCAGTTTTGACTCTTAATATGTTTTTTGTTTAAATGAACTTAAAATTTTGAATATAATTAATTTTGTTTGATTTTGTTGTTCGTCTTGACTTACTTTCATAATGATGGCTAATCTCATCTATCTAATGCGGCATTTTTTACTCCACTGTGTTATTTGCGTTGCAAGCAATCTTTTTGTTCATACATTTTGCTTTTTGAAAAATACTACTCTTCATTTGGTAGACATTTATGCGAAAAATTTGGATGAGCGGGGTCGGTACTTTTTGTGCGAACGCACGTTGCTGAGCCTCCTTTTTCGTGTCTGAATTTGGGTAATCTTGTGCTATTTTATATGAGTGAAACAACTTCTTTGTCGGTACAAACTCACCATTTTTGAAAGCCGGTGTTTTACATTGGAATAAAGAGACGGAAAAAGTTCTGTCGTTTTTGGGACGAAATTTTGTCTGAGTTTCCCAAACACAATTAGTTTATATAATCATCTCTGAATGTTCATTCATTTTTGGCAATGTTGCTGGTTGAGGAAATCTAGCACTAATCAGTTTTCCAAGAGTCGTTGTGGACGTACAATTTTAGTTTCCAAATTAACTCTCTTTTTTGTTTGATTTCCTTCATACATTTCCTCTCACATCCTGAGGGAAAAATTTTTTCGACAGGTGAGGATTACTTTCTGTTCACCGCACTGCGGATGCGATTCTTCCTTGTTTCAATGTATGTCCCAAGTTGCAAAAGTTTTTATGCGCAATGGGAATTCAGTTATTGGACACCACTTCCAATGATTAGACAATTTTGCTGTAATTTTTACTGTAGTTCGCGGTTTTCCTTTTTTCTACATACTCGTTTTTTGACAGAAAAGTCCTCGTGAATTTTATGACGCTGGAACTAAAGTTTTAATTTTTTTCTTTCAATCTTTTGCTTTAATGATTGCTCTTATAAGAGGTTATATGTGATCTAAAATAACTTTTACGTCGTTATGCTCTGGTTAGCAAAAATCATAAACTAATTGTTTTCATGGTACATAAATTTTAAATTGCGAATAAGCAATCTATTTATTGTGTAGACAATAAAACTTGAAAGTCTTCATTAGCTATAAACACAAACAACAATTACAAGAAAAGATGCAAGCGAGCCACTTTGTTCCAGACAAAAATAAATGTCCCGTAAAGGATTCGGGGGCCAGTACTGATTGAATCAGAATTCATAACTAAAAACATGCTCGTGGCATTTTTTTCTCCTATTTTTATTTTTATACTTTTAACTTAATAATTTGTTTACCAAGACAAAAATTTTAAAGAAAAAATAGTACTGAATGAATGTAAGCCCAGACCTCCCGGACTTAAGAAACTGGACGGCAGTACAACGGCGCCATATAAATGATTGAATGAATGAATTTAGTCGACACAATACATCTTGAGTACAAATAAAGAAACATCGTACAAAATTGAAATGTGATGAACAAGGACAAAGAAAAATGTCTATTCGATATATCAAATCATTGCCCTGAAAACTAAAAAAAATCTTAGGAAAAACTGAACTCATGCTTTTGAGGTTAACTGATAAATGAATGATTGTATTGTACAGGATATATAATCTTCACAGATTTATGTTCCAGTAAAACGATACAAATACAACTTTTAACTAATTTTTCACTATTATTTTCACTAAAATTAATTGCCACTAAATTCGTAAGACTTTGCTTTCTAATATAGCAAACTTAGCTAAAGCTGGAAACCCGAAACCCGAGTCGTGGAGCTTTCTGATAGTTATGTCAGCAATGCCTGGCCATCGGTCTAGCCAATGGTCTGGACAAAGTCTGTTCAGTCTTGCCAATGGTATTCAAAGTCTGTTCGGTCTGGTCATTACCTATCTTTGGGTATGGTCGGTCTGGCCAATGCCTGTCCTGGGTCGCGGACTTCATCCTGAGGAACCCCTGAGATTTTAATACAAATCAGCTCAACAATCGCGCAAAATAATGCAATAGAATGCGCTGCTGCCTTTTGTAATATTGTGACAGCCCTCCGGTCAGCTCTCTTCAGCTCAATTCAGCGCATTTATTACATAATAAAGCGCTGACTCCTCCACCCGGGAAATTTTGTAGTTAAGTCAGAAAAAAGTTTACAGATTCGGATTTAGATCAGCAGATAGATGTCTATTGAACACTATAAAACCCGTTCATTTTGCTTCTTTGCTTTGCAAATATATGAATTGGATGTCTTCAACTTGTTCCTCTGAATTATCAGAAGGCTTTTTGAAAAATAAGTGCTGCCTCTCTCTACAGGATTTAGAAATTCAAAAACTGCTAACAAAAAAAATTTAAAGCAAAAAGGATCACTTTGACAATTCAAATTTCACTGAAAAAACATAAATAGTGATTCAAGTAACTTGAGCAACGATATAATTGTTCCGACCGCCTTAGTGGGGGACGAACTATATGCTCAACTGATTTTTTGTTGATTCAATTTTTGTTGATCTATATTTTTATTTTGGAAGGTTGTGAGTGCTATCATTAGAAGGCCGGTTAAGCATTGAATATTTAATCGAAAGTTTTTTTTTTGCTTTTTGTATCCTCCACAGAGTTTTCGAGGTTGTTCACATTTACCTTATATCTATTGATTTTTTGTGTCAAATTTGCTTTAAAAAACAAATAAAAAGTTAAAAGTAGTTTTATATGTTCTATCTTCAGAAACGGAGTGCTGTTAAACTGTTTGAACCAACTTTTGGCCAGAATTGTGGCTAATTTTTAAAAAATCTGCTTTTTCATCGAAAACGGCACCACATAAATTTCTTCAGCCCCGTTTCTTTAAATTTGCAAGAAGTACCAACCTAAAAACTGCTGACAAAATCTTCTCAATTTTCAACTAAATCAGGTTTTTTTCCGTTAACTGAGAAAACTTTCTGTAAATAAAAGTCTGCCGGCTTTTCGCTAATGTAACTCGATTATTATTCAAAGTTCGATTTCTTTAAAATTTTGATATATTGAATTCTTGCTACGTTATATTGTTCACTTACATTTGGAACAATGAGTAAATTTAATGAACAAGCAGCAATAGGAAGACTAGGTTAGGTCTATTAATGGTATTTGGCGATCCAAACAATTTTCGGATTGTATTGGGGAGCTAACATTTTATTTGAACTTTTTCGCTCTTTTTGTTTTTGTTCTAATTACACACCAGATTTAATTTAACTGAAACTTAACCAATAACAGATCCCAATTACGCGCAACTGAAGCCCAGAGAAAATATATCATACTTTCAATGAAAAGCCCATAGTTTCATGGCTGCATTTTTGGTGCCTTTTTTGGTTGTCTTATGATTTGTTCTGACTCATCCCAAATCTCATTGGCTTCCTATTGGGGTTTAAATAAAACTAATTATTGATTTCCATTGATAGTTACTGGTTTTTGTGACATCGAGATTAATCGTTTTCAAAGAGTATAGAAGTATTTTTTATTTAACTTAGCATTTTTTTTTTGTGTACATGTTAATAAGTCTAACTAAAGACAGGTCCCAATTTTTTTGTATTGAAGAACAATTCAATTTTCGGTTGAAATTTTGTCTGATCCCAATTAGTTTGTAATTGCTTGTTTAAAAATGGACTTTGGGTTCTTTTCGTAATTAATGCTTGTTATTGTTATTTGATTTGTCTTGATCTCTGTCTTGTTGTTTGTCTTGTCTCGTTCATGGCAGGTCCCATCGGCAGCACTATTTAATCCGTTAAGTTGTTTGAGATGAAAGAATTGTTATACTCATTCACCAGTAGTTTTGTGTAACTTTTTAGTGGTTCACATAACTTTTAGGACATGCCCACATCTTTATTGTTTTTAGGGGGAAAACGTAAAGCGTTCTGAAACATGAATATGAATATGAAAATGCATTGATGCACTAGTTTTTATTTAAATAATTTTTGTTCGAGTACTAATTTTTCCACTAATTGCCTTACACTGATTTTTATCACAACGTATAGTCTTTGATAAAACTTATAACAATGTTTTCAGAAAATTCAGCTAAAAAAACGCATAAAAATAAGTCCAGCCACAGTTTATGCTAACCCTTACGTTTTTGGTCTTTTGACCTAAAAGTAACCAAAAATTCACACTTCTTGTGGAAGAAGTTTCTGGAAATTTTTTTGCGTTTTTACGTCATTGTTTTTCTTTTACCAGTTTTTTGAATACACTGCTTTACAGAAATCAATGGATTTGAACTATTTTGGAACCATACATCTATGTTTTTCCAAGAAGTATACAAGCTGTCCCATTTCTTTCTGAATGGCTTCTTGTTTGAATGCAAGTTAAGGGTAAATTGGAGAAATTGTACGTTCTTCCGAAAGCCCCAATTTCGATTCCTATAGCCTAATGATATTCCGACATTACTCAGCCTCCTATTTTGTGTAAGTTTTGTTGATACTCTGGTTGCTGAGAGTTGACTTTTTCAAACAAAAACCGATTAACGTCAAATTAAATGCTTTCGAACGACAAGCGGGTGGCAATTTAATTTAGGGGTGTAGTTTAGAATTTTTTTCATCGGTGCAAAAAGGTAGGGGATCGATCTTCCAACCTCAAGTATAGAAGTCTAAAATCTAAGTCTCTCAGCTACAACAACTTCGATCCTCAACCTCGCTCAATCGCTTTTATGTTATCAACAATAATTGAGATCACTAAAATTGAAGAACTTAAGTGTGGACAAGTCACCCAAGAAGTCAGAGAATATTCTAGAACAAAAGCGCAGAAACGATCTCGTGAAAATTGTGCATAAAAAGACTAACACGTTTACAATAATTGCTTCAAACTTCGAGAGCAACGTTCGAGAGCAAAACGTTCGAGATCAACTAAAAAGGATCAGTGAAGATATTAGGGGATGTTGCTACTCTGGAGGGGACCACTCACGTGGCGATAATTTGATTTGCCGTCCGCAGTAATATTGCAACGCAGTACAATCATTTTTAATGGATTGACCAACGATGACCCTTTCATCATTTTTTTAACAATAAACGCTTGTTTCCGTCTTATCTCGAGCTTTTCATAAAGCAATTAAGTCTGTTAGCAAAGTAATAATTACAAAAATGTTTCCCTTGGGGAAAAATACACACCGGAAGCCCAAATATTTTATGGAGTTCAATTTTGTACTATGAAATTTTTGTGAAATTATTGTTTCGTTAACTATTACAATTTTGTAATGTCACATTTTGACACATTATGTATGATCCCGATAGATCTTTCGCGTTTGTTTATCCAGATCTTATTTTTTGAACTTGCAGAATTCTTGCAAAGATATTTCACGTCCGTATATACATTTTATCATGGATCTTATCAAGGCGTTTCGTTTCTCCTGCGGTTATCTTACAAGACTCTTGAAAGAATCTTGCAAGATGATGCATAGTGTTGCAAGATTCTTGCAAGATCTTGCAAGATAACCATCCTCAATCAACTAGGGTTTACTGGGATAGCACACATTTTATTAGGGAACTAATTTATTGCAGTCATGTAGAAATTGGTAAATTATGACAACTTTGTATTTGTTCAGCTCCTCTGGTAACAACACACGTGTCTGATTGGTCCCGATGGATGGTGACAAAAGTGGACACTGCCAAGAGTGGATGGTCCGAGTCCAGATTGAGGGTTCAATTCACCCCTTCTCAGCAACTGACCACATCTAACGGAGGACAGAGACTACTGCCTCAGTCAGGTAAGTCTTATTTACTATTAGTCTACAAAGGAGGTCTATGTATTTTCACGGTGCTTGAATCGAACACGGGTGTCAGCGAGAGCTCGATTATATGTATTGACTATAAATAAAGTTGAGGTGGAGAAAAATTCCTCTTCTTTAATAACCTGTTCGAACCTTTTACTAAAGTCTTTTTTTAGGTCGACAAACCGTCTTTACATACTCAATACGGCCTTTTCATAAGTCGACCTCTTAACTATAGATCATTTCAAGCATTTTTTGTAACAAATTCGCGGAATATATAAAAGCTCAGCGCATTGTAACGTAATTCCAGCTCGTTTTCAATACATGTCTTAATTAAATTTCAGCTGCAATTCAGCTCATTTTTCGTATTATTTTCAGCAAAAATCCTCCACACAAAGGGAAAAAATATCAATTTTTTCCCTTCTCCACCTCCACTGGACCTATGCTAGAAATAATAGAAAAATACATGTAAACTCAGACTTCTGAACTGCTGAAACATTTTTTTCAGGACTTTATCCGGCCTTAGACGGAGGTAGAGGAGGAGATGGATTTAAGTTTGAGTGGAGTGAGCGGAACTGTTCTCTCATAGTGGCGGATACTTGTCCCCAGTCGAGAGTGATGGTGGATTTACTCCACTCGTGGACGGAATGGTCCCCCTGCAGCAGTGCATGTGGACAGGGCAGACGGATACGCAAGCGCAGAAAGTGCATCAGTTAGTATCAAGTCATCGTCTGTTTAATTCTCAACCCGGGCCGAGAATTGTACCCGAAATTGACTGGGAAAAGAGTGTAAAAATAAGACTGTAATTTGTAGAGTTTAAGTGCTGAGACATGTGAGTAGTCACAACATTACTTTACCAGGGTCTAATGCTAGGCACATTTACAAGGCGAGTAGGTTCACTCGGACAAGAACTCTGTTTTGCAATCTTACAACATGGGGGAAAAGGCGTTAAAATCGGCTTTCGCTTTCCCTTATATTTTTGCCGCCTTTGAGCAAATGTTACCATATAAAGCGAGATCAGAGTCTCTCTCGCGATGTATTTTGTAGGACCTTTTCCTCTTATCGCTAAGTGCTGAAAATAAAAAAATTATCGCTGAGTTAAGTAGTGCATCAATTTACCGATTAATTTTAAGGTGAAATTAAACTCTCTGTTAAATTAACTGATGAAATGGAAGACATGGGAAATAGTGAAATTTAGCCTGTGATCCACCGCAAAAGTAACAGTAAGTTTTTTGTGCGATAGGAAATTTTTTTTAGTTACATCAGCCAGGCATCTGCCGGGTATGATTGATTTTTCAAACTCAAAAATTTCAATTCAAAGTCACTTTTTCTTTAAGTAATGGTAGTTTGTTTTCTTAGTCAGCCAGCTAATGTTTACCAATTCCAACTAGAAAATCCCCGTTGATTGATCTTTGCTTGAAAAACGATCACAGAAGTTCCTTTTATTGTTTGACCCCCAGATACATGCAAAAGATGTTTCTAAAAATCTAGCATCACATTTTTCCGTAAAATTAGTGTTTACTTAAACAATGGTTAATTATAGTGAATTTGTGTTAGCAAATTTGTGTTGTAATATCCGCTAAATCATGGAAATCAAAAGTCAGAGGACACCCAAACGAACAAATAGAAATGATACTCAAACCGTTTCTACAATACAGTTCGCATGAGCAACTGAACATGTTTTTATCATATCTCTTGAATTGTATGCATCGTAATTTCCAAAACGAGAACTGGCTGTGTTCAACTTGTAACGGTTTAATTTGTCTCATCGCCATGTTAGGAATTCTAATGCGCTGCGTAAAAAGATTTCGAATAAGCATTGAACTTATGAATTAATTTATCTAACTTTTCCATTTTATTTTAATTCAAGTGAAATATAACAGATGTCATTCATTCAATGATGCCATTCAAAATAGAATAACTACCTGGCGAATGCAAAGGAAGCCGATAGGCAAGCAAGCCGACAGAAAAGCAAGCCGAAAGTTATGTAATAGTTATGTTCCGCTTGCTTGCGAAGCGCGCCCACCGGCCCGCCAGGGGCAACTTAAAATACGGGTATCCGAAAATTTTTCGGCTCACAACCTCATTTTCAAAATTCGGCTTGCCTGCCTATCGGCTTGCTTGACCGCCACCTAACTACCTCTTAATGTAAGGGCTACGTTAAGACATTACCAATGATGTAAGTGATAATTTATAAAGTGATTCGATGTCGTTGTTAGATCTGCTCTGTTCTGGTGAGGCGACTGAGACAGAGGTGTGCAAAGACAGGGACTGTCCCACTTCTGGAACTATCAGCACCAGCACCAACGGACAAGGTCCAGGTACCGTGCAAAACATTGGTTTCATCAATTAGTGGACATTTCCGATCATACCTGCGAGCTTAGTGGGGTTTAAAGTACCTACCATTATCCTGATTATGCAATAATGTGAGCTGTATTTACGTGCGATTGCTAGGTATTTATAGCCCCCCCCCCCCTTTACGGTAAGTAGGCACAGAGATAAGCGTACAGACCCTTCTCCTCAGTACTGTAACCACACCATAAAAAGAGGGCAATATTTTGTAAGGGCTATAAAGCAAAGGAGATCAATTCAATATTTCCTTGCAGTGATATCCAAGCGTGATTAATTGCTCTCGAACAAGGTTTGAAGCAATTGCTGTAAACGTGTACATCTTTACCGATACATCCTCATGAAAACTTATACTAAAAGGTTCTAAACCTCATCGTGATACTGCAAGATATGTACCAACCTACGAGATAATCTTTATATGAGTATCAATATCTCGGCAAGATAATCAAAAAGGATTATCCATGAGTTGGCAAGACAAGACCAAATAAAGTTGTAAAAATTACGACCTTTCAGTGAAATTTTTGGGCTGCTGAAAAATGCTAGAGGGAAACCTTTATTTGTAACGGCTGCTCTCCTTGTGTTTCACAAAGAAAGTTTTACACCGCCCAGTTCGTTCTGAGTGGTTACAAAATCTGTCCGGATACTTCGTTTATGCAGTTCGCTTTTGTAACTGTATATCCGCTCTGCTGTACTTACCGTTGCATTAACTATTTTAGTTCGTAACTATTCGCTGATCTTAGTTTTTTCAACTATCAATTTGAACTGGATTGCTACAGATCACACAATACGGGATCTCTTTATGTATACCAGTTCAATCCGATAGAAAAAACAAATCGAAGACAAAGATATATGTCTAAGACCTGTTTGTGCAAAAATATTTAAATTTAAACCTAAGTTGGCTTTTGCTGTTTGTACTCACAAGTTGAGAATACCAGAAGTTGGGGTTGTAACAGTTGAATTTCAGCTCCAATAATTCGTTGATGCAAGACACAGTAACAGAAATTACTGCTCAAGAATAATATTTTGAATACAAGACACAGTAACAATTTACTGCTCAGGAATATTTCTAGTTCAAGACACAGTAACACGTTATTTACTGCTCAAGACAATTTGTTTTGCAATATTTTGCTGAGTTTTACTTTCAGCCGTTTTCTGCGGCTACTACGTTGCGTTCTGTGTGTTGCTTATTGTTATTTCCCCCCTTTTCTCTTTTTTCTCACGTGACAAACTGTAACTAGAACTAGAACTATAACTATTAAAATGACTAAGACAACAGAAAGTGTTTTGTTTCTATTTTCCCCGCCTATGCAAGCTTGTTATTCCTTAAGCTCAGCTCCAACATCGCCAGCCCTGTTTTCCTTCGTGAAAACATCATCGTCAGTTGGTAGTACTGGAGCGAGCTTCACTACGGGCCTCTTGTAGCATCCATCTTTTGTTCGGATTTTCGCTGATCGAATCACTCCGTCGGAACCTTCAAAGGTTTCGGTTATTCGACCCAGATTGTAATATCCACGTTTGTCACTGTCTTCCACTAACCACACAAGATCACCCTGCTGAAGACTTCTGTCCGTTGTGGTCTGCCATTTCTTTCGACTATTCAACGTTGGCAAGTATCCTTTACGGAATCTGTCCCAGATGAGGTCTGCGTAAGCTTGTGTTTGTCGGAAGAGCTTTCTATGATCAACAAATTGCTCTGCACCTGATAGATACGGTAAACAAAGGTTCTTGTTGCCAAGTAGGAAATGGTTTGGAGTAATAGCTTCTAAATCGGTAGCATCGGAACTGACTTGTGTCAGCGGTCTAGCATTCAACGTCTGTTCAACAAGACACATCGTGGTTGACAGAACGTCCTCCGTGACTGATCGGTTGCCCAGCACTGCGTACATTGCCTTCTTGCAACTCCTAACCAGTCTTTCCCACACTCCTCCAAAGTGTGGTGATGCAGGTGGGTTGAACTTCCATCTGATACCTTGTTGAATCAGATGTTCTTCAATTCGCACCTTGTTCCATGCTGCTATACACTCTGCCAGTTCTTTTTCAGCTCCAACGAAGTTTGTCCCGTTATCGCTAATCATTTTGACCGGTTTGCCTCTTCGTGCAATGAATCGCATAATTGCGTTCAGACAACTATCAGTGTCTAGTCTTGGTACAATCTCTATATGTACCGCTCGTACAGTAAGGCATGTGAATAGACAGCACCAACGCTTTTCGTTTCTTCGACCAATCTTTACTGTGAATGGTCCGAAATAGTCTACGCCCACATTCGAGAACACTGTTGATGCGACTAATCGTTCTTCGGGTAGATCTGCCATTACTGGTGCCTTTGTTTGGGCTCTTCCCTTTCGACATCTAATGCATTTGTTTTTGATCGATCTCAAAGCATTTCGTATGCCTAGGATCCAGAATTTCTGCTGAACTATGTTTCTGACATGTTCAGTACCTTCGTGATGACTATTCCTATGTTCATTTCGCAAGATTAATTCAACTACATGGTGCTTCCAATGTAACAGTATTGGATGCTTGGTTTCGAAGTTCAGATGACTTTTACCTATTCTGCCTTGGGCACGAATAAGTCCTTGCTGGTCTATGAATGGTGAAAACTGGAGGATTTTGCTGTTTTTTGGAATTTCCCTTTCAGCCTTGAGAGATTTCATCTCTTCAGTAAACTGTTCTTGCTGCAGTAGTCTGAAGATGCTTGCTTGTGCATCCTCTCTTTCTTCAACACTTAGTGTTTTTGTTGCCGGTTTGTGTTTTTTGAATACACGCTGTATGTATGCCATTGTATTTACTAGTCGATTGTAATTGCTGAATCGTTCCCACTGAATCAGCGGCTTCTTCTCTTCAACCTTAGCTGAGAAGACCATTTCGTCGTTTTGTTCGTCTGAAGCAAATGTTAAATTCAACTGTTCAGGCCATTCGTTCTCTCGTTGCTTCAACCAGGCCGGCCCAGTGAGCCATTCGCTTCTCTTAAGTTCGTCAACATTGATCGGTCGTGTCCCGATGTCAGCTGGATTGTTAATACCACTCACATGATTCCACTGTGAAACATTAGTTGTATCCAAAATCTCAGCCACTCTGTTTGCAACAAACACCTGTTGCTTACGGTGGGAGCTATGAATCCATTGCAGAACAGTAGTGGAGTCTGACCAAAAGTTGCAACTCTGAATCTTCGATTCGTGTTCCTTCACTATATGTTCTTTAAGTCTCACTGCCATCACTGCTGCTTGCAGTTCCAAGCGTGGTATGGAAAGGTGTCGCATTGGTGAGACTCTGCACTTTCCGATTACAAATGCTAAGTCTGCTGAGTATTCTTTGGGCTTTGAACGTAGGTATGCCACAGCGCACATTGTGTCTTCAGATGCGTCGGCAAACACATGAAGTTCCCATTTGTCCTTGGCTGTGCTGAAGTATCTTCTATCAATGCTGGTTTCTGCTACTTCTGGAAGCTGCGCCTTCCACTTCAGAAACTCTTCTTCTTCGTTAGGTTCTACTGAGTTGTCCCAATGTTGTCCATTTTTGGTCCAGATGCTCTTCAGGAGTCGTCTCATATGGACACTGAATGGTGCAAACAGTCCAAGAGGATCAAACACTGAAGAAACTAGAGATAAGATCTTCCTTTGGGTGATTGGGGTCTCAACTTCTTTGCTTGTACCTCTACAAACCTGTAGACTATCATCGGTAATCGTCCACTGAAGCCCAAGCACCGATGACCCTTCCTGGCTGGGTTCTACTTCAACCTGCTTTGTTTTGTTGATTGATCTTAAGTCCTCTGGGATTGCGTTGGTTACCACGTCTCTGTTGGTGATCCACTTCTTCAGTTCAAATCCATGTTTTGAGAGAAGAGATTGCAGTTGTTTGAAAACCTTGATTGCTTCTTCAGGTGTTTCGACTGACTTGATGAAATCGTCCATGTAGAAGTTGTTTTGGATTGTTTTTGCTGCAATTGGAAACTCGTCCTCGTTATCGATGGCTACTCGCTTCAGAGCGTAGTTGGCACATGTTGGTGAACTCTTAGCTCCGAAAACATGACGTTGATACTCGTAAATTTGCACAGGTTCGTTCATTGTTGGTCTCCACAAAAATCTCAAGCAGCTTTTATCCCGTTCAGGAACTTGCACTTGCAGAAACATTGATTCAATATCTGCGGTTAGGGCAAATGGCCCTTCTCGAAATCTGAATATTGTTCCGATCAATCCGTGTAGTAGATCGGGTCCGGCTAACAACTTGTCATTTAGGCATATATCCTTGTATTTTGCTGCAGCGTTGCAAACGCGGCGAACTTTACCCGGTTTGTTGGGGTTTAGTACTGGATGGTGTGGCAAAAACCATTCCTTTCCGAAAGTGCCTTTGACTTCCGATCTGCCAAGGATCTTCACAAATCCTTTTTCAACATCTGTATCAATTGACTGTTGATACAATTCTTTTAAGTTTGGGTCTCGTTGGAATCTTCGTTCCAGTGAGTAGAGCTGACCAAGGGCCGAGCCGTAGTTGTTTGGGAGATTGGGTTCTGGTTCACTCCAGAGCATGCCCACTTCGTACCGCTCGCCTGTAAACTTTGTCGTGCTCTCTAGAAATTTCTGAGCTTGCTGCTCTTTCTTTGATTGACTTACAACATTTATTTTGGAAGCATAGGTTTCTATGTCCCACCATGATTGTATATTTTCTGCCACTTTCACATCTTCTGTGAAGGCAAAATGACAAACATTTTGACTTTTCTTGCCTGTCATGGGACCACTGACTACCCATCCTAATTCTGTTAAGACGGCGAAAGGCTCACTTCGTGTTCCAATCTTATAGTCCAATGGACGTTGAATTTCGTAGGCATCTTGTCCAAGTATGATGCCAACTTCCATCAGGTTGAATGTTCTGTTAGTGAGAACATTCAGATGTCTGAATTTGTTCTTCAGTTCCTTGTAATCATATGTTGTGTTTCCCAACGAGATTGATGGGTGTGCAAACGCTTCAATCGAATGCACCTTTGAATGTAGTCCCTTTATTGTGATAGGAACCTTCTCTGTCCTCAAATCTTGCGTCCCATGTATGCCAGCTATGTTCAAGGTAACGTCCATGCCTTTGGCTTGTAGTTGATCCTTGACACTTTGATCGATGAATGATACTGTTGACCCACTATCGAGGAAAGCGTAGGTGGTCAACCTGTTACTACCACTCTGAACCGATACAGGAACTATTTGAAGAAAACTAGTAACTTGGTTACTCTGGTTGATTGTTGCTGCGCTAACATTAACTGCGTGACTACCCTCGTCCATTTGGTTTTCTGAATGTAGCAGTTTGTTGTGCTTTTTGGTACATCCATTTATACCGCACGGGTGGACTTTACAATCTTTGATTGCATGCCCTTTCCCCAGACATCCATAACATAAGCGTTCTTTTCTCACTGCTGCATAGCGATCGGTGACATTCATATTCTTAAATATTGGACAGTTCCATATTTTATGAGTGCCATCCGCTAGTGGGCAGTTGTTGTTTTGCATTTGCTTCGTTTCGCTCGCATTCGAACTCGCAGTAACGTTTGACGATTTTGAGAATCGTTTTTCCTTGTTAGCGTTTGGTCGATCATCTTCCTTTCGTTCGCTCTTGGTTGATGGCATTCCTTCATGGACAAAAGCCATTCGAGCTAACCATTTTTCAAGGAGAGTGAGATCGGGCCTATCTTCTTGACACTCGTCAACGAAAAAGAACCACTTTTCTTTCAAATTTGGGGGCAGTTTTTCAATTGCCACTTGCAGTGTTGAAATTGATTGCAGATCGCCTTCATAGTTGTATTGCTTCAGTACATTAACTAGGTTGCTGATTGTTATTGAGTAATTAATTATAGCCGTTGAGTCGTGCATTCGAATTGGTTGTTGTTTGCGCAATATGTTAAGCTGAGCTTCGACAATTAGGTAAGGTCGCCCAAACTTCCGTCCCAGGAGTTCCCACGCTTGAGCGTAGAATTCTCCCGAATAGCCCATTCCTGATATAGCTGACTTTGCTTTACCTGTCAACAAAGTTTTCAAGTGGCTCATTTTCTCTGAGTCGGGTATATCGCGATGGTGAACCGTTGCTTTGAACATGTTCGACCACTCCGGCCACTCTAGGGGATTTCCATCGAATGAACTCAACTTCAACTTAGGTAGCTGACTGCTACTGCTTGGTTTATTGCGCTTAAACTTGTCTTGTTCCCGGGCTGCGCTGGCACGCTCTCCACTTGGTGACCGTGACTTAAGTACACCTTCGCGATTGAAGCTTACCCTGGGATAATTGTTGTCGATCCTGGTTTTCGCACGCTCGAAACTATAATCGTGCAAGTTGGAGAATTTATTCGAGTTATCGAGCCAACCGGAAACATCTTTATTCTTCGGGGTTTTCCAGTTGAATGGTGATCTACTTCGCATACTAGGGGCTGCACTATCATCAGAATCTGATGCTCTTGCGTCAAGAGCTTCTTTCTCGTATTCCAGTTTCAGTGCACCTTCTTCTTCAAAAAGTTGCATCTCCATTTCAAGCTCCTTCCTTTTCAATTCGAATTCAATTTTCTTCAACCTCATTTTTGATGCAAAGTCTTTCTCTAGAGTCGCGAGTTTTTCTGCTTTTTTAGCTCGTTTATCAGAGGAGGCCTTTGAATCATTGTCCCTGTTTGGGTTTCCATGTTCAGCAGTTTGTTGAGAAACTCCCACAACAGACTGTGAAGACTTAGCGGCAGTTGGTTCTGCATCGCTTGTCAATTGTGCGGTTTGATTCTGTTGATCCGTCATGTTTGTTTCTCCGTGAATGTATGGTAACCAATCTGCGTTTAATGTTTGCCAGAAATTTAGTCGGTCGGCTTCGTAACGTTCAAACAATTCAGAATCACGAAGAAAATTTGCTCGCTTTCGGTTAAGAATGCAAAGAGAGTCGTCAAGTTTCAGCACCTGTTTATAGATGGTCTTGAGTTTGCTTGATCTATCGTTGTTTCTGATTAGTTCCTGGCCTTCCTGAATTTTTGCTTTGATTTGTTTTTCGGAGTTGCTAATCTGTCTAAGCAAAATGTCCTGACTCTGTGACGGAGTCACTGCGTTTGTACTTTGGGACTGCAGCTTGAATATCTACAGTACCTTTTGTTTAATTGCTTTAATTAAGCCTTGCTATTCAACTTCTAATGCACTTTGCCTAATTGGCTTTGCGTTGTTGAATTGCTCGTTGAATTTTGTTCTCGTTCGTCGATGACTTCGTCACTTCGACTGTTGGGTTGGACAGCAGTTTATTCCACTGTCCGGGTCGGCGGACCAAATGTAACGGCTGCTCTCCTTGTGTTTCACAAAGAAAGTTTTACACCGCCCAGTTCGTTCTGAGTGGTTACAAAATCTGTCCGGATACTTCGTTTATGCAGTTCGCTTTTGTAACTGTATATCCGCTCTGCTGTACTTACCGTTGCATTAACTATTTTAGTTCGTAACTATTCGCTGATCTTAGTTTTTTCAACTATCAATTTGAACTGGATTGCTACAGATCACACAATACGGGATCTCTTTATGTATACCAGTTCAATCCGATAGAAAAAACAAATCGAAGACAAAGATATATGTCTAAGACCTGTTTGTGCAAAAATAGTTAAATTTAAACCTAAGTTGGCTTTTGCTGTTTGTACTCACAAGTTGAGAATACCAGAAGTTGGGGTTGTAACAGTTGAATTTCAGCTCCAATAATTCGTTGATGCAAGACACAGTAACAGAAATTACTGCTCAAGAATAATATTTTGAATACAAGACACAGTAACAATTTACTGCTCAGGAATATTTCTAGTTCAAGACACAGTAACACGTTATTTACTGCTCAAGACAATTTGTTTTGCAATATTTTGCTGAGTTTTACTTTCAGCCGTTTTCTGCGGCTACTACGTTGCGTTCTGTGTGTTGCTTATTGTTATTTCCCCCCTTTTCTCTTTTTTCTCACGTGACAAACTGTAACTAGAACTAGAACTATAACTATTAAAATGACTAAGACAACAGAAAGTGTTTTGTTTCTATTTTCCCCGCCTATGCAAGCTTGTTATTCCTTAAGCTCAGCTCCAACATTATTGGCATCATAATGACGTTTTCTTCTTTTTCAGAAGTTATTCCAATTTTGCTTATTTCAGAAGTTAGGACATTGAAACAAATGTAGCTCAAGACATGGCGAGGTAGATAAAAATCAAAATAAAAGATTCAAAAGCCCCGAAAATTTTACGTTTTTTATTGACTAACAAAACAACTTCCACAGTTTGGTCACTTTCTTTTAATTATTCAAAAACCCTGAAGTCGAAGAATCAGTCTTTATAAGCGACGAAGTTTTTAAAACTCTTATTTTAGAGCAGAACGAATTTGGCCAAACTTGTCCAGAAAAACAGAAAAATGACATTTCAAAGCTTTTGTTAAAATTTACTCGTTTCATTTCTCAATTTATTTCTCATTTCATTCCTCAAACTAAAAACAATTGTTGATCCTGTCACCTATGTAAGCATCATAATATCTTTGTTCTGTTCAAAATGTCAAGGAAAACTATAACCGACTAGCGTCGGAAGAATTGCTCTCGAACAACTAGTGGGAGGTCAAATCTAATGCAGCCTGCTTCAATCGGGGGGGGGGGGGGGGGGTAACTCAATTCACTAAAATGGTGGGCTTCAAATGACGTCAACAGAGATTATTATATACCGCTATAACCACTAATAAAATTCAGCTGCTGACCCTTGTGAGTGAGAGAAATTTAGGTAATGCAAAACTAAAAAAAAGGCATAAAGGTCAAAACGGTCAAGCAACATTTTGCATAAAATTACCAACATGTTTGCAATAATTGCTTCAAACTTTGTTCGAGAGCAATGAAAAACAGAGCAAACGAAAGGAGAGACCTGAAAAGACACCGAAGTTTAAAATTTTTTTGGTCTTTCAGTGCCCACCTAAGAAACTTAGCTGTTTATATTTTGAAGGTTAAGACCTTACCACGTGATCAAACGCCCTTGCTTTACTTGAACTAGGCATAACTTTTATATCTTAATTTTACGGGCACCTCACCTAATTTATTTTATCAAAATTCAATTATAGCAGCCCCAAGACTCAAATCATATTTATCCTCTCCAAAGATAATGAATTTAATCAGAAGTGTTTACCGTCTTTTTTAAAGGTTTCCGCCTGAAATACCCAATATTTTACTCTATGAATACAGTGATGAGAATGACTATACATAACGTTAGCTGGGCGAGATATTTTATGATTATATTGGCACGACTTTTTTAGGATCGAGTAGGACAGAGGACTTGTTGTGTTGGAGTGAGTGGACCTCCTGTAGTAGTAAATGTGGCACTGGAATCAGAACCAGACAGAGGATATGTCCAACTGACAACTACTACAACTGCATTGATGGTAAATACACTACCCCCCCCCCCCCCAACTAAATTCTTACATTAAACTAAGTTGAGAAAAAACCATATGATATAGCTGGTGTGCGGGGGAGGGGGTTCGATTATAGGTTGCAGTCTAAACAAGGGGCTTCAAATGATGTTATCCAACAACATATAGCCAAATAAGAACGCCACTTTTTGTATGAACTCATATCATCAAAGGTTGAAATTACTGTCAGGGTTCTTGTTAATTGGGACGAAAAAACGAATTATTTAAATTCTCCTGAGTTATAGAACAAAAAAGAGTTACCATATATGCAATAATGAAGGATCTAGTAAGTTCCTTGTGTAGTAACTATTATGAATAGCTTCAGTAATCAAACCAATGAAAAATTTTCCCGGTCATTGAATGCTCAATTTATGAAAAATTGAAAACATAGCCAACAAACGTCGGGCGAACTCCTCGATTTTTGAGCAAATAGCTTTATCAGTAGCTAGCTCCTGGAAAGATGGGGGTTAAGTGGCATTGGGTTCTAACTCTAAGAACCGTCCTTTACATCATGACTTTATGTCTCTTAAATAGTTTCGAGTTTCGGTGAATCGTATAGCCTAGAATAGTGAGCCACAAGGCTTTAAGAAAAATTTCCTCTAGGTTTAACGTGTTCATCCCGTTTTTGAGGATGGAAAGTCAAATGGTCCGACAAAAAATGATCAGACAAAAAATGGGTAGCACGAAAAATTGAATAAAAACAGCCGGTAAAATATACAAGAAAGGACTCAAAGATTCATGCAAAAAAATCTCTAAACTAAGCCTTCCAAATCATAAATATTAAAGAGAGAAAAAGGAAAACATAACAGGATGAATAGCTCTCGATCGACTGACGAGGGCAACTTAATTTAATTGGTTCAAAAAACAACGCCAGCCCCGGACCTCCATGTTAGCAGTCTGACATATAAACCACTCAGTTTTAATTGCTTTGATTTGCGTTCGCTCACAATTGCGTTTACCAAGGAATTTTCTTTAAGAACAAGAGCAATTTAGATCACTCAAAAATGAAGAGCTTAAAAGTGATCAAGTCACTTAAAGAGTCGAATGTTGTAAAACAAAAGCGCAAAAACGGTCAAGCAACAATTTTGCATAACAAGACATACACACGTTTACAACAATTGCTTCAAACACCGTACAAGAGCAATTAATAACAAAAAATCAGTGCCCAATAAAAATATAGTATAATTTTAAGAAAATGCATATAGAATTCTGAATTTTATGTATGAATTTTAGTAGGAGGGGGTCAGAGGGGAGGTGGAGTTACGGGTGGAATGAGGTGGAGGAGGGAGTAGGTAGGTAGGTGGGTGGAAGGGGTAGGTAAATGATGGAGGGGTCTGTATTTTGGAAAGGGAGGGGAGGAAAGACTGTTATCATAGTTCTCAAAATGAGATTTTGACATTGAATATTATCTGCAGCTGCTATATGCTATGTATTATTGACTAAGCTCCGGTTAAATTCTTATATTTGATAACAAAAGTAAGCGTTCCAAAATGGAAGTCAGTCTTCGTAAACAGATTCAATGTTCAAGTAATGAACAAACTTGGTTCAGCAAAAAAAAACAAGTGGAACACCAATGCTCCACTTTCACTCGTAGAAAGACCAGCAGGGCCAATATAGTAACTAAAAATTTTCCTTCAGATCTATTAAAAACCGGCATCAGATCATTTCTTGAAATGAATCCAATGCGTTTACAGAGTCTCCCACGACTGAAAATCTTATGACCGCAATAGATTGAGTGCGAAAGGTGACTGCCAAACTGTCATGGGGATCAAAACTCAAACATGAGTACTTCTCTCAATGGCAATTGATCAAAGTTTTGACCGCACCGTCGTAATTTCTGTTCATCATCAACATGCCATTTTTATCAGGGTGGGAAAAGTAAACAATGCTTTCTTCTGTAAGCTAAAGAACTTTCCGGCCTGTTCCTGGATTAATTTTCATGATTAAGTTTGAATGTGAAAACAATTCCCCTTTTCATTCTAAACTTTTCAAAATTCGTTTACCATATATAATTTGAATATATTTTGAGCTACTCTTTTCATTCAAATTCTGCAACTCGAATCAAATTTGTTCTCGAAAAAGTGTTTTGAGAAAATTCAACCATGCATAAAATTTAGGGGTAATTCGAAGTCACAAGTGAGCCGGAATTTTTGAAGTATCTTGTGCAGGGTAACTTTGCATGAAACACGCAAGAGCAACAGTTAAAGTGCCAGATTTCTACTTACGGATTCTTGAATGCCAGATTTTTTTTCTATACAGTGCCAGACTGAAACTGCCCGCAATTGTAAATTTACTGTTTTAAGCAAATTTACGCGACTCTGCTTCCCCTCAAAGTCCCCTCAAAATTTTGGCCTTTTTCTCGAACCAGTGCGCAGTTCTCAAAGAATGCAAAATTTTGTCAGTGACTTGATCAGTCGCTTACCCTATACGTGTTTTATATCGATTAATACAACTGTAGTACGAGTGAACAAAACTCATCATTTATTCATATTCAATAGAACAGCTGCATATTACGTCAACCGTCAAATCATAGATAGTATTTTAAGTTTTCTAAAGGCGACACTTTCTTCCGAAACACTTTTTTCGTTTCTTTACGTCAACTTCGATCATTTCAGACAGTGATTTTTGTGTCTTGGTAAAACGCTACAACCAAAACTGTGTAATAAAACTGACCAATAGCTGAACTATTCAACAAAGAGATTCAAACAGACTGAAATCGGACAATAAAAGCATGCTAGCTTCTAAATTGAACACATTAAACTACCAATATTTGATACCAATTATTAATGATTCCATTTTGTAGAACTTTGGCATCGTTTCAATCCATTACTAGCCCAAAAAACAGGCGCCTGGTATGCAATTGAACCACGCATTTTGCAACTTTAGAAATGCAACTTTTGAAGTTCTTGGCATTTCGAATTCTGTCATTGCACTCAAGAACTTTTGGCATTGAAAACTTGGCGCGGTCTAAACTATTTTTAAAACTTTTAATTTTTACTTTTCTATTTTAATACTTGCAAGTATTTGCCTTAAGAGTAAGTTTCATGATTTAACTCAGGTAAGTAGTAACAAACCTATACACCCTGACTCACTTTTTGGCTGATTTTACCCAAACTTGTTCGATCATGCGCGCGAATGGAAAGTTCTTGGCAATTATTCCCTGTATCTAAGGATTGTTGCCTGAAAATGTAAAAGACTTACCTTAACTCCATTTTGAAGCACACAGGTTTATAAGTTTATAAGGGATATTTACTCAAACTCCGCGGTTATCATGTCTCTTGACGGTTACTGGAATCAGAGGATATGAAACCAACATATTTTTTTGAAGGACGGATTGGAACTTTTGAATTTCTTATTACTTGTAAGAGAGGAGTACAAAAGGATATTGAATTAATGAAGCAAGTTTAAGAACAAACGATAAATTATTATTAACAAACATCTAATAAAAATATCAGACACAACATTCTGTTTTAAGTCATTGTTTTATGTTTTATAAATGTACCCGTTTAAAGCTACTTCTCTGTCAGCATCTTCTTCTATTTGTGTTGTCTGGACATCTGGATATTAAAATAGAAATGCACGATTAGAAAAAGAAGTCATTGTAATCCACTGTTAGAGCTGTTACTGTCGCAAGAAGCTCCTGCGCGGAGCAGTCGCAGGTTGTTGTATCTCCTCGTCAATACTTCTTGAGACTTCCAACAGGGGTGGAGTTGAGCAGCTATCCCCTAAAAAAGCTGTTATTGTCACAAGAAGCTCCTGCGCGGAGCAGTCGCAGGTCTTTGTATCTCCTCGTCAATACTTCTCGAGACACCATCCGGGGTAGAGAGTATGTCCTCGTCAATACTTCTTGAGAATTCCAACCGGGGTGGATTGGGCAGCTATCCCCTATTAGAGCTGTTATTGTCACAAGAAGCTCCTGCGCGGAGCAGTCGCAAGTTTTTGTATCTGCTCGTCAATACTTCTTGAGACACCATCCGGAGTGGAGAGCGTCCTCGTCAATAATTTCTGAGACCCCAACCGGGGTGGAGTTGGGCAGCTATCCCCTATTAGAGCTGTTATTGTCACAAGAAGCTCCTACGCGGAGCAGTCGCAGGTTTTTGTATCTCCTCGCCAATACTTTTTGAGACTCCCAACCGGGGTGGTGTTGGACAGCATCATCATTATTTACCGCTTACTGGACAAGCGTTGCTTCTTTGCAGGCGGCTCTTCCTCTGCTTCGAAATCGATATATGGACATCTTGAGAACGGCTTTTCCTTGGGAGCTGCGCCAAAAACCATTATTTCTTCATCATCGGACTCAATTTGAGAAGTTTACCAGAACCCAGGATCAGGTGGAGAATTAATTTAATCAATCTCACTATCCAGTTGTTCAGCTAAATCTCCAATGATTTCACGTTCATTCATCTCAATATAGGACTTTAGAGTTCTTTCCTGATGTTTTTTCTGTTTTTGACTAATTTTGTAGTGTCCATAAGCATATGAGCCAACGCCATCACACAGATAATAACGTTTATCATCAAATGCACTCAAAGCAATTTTGTTAGACGCTGTTATGTTGTGTGTGTGTTTATCAATAGTTATAGATGTTACTAGTTTTCTCAATGGTGATTTTGATCTGAGCACATCTTTGAACTTATCGTGATGAAGTGTCTTTTTCACATGTTTGCTCACACCCTTGGCATTTTTTTTGACTTTCTGCAAAGTTTTTACAATGTAAGCTTTTGGTTTCAGAAAAACTGCTTCCATCACAATGTCACCATTCAGCTCATCTGATAATTTAAGTGGCACTTTTTTGTTCAATTCACTATGTAAGTGATGATCTTTGTTGGGATCACTCTTAGCCAGAAAGAAATCAGGAGGACTAAACCAAGTTATCTGGGTGCTGCAATTTTGGATCTTTCAAAACTACATCTGTACAGGTTTCACTATGAAGAAATGACGCCTTTGTTTGACAAAAAATCTCGAGTAATGTATCGTGACACTGATTCTCTCTTTTATGAAATTGAGACGGATGACACATACGAAGATCTTGTACAGCTGCAACATGTGCTTAATTTGATTGATTACCCCAAGGACCATCACTTACATAGTGAATTGAACAAAAAAGTGCCACTTAAATTATCAGATGAGCTGAATGGTGACAATGTGATGAAAGCCGTTTTTCTGAAACCAAAAGCTTACTCTTTAAAATCTTTGCAGAAAGTCAAACAAAGTACCAAGGGTGTGAGCAAACATGTTAAAAAGACACTTCATCATACAAACCTGTACACCCTGACTCACTTTTTGGCTGATTTTACCCAAACATGTTCGATCATGCGCGCGGATGAAAAGTTCTTGGCAATTATTCCCTGTATGTTAGGATTGTTGCCTGAAAATGTAAAAGACTTACCTTTAGTCCATTTTGAACGTAGCAGATTTATAAGTTAATAAGAGACATTTATACACTGTGGAGAATACTGTTTGTATACCCGACAAATGCCTAAGGCCTATAAATCCAGTCTATTTTTGCCATGAACCTTTTTGCGCAGAAATCTGGGCGTCTATTGTAAATAAAATATTTATTAGTAATGCGTAATCAGGGTTAATTCCTGCATACGCAACTTTGAAGCACACAGGTTAGAAGTTTAAAAGGGATATTTAAACCCTGTGAAAAGTATTGTTTGTATACAAACGTTTGCGGGCTATAAATTCAGTGAACATTTTTGCGGAGTAGCAGAAATCTGGGTGTCTAATGTGAATAATCTATGTATTGGTATTGCGTATGCAGTCTCACGTTGAAGATTTTGTTTTTTAACTACATGTGAAACGTCTGGGTAGGAAGCGTTCTACTTTCTGATGAAAATATTACCTAAGGGCTATTTTTAGAACACAAACTCAAACTCGAACTTGTCTTGTTCAGACTGTTAATAGACTTCCGTTTCATTTATTACACAACAAGTCATATGATTCAGACGTATTACGTTTTGACAAAATTCGTATCCGAAAACAGCAAGTTTGAACACGATAAAAGGAAGTAATTCATTCTTTGAAAGAATTTATAAAAAAAGGAACAAAAAAAGAATTCTGAAAGATATTTATCTACTGAAACTTTGACCTCATTAACCGTTATTTTGTCCAGCAAAGACCAATTCACAGGGAAGACAATCTTCGATTAGAAAGAACACAAGTTGAGAGTAACTTCTACCCCCGCAATTTAAATCAGGTTAATTCATCATTTGAAAAGAATTCGCCGTTTGAAGTGATACTAAGAAGTCAAAACAAAGTCCTTGAGGAATCCTAAAAGTATAGAAACATCTTTTTTTTAGTTTTGAAGGATCTATCAGAAAAACGAAGGGTGTCAAGAAGAACAGTTGGGTCTAACAACATCTTGTCATTTTGGTTGCAGAGAATACAAAGACACAAAAACGAAAAAAAATTATCTTGTCTGAATTCCGAGCGCTTCAAAAACAAATTGGCATCAGGAAGCAAAAAAAGGAGAATATCTGGAAACCAGAGGAACAGCATTTTGTTTGTCTATCATCAGAGCGCATCAAGAATCCCTAAGCAAGAGGAGTGGTTCAAAACAGAAAACAAGTGGAAAGTAAGTTTAAAAACTTCTTTTATCTTCATGTAGCTCCTACATCATTTCAACCTATATAACTCATCCACGGATCAGAACAATGTAGTCAGAACATCAAAATAGTCAGAAATTAGCATCCCTTAATCATCAGTAAGCATTTTTTCTCTATGTTTTAAGGGCGAGGAGCTGAGACTGGTCAATTAGCAAAAAATTAAGACACATTCATTTGTTAAGAGTGCATCACTAAATTTATGAGCTGTCATATGTGGAATGTGAACACCACTTTAAATGACTAACACAAAAATACTTTAAAAAAGATCAATTTTGCTTATATAACATATGTATGAGTCATCAAAGGTCAATTGTACATCATTTTTTTCCTCTTAATGTACAAGTCTTAGAGAAACATTTCTTAAGGAAAGGTTAATCCTTTAGTAAAAACTAACACAAAACTACTTTAAACAACATCTATTTTGCTCACTTAACTTATATATGAGTCATCAAATGTCAATTGTACATCATTTTCCTCTTAATGTACGAGTCCTAGAGAAAAATGTTTTAAGGAAAATTTGTTCCATTAGTGAAAACTAACACAAAACTACTTTAAAAAACATCAAGTTTGATCACATAACATAAATATGAGTTATCAAAGGTCAATTGTACATCATTTTTTCCCTCCTAATGTACAAGTCCTAGAGAAAAATTTCTTAAGGAAAAGTTGTTCCATTAGTGAAAACTAACACAAAACTACTTTGAAAAACATCAATTTTGCTCACATAACATATGTATGAGTCATCAAAGTTAATTTTACATCATTTTATTCCTCTTAATGTACAAGTCCTAGAGAAAAATTTCTTAAGGAAAAGTTGTTCCATTAGTGAAAACTAACACAAAATTACTTTAAAAAACATCAATTTTGCTCACATAACGTAAATTTGAGTAATCAAAGGTCAATTGTACATCATTTTTTCCCTCTTAATGTACAAGTCCTAGAGAAAAATTTTTCTTCAGGAAAAGTTGTTCCATTAGTGAAAACTAACATAAAAATACTTTGAAAAACATCAATTTTGCTCACACAACATATATATGAATCATCAAAGGTCAATTGTACATTGTTTTTTTCCTCTTAATGTACAAGTACTAGAGAAAAACTTCTCCAGAAAAAGTTCTTTATTTAGTTAAAACTAACATGAAAGTACCTTGGAAAACATTAATTTTGCTTACTTAACGTATATAAGAGTCATCAAAGGTCAATCGTACATCATTTTTTCCCCTCTTAATGTACAAAAATTCTTAGGAAAAAGTTGTTCCATGAGTGAAAACTAACACAAAACGACTTTAAAAAACATCAATTTGGATCACATAACATACATATGAGTCATCAAAGGTCAATTTTACATCATTTTTTCCCTCTTAATATTCAAGTCCTAGAGAAAGGTTTCTAAAGGAAAAGTTGATCCATTAGTAAAAACTAACATAAGAATACTTTAAAAACATCTATTTTGCTCACACAACATATATATGAGCCATCAAAGGTCAATTGTACATCATTTTCCCCCTCCTATTGTACATATATATGAGCAATCAAAAGTCAACTGAAATTTTTAACGGAAATTTTCTTAGAAAAAAAAATTAAGCAGTTTTAAAATTTAAGTTTAAAATAAATTAAGACTCCAAAAATTCTCCAAATGCTTTTTTGTTTCAATTTAAAGTCATATGTGTCAAATATGATTGACACCAAAACCTTCTGGCATGAGATATACAAAGAAAATATCGAAACAAATCTAAATCATTTAATCAAAGTTCTTCAATCACAGCAAATTTTTCTCGCTTAAACTTATTTTATATGTCATCCTAGTTGATCAAAACAAGGGTGTCAAAAAGCACTAAAAACTCCTTAATAGTACTATTTATGCGTCGTTGGAGGTTTACAAATCTTAATTGCATCAGAAATTTTTGACTAAATTCCGTTAGTGCTTTACAAGATAAATAATATTATCCAGAAAAATTTCAAAAGCGTGGAAAAATGCCCTTGAGTCATCAGAGGTTAAAGCTTCATATTAAAAACATATTTTTAGATACAAAATATAATAAATAAACTAGGAAATTTAATAGAAAAAATGTCCAAAATTCAGTAAAACCGCTATGCGAATTTCAGAGACTTTCACTTATAATTAAACGAAACAAAATTTCGTCCTGGAGGCTGTTCAATTGTTAAATTCATAGAACAAAAACGCACCAACGAGTTCATCTACATGTCATCTAAAATAAAAAAAAATTGAGATAAAAATTTGTGACAATTAGCAAAAGTTTCTTGTCATTATGAAACTACTTATTAATGTTTGTTGAGATTGTTCTTCAAAATAATCCTAAAATTTGTAATAAACGTTTCCACAGCAGTCAGTAGCTGCAAATTAGGTCTTACTAGATGTCATAAACTATGACATAGTTTCTCTAACTTTGTTTTTGATTGAAAAAGTAAATTAAAAACGTTCAGACCATTTTGTTGAAAAAGCATTTATTTTAGAGTGCTGAATCGTTTGGCAGCACCGAAAAAAAAATTCAACATCAAGAATTTTTTCAAAATTACAGTTTGAACTATGAACGTTATTTACTACATATGTATCTGTAGTAACATTAATTTTCAACCAGAAAAATTTTAGTTATATAAAAGTTGCATATTTCGTAATCAACGGAAAATGTATGCATCCGTTTTACATTATATCGTTCTGAGTGCGGAGATCTGCAATGTCAGAGCTCTGTTACACTGACAAAATGAACTGAACAGAAACAGAATGTTGATTGGTATGACAGAGATCAGCGGGACTCTTTCTCTTTCAGGAAGCTATACAGCTCTTTTACAATCTACTAGAAATTTATGATAAACTTACCAGATGAAGCAAAACTGAAAAACAATTGTTTTCTTGGAAAAAAATTAGGACAACTATATGGATTTTCACATTTTTTTTAAAGTTTTTGGTTTTTGTCAACTCTAGCTAAATTTCGTGATCCTGGTTTTTGCAGGGTACGATAATAAATTATTGTGCTATGAGACAATGTAAAACATGATTTGATCTTCAGTCTTAACTTTTGATTGACTGTTGAATTAACTGTGTTCGTCAACCACGAAAATGTTTTCAGTTGACTTGTGAGAAAATTCGTTTTGAACACCGAGGTCACAATCATCAATTTTCAAAATTCAGTCAATTTTTTTGTCATATTGCATCTATAGGTTGCTTTTATCAAATTTTTTATTAAACGTCAAAGTATTAAAATTTTTACTGCAACCCAAATTACCAACGATTTGATTCTGTCACACTTTATTGATAACATATTTGTCTGTGAGTAAAAAATTGGTCTGACAGTTTTTAAAGCAACCCAAAAAATATCAAGGAGAAAAAGTCAGTTGGAAACTTTAAGCAACTGTAGACCGAGTTTCTAATCAGATTTAAAATTCATTAATAGTAAAACAAGTTGCAAGTCAGTCATAAAAAACATTAGGGCCTTATTTTGATTTTAGCCCAGGTCCACTGGGTCCACACAAAAAGAAAAATCAATTCAACACACAAAAATTCAAACAGATTTTAGTGAGACAAGAGTACTATAAAAACAATCCTTCCTTTAAAAATATTCATTTTGAAACTTTCAACAATTACAGATCAGTCGTTTTTTTTCTTTCCCAATGAATTAGCTTTGATTTGTAAAAACTTAACAACAAAAATCTTAGGGAAGTAAGTTTAACCTTATATACTTGAATCTAGTTGTTGCAAGTGGTTGCAATATAGTGAGTTCCCAACTTTTTTCTCCTAAACTAAAGCAAACCACCTAATTTCGGAAAACAAAATGGAGGACTGCCAGGTTTTTGTGGTTCAATCTCCAATTATCTCATCAGTTTAAGCCAAGTATTTTGAAAGTTTTTTCGCCATAAAAACCTGCATTCCTATCCAGTTTTTGCCAGAATTTGGGATCACGGGAAAAAATTATAGAAAAAAAAGTTTTCAAACGTTAAAGTATCCCCGTCATTGAAGAGGCTTACGCGTAACCAAACAGAAAACAATTTGATACATGTAAATAATTGATGGAAAAATTAGAAAATAAACGAAAACTATAAAAGCAAGTTATTTAGTTAGATAAATCATTTTAAAGCATTCAACAACTTCAAACCAGTCGCTTGGATTGGAGTCAAGCTAATTGTGTTCCAAACTAATTTTTTGCAGGAACCATATTTCAAACAAACTAGAAGCGTAAGTTTCCATTTTTCCCATTAAAACCAAATTTTTCAACAGCAATTTAAAGGTAGAAAAATACAAAGCAGAACGTCTAAAGATATTCGCTTTTCCTTAAACTAATGATTCTTCTCTAAAAAAACTGGCTTTATTTTTCGGAGTTTTTAAAATCAAATGTACACTTATTGTTTCCACGATTAATTGTGTTGGAGTGATTTTCAATCAGGTCATTCCTTGTGAGCTCACAAAATTTAAAAACCACAAAAGCTTATGCAAGGTCAAAGTCAATTTACTTCATAGATAGTATCTCTTAGGAATTTTAAGCGAATAAGTTAAGTCATCAAATTCCTTGTATGGTTTAAGTTACTATATATGATCCGTGGATGAGTCTTTTTAGAAGATTTTTTTCAAAGTGTTCATCAGTAATCAGAAGTTTAAGTGCTCGAAGTTTAAGTGTGACGAGTGCTCGAAGAAGTACAACAAGAAGCAGAAACTATTGCAACATATGGAGAAGGAGCATGACACAAAATTGGAAAAAACAGCAGACTATGAATGCGGATAATGTAGTAAGAAGTTCACTCAGAGCAGGAGCTTGATTCAGCATTTGAAAACAGTTCATAGATGTCAGATGTATGCGAAGTGCAAGCAATGTACACAAATATATGGCGATACTTCATCGTGCGCTAGACATGAGGAAGACGCTCATGGTACTCTTACAGAGGTTTCCGAGAAGATTGAATGCAGTTTGGAGCTACAAGAGAAACACGCTATTGGAAAACTTTTCCAGTCGTTCAGGATAAAAGCGGACAACCAAACTGATGTGTTCACCTTTGTTATGGAGCATCTCGAAGACCTTAAATTATTCGTGAGAAACAAAATAGCAGAGCTTGGGCCTTTCAAAAATCAGCTCTCTATTTTTGTACAGATGTTGAGACCAACAGATGATACCAAAGTTGGCTGTCATGCAAAAAAAAGTCGAAAACTTTAACAACAGAACTATCAGATGATGAAATTTCTGAAATGGTTGACCAAAAGAACAATTCAATCCTAATTTTTTCAACGGGTGGAAGTGGATTCGTTGTTCAGAAAATTGATCACTTGGATATCAACATTAACAAATTTAAACCTATCAGAGGAAGCAGTTACATTGCTACACCAGCCGCCCTAGTGGGAAACAACTTTCTCCTAAATATTCGAAACAATGATGACAAATGTTTTGCATACTCACAACTTGCTGCATTGTATCCTGAGAACAAGAACCGAGAGAGGCAAAACAAATACAAGCCGAATTTGCACAACCTGAATTTTGATAATATCGAGTTCCCGATGTCCTTAACGGATGTTCCAAAATTTGAAAAGCAAAACAATATTGGAATTAACATCTTTGGTTTCGAGAAAAACAAAGTTTACCGCTTTACTTGACCAAAGTAAAAACCCATAAAATTATTCCTTTGTTGCTGCTGACCGATGGATTTACTAGTCATTACTGCTTGATAACAAAACTTTCATGGCTCGGCAGTTTGGAAAAAGGAATCATAACCGGTATAAGTACTGCAAACGTTGTCTTCATGGATTTTGGAATTCAACGGCACTGGAGAGACATTTGAATTTATGTGGGGAGCATAAAGCTGTTCATGAAGACTCAAAAATTGAATTTACAAACTGGTATAAAACGTTTTCAGTTCCTTTAGTTATTTACGCCGACACAGAGGCTGTCAGCCTTAAGTATGACACCTGCTGCCAGAATCCTGATACTAGCTACACCTTGAACAAGGAGACTCAGAAACCTTGCGCAATAGGTTTCTGTGCTGTTGATAAAAAAAGGTGGAAGTGATTATTATGGTTTTGAAAGTGAAAAATGCATCGAAGAGTTTTTTCGGTGGCTCCGAGAGAACGCTAAATCTATTTCTGAGAGAAAACAAAAGCATAGACCTCGCATATCAATATCTGATGAAGAACGGATGAGAATGATTGATCAGGGTACAAAATCTGTTATTTGTCAGATGTGTTTGAACGACAAAAAAGTGATCCATCATGATCACTTTACTGGTGAAATCTACGGAGTTGCACACAACAGCTGCAATCTGAAGCTTCGTACGCACACTTTTAAGCCTATTTTCTTCCATAACCTAAGTAAATATGACGCACATCATCTACTGAAATACATTGAAATCAAATCGGAAGAAAAAATGACAGTAATTCCTTGCAACAGTGAGACACACATCTCATTCTCGTTCTTTGTTCCTGTTGGTAATACGAAAGATGACAAGCTACTTTACGAAGAGTTTCGTTTCCTGGACAGTTTTCGTTTTTTATCGGGGAGTCTTGACACTCTGGCTAAAACACCCGAAACAAAGGACTACCTTCAATTATCTAAACATTTCCCAAAACATGTCGACATTTTGCAAAAGAAAGGAGTTTTCCCATATTCGTATCTCGATAGCTTTGAGAAACTGTCTGAAAGCCGTTGCTCATTATGGTGATCAGTGGAAAAAATCATTGTATAGTCAAATTGATGTTTCTGAGGAGGATGTTCTGCATGCTAACAAAGTTTGGAATATGTTTCGGTGCAAAAATTTTGGAGACTATCTCTCGTTGTATCTCAAAACTGATGTCATTCTTCTGGCTGACGTGTTTGAAAAATGCCGGAGACTGTTTGATCAGGTATATGGATTAGACCCCTGTCATTATTATACTGCACCTAATATTTCATGGGATGCAAGGCTGAAAACAATTGAAGTGAAACTGGACTTGCTCTCTGATATAGATATGCTGTTGTTTTGTGAGAGAGCCATCCGTGGAGGATTGAATGGAATTGAATTGGTGAAAAACGGTATATGAAAGCTAACAACAAATACATGCTTGACTTTGATGAAGAAAAACAAAGTACGTAAGGACTTTTTCTGGATGTCGTTATACGGTGGAACAATGATGAAAAAACTGCCAACCGGAGGATTTGAATGGTCAGACATCAGTTTGGACAAGATTATCCAAACATCTGACGAAAGCGATGTTGGGTACATCGTAATGGTTGATCTGAATTATCCTAGCAACTTACATGACTGTCACAATGATTTCCCTCTGGCTGCTGAGAAGTTAAATGTCGATGCTGAGATGCTTTCTCAGTATCAAATAGAACTGGGCAGTATCTAAGCAGAAATATGCATGTCATTACTCAGTTCTGAAATTTTATTGTCAACAGGGGCTCCAAGTAACCAGACTACATAAGACTCTGAAGTTCAGCCAGAGTGACTTTATGAAGTGCTATATTGAGCAGAATACAAAGTTGTGACAACAACCCGGTATCAGCACCTTTGAAAAGAACTTTTTGAAATTGTTGAACAATTGATGCTTCGGAAAAATTGATGAAAGATTTGAGATGTCGTTACAAGATGGTATTTGTTGAAAACGAGAAAGCAAAATTTTACTGCTATAAGTACAATTTTTAGAAGTTCACAATATTTCGAGAGAACCTTTTTGGGATCACTCTTAGCCAGAAAGAGATCAGGTGGAATAAACCAACTTATCTGGCTGCCGCGATTTTGGATGTTTTAAAACTACACCTGTACAGGTTTCACTATGAAGAACTGAGGCCTTTTTTTGACAAAGACACTGATTCTCTCTTTTATGAAATTGAGACGAATGACATATACGAAGATCTTGTACAGCTGAAACATGTGCTTGATTTGAGTGATTACCCCAAGGATCATCACTTACATAGTGAATTGATCAAAAAATGCCACTTAAATTATCAGATGAGCTGAATGGTGACATTGTGATGGAAGCAGTTTTTCTGAAACCAAAAGCTTACATTGTAAAAACTTTGCAGAAAGTCAAACAAAGTGCCAAGTGTGTGAGCAAACATGTTAAAAAGACACTTCATCATAATAAGTTCAATGATGTGCTCAAATCAAAATCACCATTGAGAAAACCAGTAACATCTATAACTAGTGACAAACACACACTCAACATAACAGAGTCTAACAAAATTGCTTTGAGTGCATTTGACGATAAACGTTATTATCTGAGTGATGGCGTTCGCTCATATGCTTATGGACACTACAAAACTGGTCAAAAACAGAAAAAACATCAGAAAAGAACTCTAAAGTCCTATATTGAGATGAATGAACGTGAAATCATTGGAGATTTAGCTGAATAAGTGGATATATTATATATTCTCCAACTGATCCTGGGTTCTGGCAAACTTCTCAAATTGAGTCCGATGATGAAAAAATAATGGATTTTGACGCAGCTCCCAAGGAAAAGCCGTTCTCAAGATGTCCATATATCGATTTCGAAGCAGAGGAAGAGCCGCCTGCAAAGAAGCAACGCTTGTCCAATAAGCGCTAAATAATGATTATGCTGTCCAACTCCACCCCGGTTGGGAGTCTCAAGAACTTTTGACGAGGAGATACAAAAACCTGTGACTGCTCCGCGCAGGAGCTTCTTGAGACAATAACAGCTCTAACAGGGGATAGCTGCCCGACTCCACCCCAGTTGGGGTATCAAGAAGTATTGACGAGGAGATACAAAAACCTGCGACTGCTCCGCGCAGGAGCTTCTTGTGACAATAATAGCTCTAATAGGTGATAGCTGCCCAACTCCACCACGGATGGGATCTCAAGAAATATTGACGAGGAGATACAAAAACCTGCGACTGCTCCGCGCAGGAGCTTCTTGTGACGAAAACAGCTTTTATAGGGGATATCTGCTCAACTCCACCCCTGTTGGGAGTCTCAAGAAGTATTGACGAGGACATGCTCTCCACCCCGGATGGTGTCTCAAGAAGTATTGACGAGGAGATACAAAAACTTGCGACTGCTCCGCGCAGGAGCTTCTTGTGACAATAACAGCTCTAATAGGGGATAGCTGCCCAAATCCACCCCTGTTGGGAGTCTTAAGAAGTATTGACGAGGACATGCTCTCCACCCCGGATGGTGTCTCAAGAAGTATTGACGAGGAGATACAAAAAATTGCGACTGCTCCGCGCAGGAGCTTCTTGTGACAATAACAGCTCTAATAGGGGATAGCTGCCCAACTCCACCCCGGATGGGGTCTCAAGAAGTATTGACGAGGACATGCTCTCCACCCCGGATGGTGTCTCAAGAAGTATTGACGAGGAGATACAAAAACTTGCGACTGCTCCGCGCAGGAGCTTCTTGTGACAATAACAGCTCTAATAGGGGATAGCTGCCCAAATCCACCCCTGTTGGGAGTCTTAAGAAGTATTGACGAGGACATGCTCTCCACCCCGGATGGTGTCTCAAGAAGTATTGACGAGGAGATACAAAAACCTGCGGCTGCTCCGCACAGGAGCTTCTTGTGACAAAAACAGCTTTTATAGGGGATAGCTGCTCAACTCCACCCCTGTTGGGAGTCTCAAGAAGTATTGACGAGGACATGCTCTCCATCCCGGATGGTGTCTCAAGAAGTATTGACGAGGAGATACAAAAACTTGCGACTGCTCCGCGCAGGAGCTTCTTGTGACAATAACAGCTCTAATAGGGGATAGCTGCCCAACTCCACCCCTGTTGGGAGTCTCAAGAAGTATTGACGAGGACATGCTCTCCACCCCGGATGGTGTCTCAAAAAGTATTGACGAGGAGATACAAAAACTTGCGACTGCTCCGCGCAGGAGCTTCTTGTGACAATAACAGCTCTAATAGCGGATAGCTGCCCAACTCCACCCCTGTTGGGAGTCTCAAGATGTATTGACGAGGAGATACAAAAAATTGCGACTGCTCCGCGCAGGAGCTTCTTGTGACAATAACAGCTCTAATAGGGGATAGCTGCTCAACTCCACCCCGTTGGGAGTCTCAAGAAGTATTGACGAGGACATGCTCTCCACCCCGGATGGTGTCTCAAGAAGTTTTGACGAGGAGATACAACAACCTGCGACTGCTCCGCGCAGGATTTTCTTGCGACAATAACAGCTCTAACAGTGGATTACAATGACTTCTTTTTCTAATCGTGCATTTCTATTTTAATATCCAGATGTCCAGACAACACAAATAGAAGAAGATGCTGACAGAGAAGTAGCTTTAAACGGGTACATTTATAAAACTTAAAACAATGACTTAAAACAGAATGTTGTGTCTGATATTTTTATTAGATGTTTGTTAATAATAATTTATTGTTTGTTCTTAAACTTGCTTCATTAATTCAATATCCTTTTGTACTCCTCTCTTACAAGTAATAAGAAATTCAAAAGTTCCAATCCGTCCTTCAAAAAAATATGTTGGTTTCATATCCTCTGATTCCAGTAACCGTCAAGAGACATGATAACCGCGGAGTTTGAGTAAATATCCCTTATAAACTTATAAACCTGTGTGCTTCAAAATGGAGTTAAGGTAAGTCTTTTACATTTTCAGGCAACAATCCTTAGATACAGGGAATAATTGCCAAGAACTTTCCATTCGCGCGCATGATCGAACATGTTTGGGTAAAATGTGCCAAATAGTGAGCCAGGGTGTACACATTTCTTACTACTCAGGTAAGCAAACAGACAACCAAGGATGTGCCGGAACAGAATGCGGTAACATTGCCAATAGTCCAAATCTCATCCTCGTGGACTCGTGTCGTCACAAACTGGTCGAAGAGTACCGATGCACAGGATCCAACTGTGACAACAGCCCACTCTTCAAGTCGTGCGAGAAATCCTACATCGGACTGGCACCCGTTTCTGGCATGACAATAAAATCCAGCACTGGTGGCAGTTTCATAGATATGAAAGTTTATATCCTATCCATTACAGCAACCGCCATATCGATAGCGTTGCTGTTCTGTTTATTTATGGTAATCATCCGTAAATGTCAAAAAAGTCGAAGAACCGGAGACAAACAGCAGAAGATTTACGAGCAAGTTGCAACTACAGTTGACCCTCTCGTTGACCTCGCGACCTCTAGCGGGAGAATGAGTCAACAAATCGTGGCCAATGACACACTCGGCATCTGTTCGGATTCGTTCAATATGTCGAGTAGTCACATGCTGCCTTACTTGTGGAGCCGAGAACAGCCATTGGCTACTTTCAATGACAGTGACCAGCCAATCAACAATGGCTTCTTCTCAGTTGATTACAGGTAAATTAACACAATTAAAATAAGTTATATATAAGTTTTAAAATAAAACAAAATAGTTAAGTTCCAGAATGTTTTTCTATGGTTTCACTCTAAGGCCTACTGGCTTCTTTTCAAGTCATTCATAAATTGATACGTCGAAAATCGGGGTGAATTATTATGGTAGTGGTCCCCTTTTCAGAAAAAGTTTTTCAGACTAATAATCATTTTTTATGGTTGCGTGACGCAGTATTTTGTATCTGCGCTCATCAGATTCTTATAAGTTCCAATACAAGCTCAGTTTTCAACATTTTTGATCAGAGTTTGATTTCACTAACTAACTTTTACTAACTTCTGCTATAACATTTACGAACTTTACTACCAATTACTAACTAACTTGTAAAATATGATATGGAGTACACGATGAACACATAACCGACTAACGTCGGGCAAATTGCTCTCAAACGACTAGCGGGGGGGGGGGGGGGGGGGGTAGCGCGAGCGTGTGCTGGTGGTGGGTGGGGGGGGGGGGGATGGGGAGGTGTTCAGTAGGAGGCGGAATTTGTCTCTTAAACAGTTTTGTTGAATCGCATACTTAGATAATAGTGAGCCGTAAGGCTTGCTATAAGATAAATTAATGCCCTCCGGCCTTTACCTGTTTATCCCGCTTTTGAGAAAGAAAAGTCAAACGATCAGACGAAAAAACGATTAGACGAAAAATTGCAAAAAAGACCAGCAGGACTAATATAATTGCTACAAACTTTGTTTGAGAGCAATAAAAACTTTTGAGCTTTGATTCGAGGTTAAACTCAATGGTATTGACAATGTTGCAGGGTTATGAATCAGTGAAACAGGTACAAGAGTTCATTTGTCTGTTTGAATAGTTTGCTTCATTTTTGACTAGTACTTCTTATTTCAATCATTAAGACCACAAAAAATATAACTATATATCTACAAACTTCGTGGATTTTCTAAAAGTGATTAATTAACTTAGTGTACTTTTCATGTTTGCCCATTTATGGTTTCTTGCAACTTTCACTAATTTCTTTAAGCCATACGAACTTCAATTAAAAAACCATATATTAAAAAAATATTTATCCAGATCAGTTTTTTCAGAAAATTTCGAATGGAAATTATACTCTGCAGGGCAACATTCCCTGTAGTTCTCGGATCTAATTTTTTTCTAAAATTTTACCTTTTATATTTTTTTTAGTTGAAAGGTTGTAAAGTGGTTAATTAGAAGGGCAGAATTTTGTGGACTCTGTTATCCCTTTGTCTGTCCTCTCCGGGTCTCTCGATTAAGTTATTATTGAATTATTATATTGATTTGATACTTCTTTATTTTTTAAATCCGGAGAAATTAATTTCTTTCTTTAAATGTTTGATTTCAGGTACTCAAAACAGCGGAAGCAGGAACTGCAAGAATATCAAAGAGGAACTTACAACATACAGGGATACGGAACTCTAAACTCACGCAGAAGTCTACACCCCTACAGATAGACAACAACCTCAAACTGTGTCCAATAATCTTTTAAAATCGGCTGATTGTTTTTGAACAATTCTCAATGCACAATAGAGCAACGCTAACGAGGCCATATTTCCTGTTGTTGTTTCAAATGAAGATGACAACTGGATTATTTTATCTTCCATTACAACGACTGCATTTCCTAACTTTTTAATCAATTTGTCTTCTTTTTATATTTCTAAAAAGCTTCTGTTTTCAATTCACCATTTTCAATTTCCATGCTGTTTTCTATTCGAATTCTGAAAGATTAAATACTTTCAAAACATTGAATTAAATTTTATGAATATATAGATACATAAAAATCATGTAAATTTTCTACACACAAAAATTTTGAAAACTCTTTGGAAGCGGAATTTTGATCAGAGGGAAAACGGAATTTAATCCCGCTTAAAAATTTAAATATTATATTCCTATAATCCTTTTCTTGTAAATTATCTGATGTGAAACTTGAAAAAGTTTTTGAGAACCGTTAACCTTTCAATACTCTAACACAAAGCACTGAGTAGTTAAATGAGTCTAATGAGATTATGTCCAGGAATGTAATTTGTCGTTAGAGATCATACATTGGACTCTTTGTTCCGACCTCTCTAGAACTATAAACTCAAATGGGGTTCTTTTGTTCAGACAATTTTGGCCGACCGATATATTCATCGTTCCAAAAAATCCGATTGTAATCAGTCGGTCTTTTTTAAATTAATTTAGTCAATATTTTTTATATTAATTAAAGAACAGAACATTTTAAATCAAAGCTCGAAAGTGATAGGTCCATTGGCTTCCTATGCAGCTCCAAATTAACGCATCTGGTTTTTTCTACTTGAAAGCTTATGGTCGTTTTGACTTTTAAAATTATTTGATTTTTATATAAAAATAGATGATTGAACTTTGCCTCTACTTTTTATTGACAATTTTTTCAACTTGTAGCTTAGTGTCAGCAAAGAAAGAATGCTTCTTCTTTCTAATGATTTAAATTTTAATCTCTATTGCGGTTTCACGCCATAACTTAATTTTTTCTGGCTTTGATAATACTTGATTTCACGTTTTTTTTTTATTTTTACTTATTTGTCCATTTTTCACGTTTTCTAGTTTTGTCCTAATATCACTTTATTGACAATTCACATATCACAATGTTGGCGTTCAAATTAAGGCACAATTGATAATATTAAAATCCTTAAAGACATAGATCATGGTTTTAACGGCTTCGACACTACTTTCTCGAAGAATTTAATTGAATATTTTTAATTTTTTTTAACTGTCGTTTTTACTTTGTCTTTTTAGTTGTATGAAATTTCCTGTAAAATGACAAGTTTTACTGTCTTTTCATGAAACTATGGATGAGCCAAAATTTTTACATTATCATTCTATTGGCCGTTCACATATTAACCTATTGGCATTCGAAATTGGGCACAATTGAACATATTAAAATCCTGAAAGATATGGACTATTGTTTTAACATTTCCGACATTACTTTTTTGAAGAATTTAATTGATTTTTTTAATATTTGTCTCTAACTGTCGTTTTTACCTGGTCGTGTTAGTCGTATGAAATTTCTTGTATCACAGGTTTCATTGGTTTTTCATGGAAGAGCCGATAGATGAGCCGATATTTTGATACTAGTAGATAGGTGATGGCTTTCATGACTTTGAAAACAATTGTTTTCCAAAACAAAAAACTTTTTAATTTTGCAATTTTTTTTCCTTTTAGTGTCGATTCGTTACCTAGTCTCGTTTATTATAGGTCAAATATGACACTATTGGTGTCAAAGAAAGGTGTTAGAAGGGATTGGAGTCACAAAATCTAATGTTTTCAGTGAATTCGTTATGACTTTACTGGCTTCGACATGGGTTTTTCTTAAGTAATTTGTCATAATTGACGGTCATTTTGTAGCCGAAGGACATATTCTGGATCATTGCAGACCTCAAGGGTTTCTTTTGGACGAATTAAAGAACATATTTAGCTTTTTCACTTCAAAAAAAAACAAAGAATGATCTAATTTTGCCCTTTTTTCTTTTTTGTCCACTTGTTACCTAGTCTCATTAAGGAAAGGTCACATACTACATTATCGGTGTTCAAAGAAGGTGCGATCAAACATATTTTGAGTGCCAAAATATGGCTTTACGGCTTCGAAAGCGCTTTCTGACAAGTTTTTAATTTTTGTTTGTTGTCTATTTTTGTTCTTTTTGTAACCGCATAAAAAAATGAAAACCGACAGGCTTTATAGCTCTTCTATAGAAGCATTGGCAATCGTAAACCTATGGGATAATTTAGTTGATTTCTAATGGTTTTCATTACTTTGAAATTACTTGTTAAAAAAATTAGCTTAACTTCACTGTTTTTGTTCTCTATTGTCTAATTGTTTTCGAGCCTTATTATGGAATGGTCCCATATCTTTTCTGGTGAATTACAAGTTATTTTGGTTGAGTTGAATCTTTATTTGACGCTATTTTGACTTTGGTACTTAGTTTCATTTTTAAACGGTTAAAGTTTTTTGATGTAATTAATGTTTGTTGTTGCTTGATTTTGCAGTTTGTCTTGACTCGCTTTCTTGATATTAGCATATCTCATCAATGTAAGGCCTCATTTTTTACTCCATTGAGTTGTTTGATTCGCAGGCTATCTTTTCGTTTATACACCAATTTTTTTGAAAAATACTTGAGTTTTTGGGTTTATCTATCTCTTCCTCATTTGGTAGACAATTATGCCAAAATTGTGGATGAGCGGGGTCGAATCCTTATGTGCGATCGCACATTAGCGAGCATCCTTGTTGGGCTTCAATTCTCAACAAAATACTAAAATATGATTGTAGCTGCCAAGTACATATATCGAGCACTTGTTTCAATACTGACTCTCAATTTTTGTTGAAAAGCGATTGAAGCGTAAATATGAATGATTTGACTGTTTTATTGGATTTTGTTCTCTGACTACAGTTTTCGTCAATTGTATGCCGTCTTCTGCGACAAATTTGTGTTCTGTAGACATTTAAATCCTTGAAGCTTATCATAATGTGAAGCTTACCATAATGTGATCTTATGGTAATCGCAAATTTGAGATTTGCAAACGTCTCGATGTGAACTTTTAAAAACACAATTGAGACGCGAATCAAAACAATTTTTGCGTGTAGCGAATTTTTGCATAAAGCATCGGCTACTGCGCAAAAAATTGTTTGATTACAACACAAAACTCAGCCTATATCTTGATTTTATTCTTTTCTCTTTCAAATGGGCGTTACGATGGATGATCATTACCGCTTTCTCTTCAGTTTGTGTTGTGACTGTTTGGGTCAGTTGATTATTTAGTCTATTGCAAATCTAGAAAGCGGTATCTTTCCTCAAATTACGCTGCTTGAGTGATTTTTGCGCAACAAAACCGACTTTTGGGATTTCCAGATAGCCTTCGATTCCCTGAAGCTAACTACACCAATAGTTGCCGCACATTCAACATTTTTCTTTTTTAATCATTCCAACCATTTTCTTCGGTAGTTGTTGTTTGTCAAAACGTTTCAAACATCAAAACCTTATTGGCGAGGAGGAAAATCATTTAGAACCTCATTATTACCGTCTACCTAGTACAGAAAAACCTAGGTCTAGGGTGACTAAGATGAACACCAAAAACTTGCCATCATGCATGTTCAATGCTGCTTTAAATCAGTTTCGCTGAATTTTGGGAAGTGCTTGTAGCCTAAAATTTGAGGTACGGTTTTTTGATTGGCGTATATCTCCTAAAATACTTAACCAAACTGAACGCGAGCACTCGCATTTCGTTGACACTGAACTCATGATGATTTCACTATATGCTTGCTTCCTTGAGTCGAACAAAAATGTCCATTCTTGAACTTTTTGACATTGGGACCTCAAAATTTCAATACTGCAGAACGGGAAGCTAATATTTGAACAAGAGATCGTTCAATTATTGTTAATGGGGATTCTCCCCATGTAAATTTGATGGATGGTTTTCAGCTGTTTTAAAGGTATATTTTAACGAAACGTCAGACCATTGTTACGTTGCCTAATTATATTATTTCTCTTCTTAGATATTAGATTAGACCGACTTTTCATCTCTGTTCTATTTGCATCAGCTTAGCCTTACCTTAATCTCTGTAAATCGCGTTTCACTTCAGCCGTTATTGAAAAATTGGCCTGGACAACTACCCCATCTCGACTTTTATGGCGACCGGTGCATTTCGGGTATCTACGTCCAGAAGAGTTTAAAAAGTTTAATTCAGACACAAGTATGCGTTCGCTACCATTAAATTGTTAATCTCGATATACAAATTTAGAGGGTGTTTTTTGAAGTGTTCGATGCTAATTTTAGCTGTGTAGGCGAGGTCTTTGACGATTTTGTACAGTACATTACTTCTGTAAAATCTCGTAGAGTGAGCCAGTTTTGACCTAAAACGATGAAATAAGCCTTGAGCAGAGCTTCCAAACGATACAATTTATGTATCGGTTTGCTCGACCAGATTGGGAGTTTTGCTCAGTAAATGTACCACTACTTTGCAAGTCGTTGAGAAGATCCTCCGGTATACAGCAAGGACAACGTGTCGAAAACCTGATTTCAGGTATACACTGTATTGGGTCAGCCTCACTATGACCCTTTGGTAGTTTTAGCAGTGTCATTTCGATGACCAAATTTTTCGCGTTAAAATTAAAAATATGGGGCCAGTCATATTGACCCTCTAGGGTCAGTGATATCCACTCACTGGGCCAGTCATCTATCCCACTGGGCCAGTAACTTCAATCCATTGGGGTCAGTCATCCCGTTTCGGGTCACTCGTCCCGGGCGTTTCCCAGTGGTTCCGCTCTTCTCCGGTGCAAAAGGCTTGATGCCAGTTTGTTTTCCTGTTCTTTGTTGTGTTGTTTATACAAACAAATTTAATCTTTTTCAAGTTCTGTTTGCTTGCATGTTGACCCTTTCTTCACTGCTGCTCTCGCTGCAGTTCCTGATGAGCTTCTGCTGTTTTTTTTCGGCTGGTTTTGAATCAGCAGCCAAATTGTGTTGGTCTCCTTCGCGGAGGTCTGGTAGGTTGCCCAGATTTTTGAGAGAGCAGGAGTTAGCGAGCCACGGGTTTGAGTTCTTTCTTTTCTGTGCTCTCAAATTCCATTGAGGCTTCTGAGAAAAAATTTAGTCGGGTCAAGCAGCTGCTCACTTTGAATGACATTGCATTGGTATAAAACGGTGCCCATATGGATTGTAAAACACCATGAAATCCTACTCTTGGTCCAGTAGAAAAAAAACAAAAGCTTATATACTGAATTCTGTGAATAGACTTTCTCTTTTTCTACCTATTTCCAGCCTTTAAAAGGCTAAAATACTGAGTTCTGGCTGTGAAAAAATGAATGAAATTTACCAGTAAGAGTCTAAAACACCAAAAACAGTGCGCGAAACTCTCTAAAATAAAATATAACTCATGTTTTCAGTCTAAATTTCGCTCATTTCATTATGAAAAAAAAAGAATTTTTAATCGCGCTACGGAGGAGTTGAAAGTGAACCCTATCGATATCCCCCATTACTAGAATGTGAAGTCTAAAACACTGAAAAAACGGTGTGGGCAGTATTCCCACAAAAAAGTTAATGTCTTTTTGCTTTCAAAATAGACCTTTTACGCGTAAAATCTATCAAAGTTGATTTTTTGGCCTCTGTTGTTAAAGACCTGTTGGTAATCAGTAATAAATGTCTTTTATATCAGACCGAACTAGAGTTATGTGCGGTTTGTTCCAATGAGACATAAGTTTTCTTTATGTTCCCGACCTACTGGACATCAAAAACGGATGTGTTTGGTTCCAGAAAAAACCAACGTTTGGCTGTGTTTTTGTCCACTGAAACAATTGCGCTCCAGGAGTTAAAAAATCTCTCAACAGTAATCTGTTTTTCGAGCTATTGGCGATATAAGATATTTAAATTCCTCCATATTTTGTCTTTCCCTCGGCTGAACCAACTTATTGCGAAAAATGGTGTTTTAAAGGAATGTTGATGTTTGGTAAAAACTGATGTTAATTTTTTTTGATACCGGGATCTTGATTCCAGTTTACCTCTAGTAAAACTTAACCCATGAACTTTAGAGCAGCTGCCGATGAATCTTCAATCAGTTCTTTCTCCTCATTAAACTGAAAGACAACAGAATACAAAACAATATCTAAATTGTGAATCCCTTGGTTTTA
Organism: Convolutriloba macropyga; assembly: GCF_964194025.1. NCBI lineage: Eukaryota > Metazoa > Xenacoelomorpha > Acoela > Convolutidae > Convolutriloba > Convolutriloba macropyga. The sequence goes on from NC_134470.1 coordinate 11,361,805, forward strand.
TTATTTGGGGAAAATTCAAACCAGCGGTGAGATTGTGACCATTAATCCCTGAGTATCAGGGAACGCCACCAAGTGTGAGCTGCGACCACCCACAGGTCAAAGCGGGAACACCCAGCCATGGGTGTCAGGGTAACTACCATTTAAAGGTTAGTTGAAATTGTAATTTTTTCAAAAACGTAGGTTCGCTCAGCTCAAATAAAACGGATCTCTACTTCACAGACAAGCGTGTTGCTGTGTTCGGCGAAGCCATGAAATGAAAATTTTGTTTAATTTATCAGTCACGCTCATTGGTAAAGGCAGAGACGACCGCAAATAAAAGAGAATTAGGAGGATCGAACGGATACGAAATCTAGGTAATACTGATGAGTGGCGATAAGATCGGCACTCAATATCCGCGGATTCAAATCGAATTTTAACTAATGATTCGAATGAGCTTCTGAAGACAATGCGACACAAACAAGGTGGTTCTAAATCGAACTAATGACTTAGTATCAAAGCTGAGCAATTGGCAGGGACTCTGCTATGCAAATTCGCAACTCTTAACCTGATTCGAGAGAAAGAACATTAAATCCCGCCATTCCATCGAAGAAACGGAAACTTTCTGAAGGCGTGATCCTCAACGGCAATGAATAGCAAACGAAGTGAAAAGGATGAGTATTAATTTGTTCTTAAAATGAACAGCAATTTGATTTGTTTTTGATGTTGAACATTGTTTGATTGATGTCTTTTCTTATAGCACTTGCACCCAACTTTTGTTATTTGATTGTTAGCAAGATCCCAAGTCATAAAATTAGAATTTTTCCATACATCCAATTGGGTGGCTGTCGTTAGGTAAGTTAAATCGTTGGTCCGATTGTGCGGCTCTAATAATATCAGGTATCAAAAATCTGAGCTGGTAAAACATTAGGTTCAGTTTCCACTATTTCCTCTAGCCGATGGTGTGGCTGGAGGATAGGGGCCCTGAAATTTTGTTCAGACATCCGATTGGGAGGCTGTCTTCAGGTAAGTTTAATCGATGAGCCGATTTTTCGGCTCCGAGATTGTCAAATATAAATATACTGTTTTTAAACAGAGGTTGACTGACTAAAAAATTATCAAATAATGGATGTAAAATTCTGAAGTGAGAAATCATATTTGGAGCCGATTGAGTTGCTGGAGGAGTAACTAAGAAGTAATCGTAATGCGGCATTGCGGTTAGTAGACCAAATCTATTTTACTTGATGGGTAGCAATTTTCGAGCGCATAGATTCTAATTGTAGCTCAACGATTAACTGCACTTGTATTTAGTATATAGAAAAACTGATACCAGATGTCATACAGTTAGCTCAAGAACACCAACTGTAAAAAAATCCCCTTAAAAGTCGACTGCGTCGCATCAAATGAACAAACTTTTGTTGATTAGGTTTATAGGCAGAAACTTTAATGTTCTACTGTTTACATCAGCAGATTGTGGCGTGATGACCATAGCGTTAGGTATTCTGAGGCATCCAATTGATTGATTCGGACATTAAATTTCAGCTTGTTTATGACGCCAATTGTTTGACGTGAGGGGCTTTCATCTGTGTAGTAAAATTGATTTATTCTAGTTACTTTTTGTGTTCAGAATAATTCTTATCGCTGAAGTACTGGAAAGGACCAGGAAGGAATACCTGAGAGGATATACCTGTTTTCTTCTAGTTGACCAGTGACGTGCAATAGAAGATACAGTGGTAACCCTGTACCCGAGAGACGCTACGAAGGACTACGTTGTCATAAAACAGATCTTAAGCTGCCTGACAAATCAATATGAGGACTTGAGGTCCTTCAAGTCGTGAGTCTATTGCAACAAATAGAGGTTGAGTTACGTCAGGCAGGGAGGGATTCAACCATATAATTTCTTGTATTGCAGACAGGGGGGGGGGTGTTAGGATCCCCCTACCAGAAATACTTTGTTCCCCTGCAAGCTTGTTTTTTTTGTGAAATGCAACTTCCATTTTTGAGAGTTTCAGAGAAACTTTCTGCTATTAAGCTGCAGCTTAACAACATTTCATTTCACAACAGAAACTGTTTTCCAGAGGTAAAACCTGCAGTTATACGGCAATTCAAGATGTTGAAATGTTTCTTACTGAAGGAGATAAAATTGCTTCTGTGATCTCGGTCTTTGCGTCAACACGTTCCTATTCATCTTAGGAAACTCCTTGTCAGAAGATTTAAAAACTCGGGATGCAATATTGTATGCAAAGGTTTTTTTACAACAAACGAGCATTAACAACTCATTTTTATTGACTTGGCTTTTTAACCAGAGGCGTTAGGAGCAGGAACGTTTTTAAAATTATTCAAATAACTTGATGGGAAATTTGGGTTCCAAAATTTTAAGGAACCCTATAAAATACAGATTTTCCATGTAGCGAAATATGTCTCCCAAAGAAACAATTCAAGCAGTTTCAAAGTTTAGCTTTGTACAAAGTGTCGATGACTTTTTGTGGATGTCTGAAGAAGAAACTGTCGTGGCGGTACTTGTGTTTCTGTAGGAGGGGAACACGTGACTTGGGGTAGATCACATGAAGGTGTAAGTGGCCAACTGATATGAGAGGAGGGTAGTGGAATCCAGTTAGGACATCTTTAGACACTCTGAAACAAAAGTGAAATAGAATCAATCTACTTTGACGCATGGATACAGAACTTTGTCGTAATTTAGAAAAAAATATATTTTGGTTTGTAAGCAAAAAAGAAGCCAGTAACCTGTAAACCAGAGAACTGTTAACTTAAATTTATTATTTATTAACAGTAATTAGCGAAATCCATGTTCAAAATACACAAAAATGTCAAGTGATAATTTGACTTTTTTGAGTATCAGTAAATTCTTATTCCAAAAATTATACAAAACACTGAATAAAAGTAATCGGTAATTAATCTTGATTGCATTTTAATCAAAAGCTATTATAGTATAAATAACAAGGAGGCTCGGTAATGTGCGATCGCACATAAAGTTCCGACTCCGCTCATCCACAATTTTGGCATAATTGTCTACCAAATGAGGAACAGATAGAAAACCCCAAAAATTAAAGTATTTTCCAAAAAAAATTGGTGTATGAACAAAAAAAAGCCTCCAAAGCAAATAACTCAGGATAGTAAAAAATGATGCATTAGATTGATGAAATATGCCAATTTCAAGAAAGCGAGTCAACACGAACAGCAAAATCAAACAGAAACAAACATAAATTACAACAAAAAATTTATGTCCGTTTTAAAAAACAAAAACTTAATAACCAAGTCAAAATAGCGTCACATAAAACTGAAATTAAACAAAAAACTTGTAATTTAGCAAAAAAAGATATGGGACGAGTCCATAATGAGTCTTGGTAACAATTAGACAATAAAGAAAAAAACAGTAAAGTTCAAAAATTCGCTTATTTAAAAAAAACAATAACTTCAAAGTAATGAAAACCATTAGAAATCAACTAAAATATCCCTTTGGTTTACAATTACCAATGCGTCCATAGAGCGGGATTAAGAAGTGTCGGTATTCAATTTTTTATGCGGTTAAAAAGAACAACAAATAGACAACAAACAAAAAATCAGTTCAAACTTGCCAGAAAACACTTTCGAAGCAGTTAAGCCATAACTTGGCCCTCAAAATAAGTTTGATTGCACCTTCTTCGAACACCGATAATGTATTTTGCGACCTCTTATTAATTAATCTAGGTAACAATAGACAATAAAGAAAAAAGCAAAATTAAGTAATACTTGTTTTTTTTTTAAAAATATTTCCAAAGACATGAAAGCCATTAATAACAAAATGAAAACGTGAAACAAGGGCAACTTGAAGATATAAAAGTAAGAAATCTATTACTATCAAAGCCAGAAAACAGAACTTAAGGTGTAAAACCTCAATGAAGATTTAATTTGAATTCAGTAGAAAGAAGAAGCATTCCTTCATTGCTGACACTAAGCCACAAGTTGACCAAATTTAAAATCAATTATTTTTAAAAGTCAAAACGACCATAAGCTTTCAAGTAAAAAACTAAAAAATTTGCAGCCAATTTGAAGTGAATGGGACCTATCAGTAGTGAGCTTTGAATTGAAATGTTCTGTTATTTTATCAATATATAAAAAAGATCGAACTTTTTTTTATAAAAAAGACCCGACTGATTACAATCCAAATAATTTTTGGATTGTAACAGTCCAAGATTGGTCTAAAACTAGCTCTGCTAATGCTGTTCGTCCATTAAAACATTTTTATAGATATACATTATAGATATAGATATATTGTAAAATAAAAAAAATCAAAAATAAATACTGCGTTTTTGATAATCAATGAGTAAAGGTAGCAAAAAACGGCAAAAATTTAATTACGGAGCACTCAAAACGGAAGTTAAAGTATAAATAGACCCCCTTTTGATTCTGTAAAGATTCTGTTAGTGGTGCTTGGGTGTGTACTTCCTGCAAATTTAATCAAAGTGGACTAAAGAAACTTATTTCGTGCTGTTTTTGATGAAGTCTGAAATTTGAAAAATTTAGCCAGAATTTTTAAAAATTAAAAAAAATAGCCGACAATATTTTTTTGTTTTAAAATTAAAATCAACAGCCCTTTCTTGAAAAAATTTAACAAATTTTAGCAAAATTAGCGAAATTTTAGTAAAAAATTTCGGAAAATGTGAATAAAATAAACGGAATTCACTCTATTTTCTCAAAAGTTTAAATCTCGATAACTCCCAGTAAAAAACGAAAATAAAAAATCTTCAATTCCATATTCTACGTCGGAGAAGCTTTCTAATGATACCCGTCTCAACTCTCTACGATGAATATATCAATCGGCCAAAATTGTATGAACAAAAAAACCCATTTGAGTATATAGTTCCTCCCCTTTAAGAAGGGTCGGAACAACAAGTACTTATTTCTAAACAAAACAAGCAATCAAATCCTTGTGAACTTGAAATCATGTCGCTAGATCAAATTGTCGCTAATAAATCAAACAACATAGCCGGCAGATTGCCGGAATAGCTGCGAAAGAACAGACCTGCGTGCCATATAATAGATAGAAACAGATACAGATCTAAACTGAAAAAAAAAATCGACGCCGCTCAAAAAACTAGGTAAAAAACATTCAGCGATGAATTAATAAAGCTTGTTATAATTCATTCCACAGAAGCCTCTTATTAGGGACCTTTACTGCACATATGAGTTCCTTTGACCTTAACCAAATTCAAATTAAACTTAAGTTTTAAAGTGAAAAGTCATTTTATTGAGTGAGGTAAGTCACGTATGATCAAAATCTAATCACGCAAATAACCTAAAAACTTTCGCTAAAGCGAGTGAGAAATGACGTCACGCGCGCAAATACCGTTAGTGAGAGGAAGAAGTCATTCAGAAAATTTGACTTTTTCAGCTTTGCTGTGTGAATAAATGTAAAACGAAAAAAGAGCGTCAGACGACGAAACAAAAAAAAACCAAGAGCACCGCAATATAGCTACGCTCAGCTTACAGCTTCGCAGCTATAATAATGATTTGAATTTTGTTTACGAAGGTCCTGGAATTGTCCTTCTCCGTTCCCACTGGACTGAATTAGTGGTCCAAAGCTAAATATAGCCAACTGTGACATCATATGAGTTGCACTCAAGACTTAAAAAACGCTCTGCAGGATGACAAAAAGCAAAACAATCAATTACAAAATAAAATGTCCTAATCAGAAATCTTCCCACTACTCCCGCTGCATACTTATCACGAATCTCTTAACGAAAAAAACTAGCTTGTCGAAAACTAGCATGAGTTGAATTTGGAATACAAATTGGGCCTCTTGAAAAAACTTTTTAGTTTTCATTCACAAATTTGGCGTTCAAAATAAAACAATAGCCGCGATAGATGGCGTTCAACTAAAGAAATAAGATACAGATTGACCAGAACCTAATACTCAAGAATTAGGGCAAATAAGTTTGGCACTACTTAGATGCACACTTAAATGTTCCATAAGTGAGTTCAGAAGTCATTTTTTTGAGTGAGGTAAGCCACGCAATTGGCCTAAAAACAGAAATGACGTCACGAACACAAATTTTAACTGCAAAGCAGTGCAAGTCACTGACGTCATTGAAAAAGTCAATTCCAAGAGGTCAGGGTAAGACAAAACAAAAATCTGTCAGACGATAAAAAAAATAGGAGCGCAATAATAGCCGCCTGGGCCTGGAATTGCTGACGCAGCTATTAAAAAAGTGATGAAGTAGGAAATACAATGCACTGCCTAACACGGACTTCGTGCATTATGTCTGACCACATCCACTGTTTGACTGGCAACTTCTTCACGAGGCTCCCCGTATGATCTTTCTAGGTTGCTTCCTTTCTGCATACAAAAACCATTCTGAGTTTTCAATGCGATGTGAAAATCACATGGCGGATAGTTTCAATTTTCAAATCTAACTTTTAGTTGACGTTCTCGTGACCACGAGAACGTCAACTAAAAGTTAACACAATAACTCAACAAATGTTATTAGATAAATTTGGTATTCGATCCAAAAAACAAACACAGATCTATATAAAACTATTTTCAACTCTTTAACATGGTAATAGCAATGATGTCAAATTTCAGAATTATACACGCTTTATAGTAAATTGAAGAAAACTCTACAGCCACGGTCTTCTCCATTCGACCCTAGAAGCAGTAGCCAGTGTTCGTCTGCACATGACATACCGAAAGTTTGTACAGCTCGTCAACCAAATGTATAGGAGTATTATGAAGAGCTATCATGATCATAAATAAACTAAATGCCTTGCAGATGACAAATCTCAATTGCACAATGCAATTGCGGAATGGTACATTCAACTCCATTTAGTATTAATAGCCCGGGGAATAAACTAAGTACCAATTTAGGTTTGCGGGGATAAAAAAAAAGGATACTATGCAAAACTTCTTACTCTTCGGTGGTGAGGGATGTTTTGTGTGAGAGAACTGCGAGGCCCTCTCTCCACATTTCGTCCACAAGAGAGGTGTGAACAGGTTTCAAACTCTTCACACTTGGAATATGTTCTATGGGAACAACCTAAAATAAAAGTCAACGCTCAGCTGAATCTTGAAAAACCATGTTAAACCTTAGTCACGTTCACAATCGTTAGGGATATAAATGAATTAAAAATATTACAATGAGTAAACTAACCAAAATTTATTTGTTCACTTACTGCGTTCATGGATAATCACGAAAATTTAAATGATGAAAATTTGAAGCCACGCCACGGAACTCTACCGAAATTTTTTTTTAGTTGGCAACAAAGTTTGAAAAATAAATCGTTTAGATTTCTTTTTAAGGACGCGTATTTATAAAAAGGCTAGGATAAAATTATATTGGCTAGGATAAAAAGCTTTTTAAGCAACTTTTTCGAAACCTCTCTGGATTGAGCTTTTTTCACGGTATCTGCTCCTACTAATTGCTTGATGAAAACGATTTCAGTTTTTATATTTATAACAGTCGAAAGTATTTTGCGAAATTCTATTTGACCAATTCAATGCAGGCTTTGGATTAGTTAAGAGAAAGTTATGACCAATATTTATATGCTAATCTGCAGTCCAGCAAGAAGCCAACAGGTAGCTTAATATCTGTAGCCTAACATCTAGAGATGATTCCAACGACGATAACACGTTTTTACTGTTTGTATAAGCTTAATTGCTTTTCTAAGATAATGATTACATACGTTGTTATCAACGACCATAAATAGTACAGAAGAATATTGTAAATGGCTCATCACCAAAGAATTGATCAAGTACCTTTCTTGGTAGGCAGTCTCTCAATTTGAATAAGCACTCAGTACTTTGTGGGCAATTTTCAAGAACAAATTTTCGGCTTCAGATTGATAGCTTAGCTCATTATCTATAGTTACTCCCAGATAATTCACTCTCTCTTCATTTTTTTTCAAATGATTGAATCCAATATCTTTTCAAATCCACTAGCTTCTAGCTTTTTCAAGTAATTTCATTGGACAGACAAAGTGGATTCTTCTATCAGCAGCCTCAAAAATTGGCCTGAGAAAAGTAAAAATTCGTGTTTGTCATATTTCAAAAAGTAGCAACATTGATACCAACTCAAAAACTTAAATTAGTACCTCTCAAGCGACAAGCTCGTGGGGTGGGGGTTCTGGTCTTCAGATTAACTCTAGATGGATACTGTCACTAAGGGTGTTCAAATGATAAGATTGAAGAACAATCTGGAGGCTTTTAATGAATTATGTTATCCAAGCTACAAAAAAACTCAAAAGATTTTAACCGATTGCTCAATTGGCGTTCAGTACTTAACTGGCAACAACTCAGTTCAATACCTTAAAAATGCCAAAGAGAAATCTAGAAAAACTCCAAATCAAAAGCAAAAAGAGGATAAAGAAGTTAAATCGGTCAAAAAAATCGTGCAGAGAAATTACACACAAGACTTCACGAATATTCACAACTTTGTAGAGCAATAAAAAAACAGACCTTCTGACACATATGTTTGAACAATCTAATAACAATGACCAACATTACCAAACAAAACCTGCAGACGAGAAAACCAGCAAACGTCAGAGACCGTTAAGAAATCAGCAACAAATGCAACAGAAAAGAAGACAAAGGGTAATTCTTCTTTCAAAAGTTACAAACACCAGACAAACTTAATCAACATTCACAACTTTTCTAATTTTTACCTCAAAATTAAGCGGCAACCCGTAAAACTAAAACCAGAAAAATTATTTGCAAAAAAACCCAAAATTTAACAGAAAAATAAAATTGAATAACAATCTATTTTCAGTAAGAACAATGAAAGTCCCAAATTTTGTTCCCTCGAGAAAATGTTACCAATTTTAAAATAACTACTTGCATTTTTTAGGATTAAATTCATCGCCCAATTTGTTGTAATTTTTTCTTCCAACAGCTGCAGAATGTTAGAATAAAGCAATGATTATATTAACTTAAATTTTCATATATTTACCAAATGACTTTGCCAGAACAATTTGCATAGATAGCACAGAGGAATGGCACGAAATGGCGTCAAGTACACATTTGATGTACCAACTTTTAATAGTACTAAGTGATGATTGCCTAATTTAGACCAAAAAGCTGCAAATTTTGCCATATAACGCCATATCCTCCTTTCTGGACGATATGAGATCGATTTAACTAAAATGTCCACCTTACCCAAACAGAAGAAACTGCAAACAAAAACAAAGTTATTCTTTCAAAGGACATAAGCTCCGCGTATAAATATACTCAGTAATTAGAATTACCCCACTTGTTAGATAAACACTATGAATAAGTCCTGGAAATAAAACCAAAAACTTTTCGTAAAAAGTGTTGGTCTATATTTCACAGAAAAAATTCAGTTGAGCAGCAACCTATCGTTACCAATAACATTTGCAAAAAAGAACTGCTGTCCAAGAAAAACCCTGAATTGGGCCAAAGAAGTTGAGAATAGATACCGCTAGAGCTCCAACAGTTTTTTGAAACTACTTTAAGTCTACCTGATTTCTTTGTTTTAGCGATGACCAGAGAAAACAAATATTGTAGAAATAAACGGCACGCCATTAAAAATTTCACCAAAATTTTAACAAATTCTCTCATAAAAAAATTATCTTTACGAAAGCATCCAGCATTGCGCTGAGATTATTTCTGAGAAACGAATAGAATTGAAATCAACATGATTAAGTTTTACAGAGAACCTTTTAGCCAACGCTTTGTTTATTTTTTGTATTTCACTTGCATACAAATTTAAATTTTTGTATTTTCATTCTAACAACCAGAAAACTTTTTGAAAAATTTAGTCGAAACAATTAAAACATTCAACTGTAACCACCCCCTTAGTAAAAACCCTCTTAGAGCTATAACACAGAAATCAATTGAACTCTCAAAGTTTTTGTTTCCACAAGAAAATATTGCAAATAGTTTGAAAGTTACTATTTGCATCTTTTCGGTAAATTCACCCCTAACTTTGTCACGTTATTTCTCCCCACTAGCTGCAGAAAGTTCGATCAAGGCTATGAGTACAGTACGTTGAACGTTCATATGTTCCAAAAATAAGTTTGTCGGAACGAATAGCAAGAATAGCACAGAGGAGGGACCAGAAACTATGCTAAAATTTTAGAAGAGCAGAACAACTGTTCAACTCATTTTAATGCGAAGACGATTAGACAAAGCGCTTTCGGTAGTATATACTCCAAATACTATATCAGAGCAAGAAATGAGCAGTTAGCAAACAGTCGCTTTCTTTTACACTGCATTACGTAATAAAATTTCAACTGCATTCTTAACTATGGCGCTGTATGAGAAACTAAACTCAATTGATCTTAACGATACAAATTCAATGCAATCATTATTTCATTAAAGAAATTAATTATCAAAAAGAAGAAATCAACCAACTGCGTAGAGGATGTGATCAACTAAGGACCGAAAAGGAGGAGCTTTTAAAGAGAGTTACTAAATTGGAACGTTATTCATCTTTTATGTGTTTGACTTTTCATGGGGTAGAGAACGGTGGTGAGTACCCGGTACACAAAATTGTTGAGTTAATCAGGTCAGTACAAATTCCAATTGAAACTCATATTGCGGCCTGCCATTACCTACCTGGGAAAGCTACAAGAAAATCCATAATTGTTAAATTTCTTTATAATCATCAGCGCGATTCGGTAGGGTTTAATCGCAATTCTTTTTTTGATCCGGTTTCTGGGGCAAAAATCCACATAAACGAGCGTCTAGCCGAAAGTGATAGAGACTTGTACAACTATTGCAGAAAAGAAAAAAATCTTCTTACAATCACGAACAAAAACCAAGTACGCGTTAAGTTCTCAGAAAACGATACAACTTGGTATCCAGTTGACAGTCGGCATCAAGTTGATTACCTTGTGGGAACTAATGGTAATACTGAAAACGAATGGGGTATGGAAACAGTAGAGATGTTGGCACAAGAACCTTATGTAAATAAGAAAACACCATCGAAAAGAAGTCGGCAGGTGGCTTTTCAATCACCTCAAGGAAGTTTTCAAAAGCATTGTGGCACAAAACAATTTGACAAGCTGGACAGGTTATGCTGTTTGACTGAAAAAGTATTCAATTTGTGGGTTGAAAAAGAGTATCCGCCGTCCAAAAAAAGTACAAACTTGAACGATGAATGCAATAATCTCTCGAGTAATCAGAGCAGTGAAGAGAATCCGATTTAGTCTTCATACATCATTGATTGTCATACTAAAAACAAAAGCCGAACTTTTTTGGGTTTAAACATTCAGTCTGTGAGATTCCATCATGCTGAACTAGTAGTTTTCCTTGATACATTAGATCAAAAACCTGATGTTATTGCTTTAACTGAGACTTTCGTAAAAAGTGTTGGTCTATATTTCACAGAAAAAATTCAGTTGAGCAGCAACCTATCGTTACCAATAACATTTGCAAAAAAGAACTGCTGTCCAAGAAAAACCCTGAATTGGGCCAAAGAAGTTGAGAATAGATACCGCTAGAGCTCCAACAGTTTTTTGAAACTACTTTAAGTCTACCTGATTTCTTTGTTTTAGCGATGACCAGAGAAAACAAATATTGTAGAAATAAACGGCACGCCATTAAAAATTTCACCAAAATTTTAACAAATTCTCTCATAAAAAAATTATCTTTACGAAAGCATCCAGCATTGCGCTGAGATTATTTCTGAGAAACGAATAGAATTGAATTCAACATGATTAAGTTTTACAGAGAACCTTTTAGCCAACGCTTTGTTTATTTTTTGTATTTCACTTGCATACAAATTTAAATTTTTGTATTTTCATTCTAACAACCAGAAAACTTTTTGAAAAATTTAGTCGAAACAATTAAAACATTCAACTGTAACCACCCCCTTAGTAAAAACCCTCTTAGAGCTATAACACAGAAACCAATTGAACTCTCAAAGTTTTTGTTTCCACAAGAAAATATTGCAAATAGTTTGAAAGTTACTATTTGCATCTTTTCGGTAAATTAACCCCTAATTTTGTCACATTATTTCTCCCCCACTAGCTGCAGAAAGTTCGATCAAGATTATGAGTACAGTACGTTGAACGTTCATATGTTCCAAAAATAAGTTTGTCGGAACGAATAGCAAGAATAGCACAGAGGAGGAACCAGAAACTATGCTAAAATTTTAGAAGAGCAGAACAACTGTTCAACTCATTTTAATGCGAAGTCGATTAGACAAAGCGCTTTCGGTAGTATATATACTGCAAATACTATATCAGAGCACGAAATGAGCAGTTAGCAAACAGTCGCTTTCTTTTACACTGCATTACGTAATAAAATTTCAACTGCATTCTTAACTATGGCGCTGTATGAGAAACTAAACTCAATTGATCTTAACGATAAAAATTCAATGCGTTCATTAATTCATTAATGAAATTAATTATCAAAAAGAAGAAATCAACCAACTGCGTAGAGGATGTGATCAACTAAGGACCGAAAAGGAGGAGCTTTTAAAGAGAGTTACTAAATTGGAACGTTATTCATCTTTTATGTGTTTGACTTTTCATGGGGTAGAGAACGGTGGTGAGTACCCGGTACACAAAATTGTGGAGTTAATCAGGTCAGTACAAATTCCAATTGAAACTCATATTGCAGCCTGCCATTACCTACCTGGGAAAGGTAAAAGAAAATCCATAATTGTTAAATTTCTTTATAATCATCAGCGCGATTCGGTATGGTTTAATCGCAATTCTTTTTTTGATCCGGTTTCTGGGGCAAAAATCCACATAAACGAGCGTCTAGCCGAAAGTGATAGAGACTTGTACAACTATTGCAGAAAAGAAAAAAATCTTCTTACAATCACGAACAAAAACCAAGTACACGTTAAGTTCTCAGAAAACGATACAACTTGGTATCCAGTTGACAGTCGGCATCAAGTTGATTACCTTGTGGGAACTAATGGTAATACTGAAAACGAATGGGGTATGGAAACAGTAGAGATGTTGGCACAAGAACCTTATGTAAATAAGAAAACACCATCGAAAAGAAGTCGGCAGGTGGCTTTTCAATCACCTCAAGGAAGTTTTCAAAAGCATTGTGGCACAAAACAATTTGACAAGCTGGACAGGTTATGCTGTTTGACTGAAAAAGTATTCAATTTATTGGTTGAAAAAGAGTCTCCGCCGTCCAAAAAAAGTACAAACTTGACGATGAATGCAATAACTTCTCGAGTAATCAGAGCAAGGAAGAGAATCCGATTTAGTCTTCATACATCATTGATTGTCATACTAAAAACAAAAGCCGAACTTTTTTGGGTTTAAACATTCAGTCTGTGAGATTCCATCATGCTGAACTAGTAGTTTTCCTTGATACATTAGATCAAAAACCTGATGTTATTGCTTTAACAGAGACATGGTTAAAAGATAGTGACCAGCCTGACGACTATGATCTACCAGGTTATCAGACAATAGTGTCCGAACCCAGAAACAACGCTAAGAGACGATCTGGTGGAGTAGCCTTTTACATTAGAGATAATCTTCAATATACAATACAGGATACTAACACAGAAACTGAATGCTTAATTTTACAAGTGAAATACGACGAGAAATGTTTGCATAATTGTTGTGTGATTTATAGACCTCCGTCTTTGAAGTTACCTGATTTTCAACCAAAGCTGGAAACCATTTTACATTGTTTGAAGTTTTCAAAAGAGGAAAGTTTAATCTTTGGTGATTTCAACATAGATATATTAAAGAGAGAAAAAAGTACAAAAAATTATGAGAATCTTTTAAGATCATTTGATTTTCAAGTACAAAACTCAATGCCTACAAGGGTAACCAAAAATTCAAAGAGCTGTATTGATCATATAATCACAAAAACAAACATAAAAACTGAAACGCTAGCGACGACAATAAAGGATCATTTTATATTAACTGCTCAATTTTTTGTATCAAGCTTAAAAATTAAAAGCATTCAGTCATCGGTACTCATGCGAAATTTGAAATCAATCCAAACAGAAAAAGCGCTGAATTTTCTTTTTGTCTCAGACCAGAATATCCAAAAAAATTCCTGAGAATTTGAATGCTAATGATTACATGAGTACATTGATCAAGAAAATTATTGAAAGTTTAAACAAATTTGCGCCTGAAAAGGTGTTCGAAACATCTGATTCTCCTAAATCTGCAAGCTGGATTACAAATGAAATCAAAAATGCCATTGTAAAGAGAGACAAAATGTTTCAAAAATGGATAGCAGAGCCTACTATTGAAAACCAAACTAGATATAAACAAATACGGAACAAGGTAACTAACTTGATAAGAAATGGAAAAAGAGACGATAACTTCAAAAAACTAGGCAAAAATCCAAGCCCAAAAATTATTTATAGGACACTAAAAACTTGTAAAAGAAAGAACAATACCATCGATTTACCAAATCTTGATGACTTGAACGATTACTTTGTTTCAATTGGACCAAAATTATCTGCAAAATTTAATAACGAAAAAAGCAGTTGCAATATATGCAATAATGAAAAAACGATGGCACTTCATCAAACAAATGAATCAGAGGTTACAAAAATCTTGAGGAAAATGAAAAACAAGAAAAGTACTGGTCATGATGGAATCTCAAACGAAATTTTGAAGTGTTGTTCTCCCATTATTGAATGTCATCTTGCAAGAGCCATTAATTATTGTTTGCTAGAGCGTATTTTCCCAGATTCATTAAAAATAGCCAAAGTAATACCATTATATAAAAAAGGAAACAAGACTGACCCTGGTAATTACAGACCTATCAGTTTACTGAGTACAATAAGCAAAATTCTGGAGAAGATCTTACTTAAGAGGATGATGAAATTTTGTGTAAAAAATAATTTGCTAGCGAACAATCAGTTAGGCTTTAGATCTAAAATGTCATGTTTGCATGCAGTTGCCACCATAACGGAATATATTCGAAATGTTATTGCCAACAAATCAACTGGGCAAGCTAGTTTTATTGACTTAAGCAAAGCTTTTGATACAATAGATCATGAAATTTTGTTACTAAAAATAGAAAGATATGGACTCAGAGGTCCAATTTTAGAGCTATTAAAGAATTATTTAACTGGGCGCACCCAGTTTGTAAGTGCAGGATGCAAAAAACGACAGAAAAGCAAATAGTTTGTGGCGTACCTCAGGGCTCTGTTCTGGGCCTTTTGTTCATTTTGTATATCAATGATCTCCCCGCAGTTTGTAATGAAAGCACTTTAGTAATGTTCGCAGATGATACTACTGTTGTTAATGCCAGTAATGACAATAATTCGCCTCTACAAATGGATGTTGAAAGAGTTTCCAACTGGTTTAATACTAACAAATTAACAATTAATTATGTCAAAAGTGAAGCTATAAATTTCGGTAAACCCACAAAAGAAAAAGTAAAACTCAAGGATAATGCTCTAGATTACAACACATCTTGTAAGTATTAAGGAATCTACATTGATAAGAACTTAACATTCCGTGATCATGTTGATTTTGTTGTTAAAAACCTTAACAAGTTTTGCGGACTAATGTATCGGGTACGACATTTTTATCCAAGAAGGTGTCTTCTAATGTTTTATGACTCTTTTGCCAAATCGGTCATAACTTATGGTCTATTAGTCTATGGGAACACAAGCAAACAGAATTTAGAAAAAATTGATAGGGTACAGCGAAAAATCATTCGAGCAATTTTTTCAGGAAAAAATATGAATCCTTAGGTCTTACACTAATTGACAACAAGATATATACTGTATACGAACTTTACGTGATTGAACTTGTCAAAGAACTTTTTAAACAAATAAGGTCCGAATCTCCGCTACAATACATAATTCCGCAAAGTCTAGCAGTCATTAAAAAACAAACGAGATGGAGTTTAAGAGGCCTATTTCCCCCACCTGTTGAAGAACTTGTTGAAGAAAACATATAATTGGCTAAAACAACTGAATTTATTACCCGAAAACTTTCAAAACTTTAGTTTTCAGCAAGTGAAAGCACATATATCAAAAATAAGTGAGCTTTACATTAAAGATAATAGGGATGTTTTTACCCTCTATTACTAACTTTTAATACGCTTCAGCAAGATGACATCAATTTATTTGGATTATTAATTTTTTGTGTATATGGGCACAGACTTGAAGAGCAATTATGCTCATTTTGTGTCCTAATTGGATTGTAATTGGATGTGATGATTTGAAATGTTGTCCAATACTATCCAATTGAATTAACTATTCTATTCTATTCTATATGGCGTCAAATATATGTTTGCAACACCTTTTAAGTCTTTTAAGTGGTGTTCGTCTAGTTTTTACAAGACACTAGTTGAAAATTTCGACTAGTATGACAAAAAAGTTTAACTTCATCAAATTAAGTTTTCGTCTAATACCCAGTCACTATGCGTGAACCATTAATTAGTCTTTCAACCTTAAAATTAGGTTTGAGAAGAGTACTCGAGAGCTATGTTATATGCACAATTAAAAAAGTGAGGAATCATTCAATTAGTATGTCCAATTTGTTAAGTTTTCATTGCTCTACTCGCCACACACTTTACCTGAAAATGGTATGTAGAAGCGGGAGAGCGATCATTGAAGACTGCGACTCTGTCATTGCGTGAGATTAGTTTCTCTGGCTCATGGTTTAAAATAGCACAAAAGGGACACGACTCCACGCCCTTTGACTTGTCCAACGAAGATGAACTCTGACCCATCAACTATGACTAGTAGAACTAGAGAGCTCAATTCACCATATAAATTCTAGAACCCTTTCAGTACAGCAGTTTTAACCTGACCAGCTACTTCGTTTGCATTTTCGGGCTTGATTGCAATACCTGAGACTTCAAACATAGTTCACCTGAAATTAGGACATGACAGTTAACCGAGGAGCAGATACTGAACATTTCCGGAACTGAACCAGATCGTAAAGACAAAGGTTTGCAGAAATTTATCTAGATTGGGGATGTTAGGCTGAATACTCCTTTTAAAAACTGTTATTATTGCTCAGACAACTTTGCTATCTTGAACTTCGAAATATACGATATCAATATCAAAATAAACAAAAGAAGAAGTCTCGTAGTTGCGACCTTGCGCTCAAGGTTAAAATCATTAAAAATCAAAATAAAAACATCACCTCAAGAAGTCACTGGTGTTAATTTACTCTTGCATTTCAAACTTTGAGTAACAAAAAAACAGCGGATATTCAGCACTACGAAATACATTTGTTGGTATTGCATCAGCAAAACTCAGTTAAAACAGAAATGGTTTTTCTTAATTACAGAACAAAGCGGCTTTTCGCCTGAGTATGGTCAGCTCTTAGAAAATAAGGAAAGAACGCGGATACGGCAAAATCTAACTCAAAATTGAAAGTAATATAGAATAGAAAACGTAAGGTGTGAAACGTGATTTTCATACAATTTGCTACGTCTTGAAGGAATTATAGGAAACAGGAACGGGATATACGGAAAAACATAAGAAGCCCCCGATTAGATCTCACAAAAAACAAACTATGCAAACAGACGACTATGATCTACCAGGTTATCAGACAATAGTGTCCGAACCCAGAAACAACGCTAAGAGACGATCTGGTGGAGTAGCCTTTTACATTAGAGATAATCTTCAATATACAATACAGGATACTAACACAGAAACTGAATGCTTAATTTTACAAGTGAAATACGACGAGAAATGTTTGCATAATTTTTGTGTGATTTATAGACCTCCGTCTTTGAAGTTACCTGATTTTCAACCAAAGCTGGAAACCATTTTACATTGTTTGAAGTTTTCAAAAGAGGAAAGTTTAATCTTTGGTGATTTCAACATAGATATATTACAGAGAGAAAAAAGTACAAAAAATTATGAGAATCTTTTAAGATCATTTGATTTTCAAGTACAAAACTCAATGCCTACAAGGGTAACCAAAAATTCAAAGAGCTGTATTGATCATATAATCACAAAAACAAACATAAAAACTGAAACACTAGCGACGACAATAAAGGATCATTTTATATTAACTGCTGAATTTTTTGTATCAAGCTTAAAAATTAAAAGCATTCAGTCATCGGTACTCATGCGAAATTTGAAATCAATCCAAACAGAAAAAGCGCTGAATTTTCTTTTTGTCTCAGACCAGAATATCCAAAAAAATTCCTGAGAATTTGAATGCTAATGATTACATGAGTACATTGATCAAGAAAATTATTGAAAGTTTAAACAAATTTGCGCCTGAAAAGGTGTTCGAAACATCTGATTCTCCTAAATCTGCAAGCTGGATTACAAATGAAATCAAAAATGCCATTGTAAAGAGAGACAAAATGTTTCAAAAATGGATAGCAGAGCCTACTATTGAAAACCAAACTAGATATAAACAAATACGGAACAAGGTAACTAACTTGATAAGAAATGGAAAAAGAGACGATAACTTCAAAAAACTAGGCAAAAATCCAAGCCCAAAAATTATTTATAGGACACTAAAAACTTGTAAAAGAAAGAACAATACCATCGATCTACCAAATCTTGATGACTTGAACGATTACTTTGTTTCAATTGGACCAAAATTATCTGCAAAATTTAATAACGAAAAAAGCAGTTGCAATATATGCAATAATGAAAAAACGATGGCACTTCATCAAACAAATGAATCAGAGGTTACAAAAATCTTGAGGAAAATGAAAAACAAGAAAAGTACTGGTCATGATGGAATCTCAAACGAAATTTTGAAGTGTTGTTCTCCCATTATTGAATGTCATCTTGCAAGAGCCATTAATTATTGTTTGCTAGAGCGTATTTTCCCAGATTCATTAAAAATAGCCAAAGTAATACCATTATATAAAAAAGGAAACAAGACTGACCCTGGTAATTACAGACCTATCAGTTTACTGAGTACAATAAGCAAAATTCTGGAGAAGATCTTACTTAAGAGGATGATGAAATTTTGTGTAAAAAATAATTTGCTAGCGAACAATCAGTTAGGCTTTAGATCTAAAATGTCATGTTTGCATGCAGTTGCCACCATAACGGAATATATTCGAAATGTTATTGCCAACAAATCAACTGGGCAAGCTAGTTTTATTGACTTAAGCAAAGCTTTTGATACAATAGATCATGAAATTTTGTTACTAAAAATAGAAAGATATGGACTCAGAGGTCCAATTTTAGAGCTATTAAAGAATTATTTAACTGGGCGCACCCAGTTTGTAAGTGCAGGATGCAAAAAACGACAGAAAAGCAAATAGTTTGTGGCGTACCTCAGGGCTCTGTTCTGGGCCTTTTGTTCATTTTGTATATCAATGATCTCCCCGCAGTTTGTAATGAAAGCACTTTAGTAATGTTCGCAGATGATACTACTGTTGTTAATGCCAGTAATGACAATAATTCGCCTCTACAAATGGATGTTGAAAGAGTTTCCAACTGGTTTAATACTAACAAATTAACAATTAATTATGTCAAAAGTGAAGCTATAAATTTCGGTAAACCCACAAAAGAAAAAGTAAAACTCAAGGATAATGCTCTAGATTACAACACATCTTGTAAGTATTAAGGAATCTACATTGATAAGAACTTAACATTCCGTGATCATGTTGATTTTGTTGTTAAAAACCTTAACAAGTTTTGCGGACTAATGTATCGGGTACGACATTTTTATCCAAGAAGGTGTCTTCTAATGTTTTATGACTCTTTTGCCAAATCGGTCATAACTTATGGTCTATTAGTCTATGGGAACACAAGCAAACAGAATTTAGAAAAAATTGATAGGGTACAGCGAAAAATCATTCGAGCAATTTTTTCAGGAAAAAATATGAATCCTTAGGTCTTACACTAATTGACAACAAGATATATACTGTATACGAACTTTACGTGATTGAACTTGTCAAAGAACTTTTTAAACAAATAAGGTCCGAATCTCCGCTACAATACATAATTCCGCAAAGTCTAGCAGTCATTAAAAAACAAACGAGATGGAGTTTAAGAGGCCTATTTCCCCCACCTGTTGAAGAACTTGTTGAAGAAAACATATAATTGGCTAAAACAACTGAATTTATTACCCGAAAACTTTCAAAACTTTAGTTTTCAGCAAGTGAAAGCACATATATCAAAAATAAGTGAGCTTTACATTAAAGATAATAGGGATGTTTTTACCCTCTATTACTAACTTTTAATACGCTTCAGCAAGATGACATCAATTTATTTGGATTATTAATTTTTTGTGTATATGGGCACAGACTTGAAGAGCAATTATGCTCATTTTGTGTCCTAATTGGATTGTAATTGGATGTGATGATTTGAAATGTTGTCCAATACTATCCAATTGAATTAACTATTCTATTCTATTCTATATGGCGTCAAATATATGTTTGCAACACCTTTTAAGTCTTTTAAGTGGTGTTCGTCTAGTTTTTACAAGACACTAGTTGAAAATTTCGACTAGTATGACAAAAAAGTTTAACTTCATCAAATTAAGTTTTCGTCTAATGCCCAGTCACTATGCGTGAACCATTAATTAGTCTTTCAACCTTAAAATTAGGTTTGAGAAGAGTACTCGAGAGCTATGTTATATGCACAATTAAAAAAGTGAGGAATCATTCAATTAGTATGTCCAATTTGTTAAGTTTTCATTGCTCTACTCGCCACACACTTTACCTGAAAATGGTATGTAGAAGCGGGAGAGCGATCATTGAAGACTGCAACTCTGTCATTGCGTGAGATTAGTTTCTCTGGCTCATGGTTTAAAATAGCACAAAAGGGACACGACTCCACGCCCTTTGACTTGTCCAACGAAGATGAACTCTGACCCATCAACTATGACTAGTAGAACTAGAGAGCTCAATTCACCATATAAATTCTAGAACCCTTTCAGTACAGCAGTTTTAACCTGACCAGCTACTTCGTTTGCATTTTCGGGCTTGATTGCAATACCTGAGACTTCAAACATAGTTCACCTGAAATTAGGACATGACAGTTAACCGAGGAGCAGATACTGAACATTTCCGGAACTGAACCAGATCGTAAAGACAAAGGTTTGCAGAAATTTATCTAGATTGGGGATGTTAGGCTGAATACTCCTTTTAAAAACTGTTATTATTGCTCAGACAACTTTGCTATCTTGAACTTCGAAATATACGATATCAATATCAAAATAAACAAAAGAAGAAGTCTCGTAGTTGCGACCTTGCGCTCAAGGTTAAAATCATTAAAAATCAAAATAAAAACATCACCTCAAGAAGTCACTGGTGTTAATTTACTCTTGCATTTCAAACTTTGAGTAACAAAAAAACAGCGGATATTCAGCACTACGAAATACATTTGTTGGTATTGCATCAGCAAAACTCAGTTAAAACAGAAATGGTTTTTCTTAATTACAGAACAAAGCGGCTTTTCGCCTGAGTATGGTCAGCTCTTAGAAAATAAGGAAAGAACGCGGATACGGCAAAATCTAACTCAAAATTGAAAGTAATATAGAATAGAAAACGTAAGGTGTGAAACGTGATTTTCATACAATTTGCTACGTCTTGAAGGAATTATAGGAAACAGGAACGGGATATACGGAAAAACATAAGAAGCCCCCGATTAGATCTCACAAAAAACAAACCCACTAACGTCGAATGAATTGCTCTCGAAAGACAGGTGAAAAAAACTTCCCCAGCATGTGCTCGATCCCGCGACCTCCAGGATGGCAGTCTGACATACTTTGATAATCCATCACTCACACTTACTCTTAATTCGGCAAAACTTGGGAATAAATTAAGCAAAACTTGGGAAAACTTTCGGAATAAGAGCAATTGAGACCACCCACTCGAGCGTGAACGTCACTTGAAAGCCAAAAACAATCGGGAGCTACAACGCAAAAACGGTCAAGCAAACACTTTTACAAAAAAAATGCTTCGACGTTCCTTCGAAAGCAACTGAGAAAAAAATCACAAAATATATTTACAAGCAAAAACAATTTCTAAATTTTCTTAACTTATTTTTTGAAAAAAAGTGAAAAAAATATTAGCTCCTTATTTCCTCTGACTATTTTCAACTATTTGAGGCATGAAATACTAACGTAAAGTGTATTAATTAAAAGCTCTTGGCGCTTAGAATTTCACTACTTTAAACAATTTTGAAAAATCTTCCTGCAACAATTTTCTGAAGCAATTACTTCCAGTGCAATTTAGGCCATTTAAGACAACTTATCGGCCACTTTTCCATATTCGTTAATTTTTGGTTAACTCTCCGTTTTTCGTTTTGCTCTTATTGCCTTTTAAAACAGTAGATTCAATATATAATCAACATTCCAATTAGCTTGGTTTGTATCTCATAATTTCTGAGAAGAGCAGAAGAAGACTAAAACATGGCTGGATGAATCTAAAAAACAATTTATATTGAGATATTTTAGCACTAAAAAGCTGCAGAAACTAATTATCTGGCTGTTCGAAAAACACGGGATATCAATATAAAAAAAACAAACGACGAGTGTCGTAGTTGGGACCTTCCGTTCAAGGTTAGAACCAACAAAAACCAAAAACAGAGGATACTCAGTACTATGAAATACGTTTATTGGTATTACGAACTTCAGAGAAACAGAAATTATTTTTCTTAGTTGCAGTACAAACTGACTCTTAACCTGAGTATGGTCACCTCTTAGAACAAAAGGAAAAACGCGGATACGACGAAATCTAGCTCAAAACTGACAAATTAGGGCTCTCAGGCGTGAGAAATTACCCAAAAGCACAACAAAATTAGAACAGAAACGCAAAAAAGTTCAAGCAAAAAAATCCACAAAATCAAACGTTGACATAAATTGGTTCGAACTTCCTTCGAAAGCAACTGAAAAGAGAATTCACAAAAACAATTTACAAACAAGCATTTTCCAAATCTACAGCAACTAATAATTTGGCTTTTCGATAAATGAGAAATCGGCATCAAAATAAAACAAACAACGAGTGTCGTAGTTTGGACCTTCCGTTCAAGGTTAAAACCAGCAAAAACAAAAACACGCAAAAACAGGTCAAGCAAAAAATATCCATAAAAACTCGGGTTTACGGAAATTGCTTCGAACTTCCTTCGAGATCAACTAAAAAGAAATTCACAAAAGCAATTTAGAAACGAACATTTTCTAAATGTTCTTACAATTTTCTTAAAACATTATTTTGAGGGCATCAAATAACAACATACGTGTTAATAATTCGATGCTCCTTGCGCTTAGAATTTCACTACAAAAAGATATTTCTAAAAAATTCTGATACATAAATTTTCGGCGTAATTTAGGCCAACTAAGACAACTTATAGGCCAATTTGCATTATTCTTGTTAAACTTTTGGTAAATCTCCCGTTTTCCGCTCTGCTCTATCACTTATTGCTCTTGGAAACACTAGATTCAATATATAATCCTAATTGTAATTAGTTTGGTTTCTATCTGCTCTTAATTTATCTGCTCAGAAGACTAAATATGGCTAGATGAACTCAAAAAGGTCCTGTAGGTAAAAAATTATTTTCAGATATATTAGCACCAAAAAGCGGCAGAAACAAATTATCCTGCTTTCCTAAATCAGGGCCATCATTATCGAAAAGAAACAAACAAAGACTGTCGTATTTGTGACCTTCCATTCAAGGTTAAAATCAACAAACCAAAAAAGATATCACTAGAAAAAGTTTTGAGTAAACAGCAGCGGATACTCAGTACCAGGAAATACGTTTGTTGGTATTACAAACTTCAGCGAAACTGAGGCAAAACAGAAATGGTTTTTCTTAATTGCAGAACAAACTGACTCTTCGCCTGAAGATGATCACCTCATAGAACAAAAGGAAATACGCGCAATTGACAAATTTTTTCTCAAAACTGAAAACGAAAAAAGTCTCTCCTACTTTCCCCAAAGTGTCAAACGCTATTTTCATGCAATCCGCAGCATCTTGAGTTCAATTCAGATCGAGTGTAACTTAAGTTCCTAGGTGAAAAATTCACCCCATAGGTGTTCAATCCTGCAACCTATAGGGATAACAGCAATTGGGACAACAGCAATCGGAATAAGATCAATTGAGACCATCAAAAAATTAAAATCTCAAGCGTGAAAAAGAAATAAAAAGCCAGGCTATACTTAGGCCCTACTATTTTTGCACTGACCCTTTTCAAATGTTTTGAGAGCATCGAAGATCAACATATGTGGCCTCAATTTAAACGTCATTGCGCTTAGAACTTCATAGCAAAGAGAAATTTTGGAAAGTCTTTCCCAAAATGTTTATTTGCTCTTATTTTTGGAGAAAATCAGATTAAAATATGACTTGACGAACGAAAAAAGAGCAAATGAAATATATGCCAGCGGTGAAAAAAAATTAATGTTGAAAAGTTTTAGCCCTAAAAAGCTGCAGGAATTATTTATCTTGCTCTTCGAAATTCGTCATATTGTTATCAAAATAAACACAACAAGTTAAGAAATGGAAAAACGCTCTGAAAAATTTATCTGTAGAAATAACTGCATTTTACAAAATTTCTTTGATGGAGAAGAAAGAACAAAACATTAAATTATAAATTTTCCAGTTTCTATATGGTTTTATAATCTGTGATTTTTTTGAACAGTAATAACAAACAAAAAAAAACATTAAACGGTTTCTCCAAGGGCCACTTTAATCCGAGAAAATAATTTCTTTCAATTGAAAAGTAGAACTTGAAAGCTTTGATGCGTCAAGGCCAATATCCAAGCCTCAACGCCATTTTTTCTTTTATATTTTGTCGAGATTCTGGTAAAAATTGAAAAATTACTCGTGAAAAAGTTAGAGATCAAAGTTAGAAATTTGTTAATAATTTTTATACCATCCAGGTGAGATTATTTTTTAAAATTATTTAATTTCTTTTTACACTAGATGACTGTGATAAATGGAGCCGTGGTTATTAGCCAAAAAGAAAATTAGCCAAATGGAATATTAGCCTAAAAGGAGTCATTAACCATTCATATTTGAGAACTCACAAATTCAAATGCAAGAATAACATGCTCGGTCATGATATTTTGTTCGGTTGTGATAGATTCATATCAGGTCCCATAGGCCGCTGAGGCATGGCCGTGTCCCTCGAGGCATGACCAAATGCGTCCATTTGATGTTAGGGGAGTTAGATAATTGCGCGTACTATTTATGTTTGCTTACAGCAATTATCTCAGGAATTAGTTCTGCTAATGTTGCTTCTTTTGACTTTTTCAGCTAATTTTCACGTCGGCTAATATTCCGGACACCGTGATAAATGTTTTGATCTTACCTTTTTAGAGAAAAGGGACAATCATCTCGCGTACCGTTGAGTTCTTCATAGGCCGTTAAAAGCGAACAACAGACTAGATGAACTCCAAGCAGAGTCACGCAACCATTACTTAAGAACGTGGGAACTTTCTACGCGACACACAAAATCATGCAAGCCGTCTTGTTTAGCTCTGTCGTCTCTCATAATGTTATTTGCACGTGCTTACACTTAAACAGTAATAAAGATAAAGGATCAGTTTAAATATCATTTCAATGCTCACACAGCTTTCTTTTTTGGCTCTGTATCACCAACGTTAAATCTCTAATAGCTAAATACAATCAAAACTGATCTGAAAAATATTGGAGAATATGAACATTCTAAGAAGGCTGTCCAACAACAGTGTCGGGATGTCTAAACCAGTACGAGTTGTTTCTGAAGATTTGTCTGGACACGAAAGAGAGTTGAGAGGCAGGATGAATGACGTGTAAATGGAGATGCTTCACTAACACAAGTGGAGGGTAATGGAATCCAAACAAGACGTCTTCAAAGCTAGAAAAAACAACCAGGGTCTAATTTGACAATTTTTTCTCCACTCACTGGCTCCTTTCAACACTATGGTTTAAAATCCGCTTTTTAAGTCTATTGATTTAACCGCTAAAATTTAACCATCAATACATCGCACATGAATCACTTAACAACGCAATTTTTAAAACCCATTATTGTTCTCCAAACCCATTTTTATCTTGAAAATAATGTTCTGATAATAAATTTGGAATCATTTCCGTTATTCACACACTTATTCGCAAAATATATTTTTTTCACAAAAATAAAATCCTTAGAAGTGTTGAAAAGACAGGCGATAATATTACAAGCCAAATACGGGAAAATTTTGATCACAACTTCAGTAGTCTTGCACTAAAAGCCAGAGAGAAGCTAAGAGAAGTAGTGAAAAAGTGTAATTGTTCCAACATTTCAAAATGAGGGAATATATATGCGAGGCCGACTTTTTTTCCTTTTTCTTCAGTCAAACTTTCACTTTTTATTTACGCGTCGCAGCGAAAAAAGAGTAACATGAATTTGTAGCCTTTAAGAGGCTAGTTTTGATTTTTAATTTAAAAAAATAATTTGTTACGCAGCTTGAAAAAAGCAAATTAAAAAAACGAAGCAAAAACAAAATTAAAAAAGGAAAAATGTTTAGGGGTTTAGGTGGCTTTAAATTATTTTAAACACAATATTTTTGACCAACTGTTAATAAATTGCACTGAAAAAATTCAATATATAGTATTTTTTACTTCTCAACCGGTTTTTCTTTTCCTTAAACTTATTATTTTAAAAGTTATTATTTTTGAGAAAGAGCCAATAGATTTCTGATCTTGCCAATAATAGAAAAATTCAAAAGAAAAGGGAACTGAAAAAAATAACCAGGACGTGAAAAAAATTACAAACTGTAAAAACAAAAAAATCATACGTAAAAGGAAAGTATAGAAAACAATTTTTCATTTTTCTAGAGGAAAGAAAAAATTGTAGGTTGATTATCTTTATTCTTTCTACTCTCCCTTCTATATAGTGTGAAAAATTATGCTTCTATATTGCAGCCCCTTATATTCAACGGAAGCATCAAAAAACCATCACAAAAACTATTTTACATAAAACAAAGGTCAGAAAAAAATATAATTTTATTTTGGCAATTTCTGTGAGTACATAAGCTAAAGCTGAAAAAAAGTCCCTCCATTCCGTTTAAAATTTAGTTCACTAAAAAGCATTGAATAGGCCAGATTTTCGAAACCAGAACGACCATAAAACTTTATGTGAAAAAAGGCTGTCGATTTAATCTACTTTTTGTGGACTGTTCCTGACGCTTCAACTAATTTGTCGATTTACTGACATAAAGAGCTCGCAATTGAACAGATGTTTTATAAAACTGAAAAAGTGGAGCAGTTACGAGTTTATTATAGCTTTCCATAAGAAATGCAAACCTCCAATCGGAAAAAGGTTTCGGAAATATTTGAATCACAATTTCCTTGGCAGCATCTGCCCAAAATCACAATATACCTGGTAAATTTGGGCCATAAACTTTAGAGGTTTTTTTAAAAAAGATTCAGTTTAAAATACTCTTTTTCAAAGTCCATATTCTGGAAAAGTCTACTTTCCTAGAAGTTTATGTTCCCGAAAAATGAAAAGAAAAAGACAGAAGTGAAACAGGCTGCGGCACGTATATACTATTTTTTTGAAAGTCATGCAAAGTCAAATCTTTTCTGAAATTTAGCTGCTTAGGAAGATTTTCGGCGGCTTTCTTGTGCAGATCTTGACAAAATATCATAAAACAGTAAAACAATATCTGCGTTCAATTTAGGAGCTAAATTTTGCAAACAATTAAAAGATGATATCAATGATTTGTTTAATACTGATAGACAAAAATGTAAATCACAACTATATAAAAACACAGAGAGAATTTGAACTTAAATTATTTCGTATCACTTGTCTTATACTCACACACTTTTGAGTTTTGTATAATTTAAAGAAAACCAAACAAGATGTTTTGTCTGTCTCAAAAATTACGTCACAAATCTATTAAAAATTAAAACTTCTTTCTATATCTTTCTGACAGAAAAATTGTAGTTTTCGTAGACAAATTAACTCAAGCGGGTAAATTCTCATTTACACTTCACTACTCAATCAATTTTAGATTAATTGGGGAATGTCAACCAAGCATCAATTCAAAGAACAGGGAAGCGTTGAAAAGATAGCATTTCCTTCTTAAACTTGTCTCATGGTTATTTCTGGACTCAGGTTATTTCAGGTAGGAGTAAAACTTTGGGGCCCTTAAATTGGGGGATGAAGTTCGGCTAAAACAAAGGAAAACTTTTTTCTACTTGATTTAGAGTATTTAACTGTTTTATTGCTTAAGGTAAAAACGTTGAGTTTGCTTTAAATGGCGCTGCTAATAAATGGCGCTGCAAAAAACGTTAAATGGCGCTGCTAATAAAAGCAGATCAGCCGCACAAATCAAATCTCAACATCAAAATGAATTTAAGCCTCTGAAATTGAAAAAAAAAACCATATTTTCCGTCCTTTCATCAAGTAATTAAAGAACAAATTGAGAAAGTTTAATGTCTTTTAAAAAAACCTCTAAAGTTTATGGCCCAAATTTACTAGGTATATTGCGAATTTGGGCAGATGCTCCCAAGATAATTGTGATTTAAATATTTCCGAAACCTTTTTCCGATTGGAGGTCTGCATTTCTTATGGAAAGCTATAAAAAACTCGTAACTGCTCCACTTTTTCTGTTTTATAAAACATCTGTTCAGTTGCAAGCTATTTAGGTCAATAAATCAGCAAATCAGTTGAAGCGTCAGGAACAGTCAACAAGAAATAGAATGAATCGACAGCCTTTTTTCGCATGAAATTTTTTTTGTCGTTCTGGTATCGAAAATTTGGCCTATTCAGTGCCTTTTTAATGAACTAAATTTTAAAAAGAATTAAGGGACTTTTTTCAGGTTTAGATTTACTACTCACAGTAATCGGCAAAATCCTTCTCAGCAGCTAAATTTCAGAAAAGTTTTGACTTCGCATGACTTTCAAAAAATTAACATATAAGTGCCGCAGCTTGTTTCGCTGTCTTTTTCTTTTCATTTTTTGGGAACGCAAACTTCTAGGAAAAAAGATATTTCCAGAATATAGACTTTGAAAGTTTCTTAAACTGAATCTCCTAATTTTATGAAATCTTAATCTTAATCATAATCTTTTGTTATAAAAATAGGGAAATTTAATAATTTTTTGTTTCAATTCACTATGTATTCAAGATTTTTTTAATCAAAACAATTGAAACCTTGGATTTTTGAGGGATATATCTAAAATTCATCATGCACATTTTCTTATTAATTTAACTAGACCAAAAAGGGTTCTTAACTATTTTGGTACCACAAGATTTTGATGCGTTGCATTGATTGTTTATTTTGTCCCAATGCTAACGATGAAAACTATCTACTGGCCATAAACAATACATAATTTTTCACAAAAAGAGCACTGCATGCACTTTTGGCGTGAATTAAGAGAAAACTTCATAAAACCTATTGTTATCGCATTCGTTTTTTTTTCCTAGTTTTAATATTGTTTGAAGAAATTTCCTTGCATTGAGCTAGTCCAAAAAATTTTGCCGGAAAAATTTAAATTGTCTCAAATCCTCTATTCTCGATCTTGTTGCTTCTACTGAGTTACTTTTGTAATAATTATTAACGAGGCCCCATTAATATCACATTCAAATTGTTTTAAAAATCATTCAAAAGCCATATTTCTCGCAATATTTTTCAAGTAAAATGTTGCATTTTGTTTTGCAAAATGTTTTCAACATTTTTTCAGTCTATTTAACTAAAAACCCAAGCAATTGATTTGAACTAACACTTTCTTTAACACATTAATTAGAAACTAATCATTTCGACTTCACTAATTTAGTCTGAAGACGGAATGCTCTTAAGAACAACTGAAAATTTCTATCTCGACCGGATTGCTGTAATAATTGTTCTTTCCAACAGCTTTTTATCACCCCAATATTTTCAAACAAAGCGTTACTACTGCTGCAATTTTTGTCCTTATAATTTAGCTGTTATTCTGTTTTGTTCAAATGTGGTTTAATTGTTTTGAAAACTAGTTTTGTCTGGCTTATTATGTCACAGCAGGTTGTTTTGTAAATCTTTCAAACACTTCTAGCCTCGTCATTGTGGTAAAATTGAATTCTGCCTAGACCCTATTATCTTCAATTTTAACGTATTTTTTCAAGAAAGTAAAAATTATCAAGTACTCCTCAATGAAAATATATACTCTCCACAAATTGTGGCGCTGCAAAAACGACGAAATCTTAAATAGTGCACAATACTAAAAACGAATACTGATGGCAAAGAGTGATTCAATACAGAAAGTGTTTAAGAGAAAAAATGAAGTGAAGCGTATTCATATTGTCTGGTGAACTTACGATATATTTTCAAAATCTGCATAAGAAAGAAACTCTAAAAAGCCAAATTGAACAAAAAACCTGACCTTGCATGGGTTTTAAAAATTTTGGTACAAAGGTGCCGCACCTTGTGCCACTTTTGTCTATTTTTTGTTTTCCCCGAAAATAGAGTTTGATGAATATGGAGTTTTCCAGAATATAGGTTTTGAAAAAATGAGTTTTTGAAAACTAAACTCCATGTTGTTGAATAGAATTAAAAAAATGTTATATTTTCGTCTCACTTATTTATTTAGTATTGTTTTTGTCTGAAAGTAATTGTGACTGCAAGTTTTTTAGGGAACTGGCAAATATTGTTGTTTACACGCTTCTTATAATTAACTTAACCAGAACACAGAGATTTACTAAATTTTCCTACCACATGATATGTTTGAAAGGACTTCAATTTCATTTCAATTTATGATGGGCTGCAATATGTTTTGTTTTTTCCTCATCCCGATGGTACAGATGACTAGCCATAAAAATAATTAAACGCTGATAAAAAGAACAACTCATGCATTTAAGGCTTGAAATGATAGGCAATTTCAACAACTTACGCCTTTTCAAATGTTTTTTCCGTTCTTTCATAATTTCAGCAGAAAGAAGCTGAATTGAAACGAAATTTGCGGTAATCGAAATTTATTTACAAAATTAAAACATGCAAAAATCAAAAATCGAAAAATTTAACGAACGTTTTCGAAAAGAATGCGGTGTTATTCTTCTTTAAGTTTAATCTGCCCTTGATCCTTTGTTGAAGGCTTATACTCAATTTTAATGCGTCAGAAATAAAAACTTTTTTAGAAACTAATGATTAAAGTTAATGAAAAAATGTTGGAAAAGGTAATACATTGACCCCTTTTTTTGTAGTTTTATTTACCAGGTGCAATTGCATACAAAACTGCTATTGATTTTTTCGTTTGAGAGATATTGTTATATTTATACGGAAACGGAAAGCAGCATTTTTAAAATTACATCTCGAGAAAATTTTTCCAAAAAAGTTCACCTGACATTCTAAATGAGTTGACTGAAAATAAAATCAATGGAACGCTGAAGATCAAAAATCTGGTGTACAATTGCATTCAACAGTTAATTTAGTTTTTTGACAATGCTATCATGTCCTCAGAAGTTAGTCCGGGAACTTTCTGTGCACCGCACAGTACTAGTCAAGCCCTCTTCTTTTTAAAGCTGTAGATAGCAACAAATTGCAGATAGCATTCAAAATTTAAAGTACAATTTAAATTCTCACACAGAAACCTCATGATCCGTTTAAATTTTGTCAAACACACTAGGACAACACCTTACAAGACCTCCTCGCCAAATTAAATAACGCTTTGTCAATTAAAAAAAATTGGCAATCTACAAATTTGAAAAAAGCCAATGACAACATGCTGAATTAAGCAGAAAACAATTGCTGAGTCATTTATAACAAGTTCTGAAAATAAGAACCATAAATGCGATGTGAAAAACATCAACGCAATTTGAGTTAAAAACGATGACGCTCAATTTGCATTTTGATTAGACAATACATGCCCGCGAGTCCCATAATATTAACCTCAAATTGAGATTTGTGAAAACTTAAAATGAAAATGGTCTATGCTATGCTGGGATGCCCTATTTGTCTACCCCTACTCCTTTTTTGGAGGGAAACATTGGAATCTCTTATTTTGGAGAAGCCCGTCGTTGGACCCATCGAATATTACTGCATCATGAATACAACAAGGAGGCTCGGTAATGTGCGTTCGAACATGATGTTCCGACCCCACCCATCCACGTTTTGCTTTAATAGTCTACCAAATGAGGAAAGAAATGAGGAAAGAAAGAAAATATTCAAAAAATATGTTTCAACAAACCACTAAGTGAAAGAATAATGTTGGATTAGAGAGCCCATGAGACTTGCCATCAATCAGAGTACTGGACGAGATACACACAAAAACAAATAAAAGCAAGCATTAATTACGACCAAAACTCGATTACTACATTTAAAAAACAGAAACTAACAGAAAGAAAACGGAATGCAATAAAACCCGATCTGAAAAAATCAACCTGTACTTCATTAGATAGTCAATGGATAAGATAAGAGACCTCTCAATAATGCGTCTCGGTGCCAGGCTGACAAAGAACAGCATAAAGAACAAATTTCAAAAATACGTTTCTCTTTTTGAAAACAACCAAAATTCAAATTGATTAAAACCACTTCGCATCAACTCGGCTCATTAGGAAGGCTAATTTACACGTCATAAAAAGCAACTGATACTTGTCGCTAACCGTAATATATCCGACGACAGCAAAAATAACAAAAACGAAACAAAAAACCCTTGAAATTAACAAGAACGAGTTGCAGCAACCGTTGAAGCCACAGGCTATTCATGGAGAATATTGGCCACCAGTTATTTTGCATTTTTTCAACGCCAATTGGGCTAACCCATTAGTGTAATAATGTGGAAAGGAAACAAAAAACATCCAAAAATCCACTATGAAAATGAGTAGTAGCAAAACCACGAAAAAAACATAGTTTAAAATAAAACCGTTATAAAGATTGAATCTGAGGTTACTGGAGAGAGGATGCGACCTGCCGTTACAGAGACCAAGCTAAAAAATTGAAAGAAATAATATAGAAGTAACAAAGCTCAAAAATGCACTGATTTAAAAGAAATATTTTCAAAAGCTCAAAACAAACCATAAGCTTTCAACAAAAACAGATCAATTTGCAACTGCTCAGGAATCTAATTGTGCTGGCTAATATTGAGAACAAATCATAGGACGACTAAAAATAGCACATACAGACAGAAATCATCTGTATATCAAATTTCAAACAATTCATCGAAGCCACAGTGTTGGAGCAATTATATCTATGATATATTAAAAACCATTAAAAACTTTAAACTGACAAAAGCGACTATGATTTGCTTTGTTCCCTTTTGATTTTAATTGGCTCTTCTAAGTAAAGGGTCTTTGTGGAAAAGACAATAAAAAGAGCCACAAATATTTACCAGTATCGAAAACAAGAAATTCTTATGAAAACGTATTTCTAAGCTCTATAGACACCTGTCGAAACATAACGAACAGAAAACATACTGTTTAGAGCAACAGAAAATTGATGAGCTCTGTAAACAATAATACTTAGTCACTTGTTGACGACAAAGAACAAAAATTGGGAATAAATGAAAGTTTTTTAAAAAATTTAATAAGTCTTTAAAACTGTTTGCTTTAAACTTAAATCAGGAAACAGATTCAGTTAAACAATCGTGGACGCAATCAAGGCATTTGACTGTTATAAATAAGCCGAAGGATAACAAAAAGAACGACATTTAGACGCAAAACGACACTTAGAGGCGACATTTAGAGGCAAAAAGTAATAAATTATGGGAGAATACAGATCCGCAGCCGTTAAAACTATAAGCTATTCAGTGAAGTCATTCAACAGGTTCTTGCGCACATTCCTCCAATGCCAGTTGAAACTCCATTTGATGTGATGAGTTGAAAAGATAACAAATAACAACCCCAAATACAGGAAAATATGCAAAAATTGGGAAATCCAAAAATATTTTCTTGAAAAAATCAATTGAAAGTCATTAAAATCTTTAGCTATAATCAGAAATAATTAAATAGCTTCATTTAAACATCTATAGAATCAATTAGGGCTGTTGATTGACAGGAATACGCCGTACGAAAACAAAAAGAACCACAATTACAGGCAAAGGCAAAAATCCAATAGATTTTGTGAGAGAAAGGCTTCGCAGTCGTTAAAATTATCAGCAGTTCACGAAGGTCATTCAAAAAGTTTATTTTGCGCATTCTTTTGATGCTAATTTGATTAGTTGAAAAGGGAACAAATAACTACCTCAAATACAGGAAAACATGCAAAAACTCAAAAGATTTTATGAAATTTCGTAGTAAGAAAGCCAAAAAAATGACTTGAAAATAAAGCCACTATAAAGAGCATTTTTAACTTCACTTGGAAAAAATTTTGCCCTGTTTAAACTGGGACTAAGCTACATGTGGACAGAAATAAGATTAAAATAGGACAATTTTCAGAACTTCACTAACATTCTCTCGTAACAAATATATTCAAAGTCATAAGAGGCCTTAGATAACATCTTAAGGCACTGTATAGGCTCACCCGCAGCTCTTAAAGCGCCCAATTGAATCCTTGATTAATAAATCGCAGTCATGAGGCTGCAAATAGAATTACAAATGAATCCAAAACAAAAAGAAATCATTTAAAGTTTACGAAAATATATTGTCAAAGACATAAAAACTATGAGCTTTTCTCTGAAGACAAACTAATTTTTCACATGGCCTTATTTTTGGAAACAGGATCTGTCATTGATTGATCCGTGATTTGAAATAAATCTTGTCAGCAACCAACATAAGAAAACAAACTGCCAAAAGAATTTTGAAGACCGCGCCCTAATAATTATTGATCCGAATAATTATTGATTGTAAGAATCCATGATGAGTTCAAACCTAGCCCTGATTTTTCTCAGCGTCCAAAAAAAACCATTAATTATTCCATACGTTTGCAAAAAAGATCAATTAGCAAATGAAATATTTCAATGAACCACAAAAAATGCATTTGGCAAAAATGTTAGGTTTTTTTCGAAAAACCGGCAAAAATTTAACTCCAGAAAACCCCTATCGGAAGCGAATGTGCAGTTATCTTTCTTGGTGTTTTCAAAGATTTTGGCAACAGATGTTAGGTCTCTAATTCCTGCAAATTTAACGGAAGCAGGAAACAAAAGCTTATTTCGAACCTTTTTTGATTTAAAGTCTCAAATTCGAAAAATTAAGCAGAAATATTTACCAAAGAAACTCGGATAAAACAAATTGGCGAGCCTTCTCTTGTTTTCGAAAATTTTTAGTTTTAGCAAGTTTTAGCAAATTTTCAACAAGTTTTAGCAAAATTGACGAAAATTTGGTCACAAATTACGGAAAATGTGAATAAAAACATCCGAGTTCACTTCACTTTTCTCAAGTCTTAACCTCGATAACCCCCTGTAAAAAACGAAAATCAAAAAAATCTTTTTGATTCTATATTCTACGCTGGACGAGTTTTCTAATGATACCAGACTCAACTCTCTACGATAAATATATCAATCGGCCAAAATTGTCTGCACAAAAAAAACATTTGCGTATATAGTTCCTCCCCCTTAAGTGGAGAGTGACAATTTTAGAGATTACTTGCTTAATCCTATTGTTTATTCAGTGTATAATAAGCAACATTCGAGTCAATACGAACTGTTATCCAGAGCAATTGTCTCTCATATGCTTTAATTTTGATGGTTGATCAATTCCAAATCTAGCTACCCAGTGAGAGGGGAGTCTCTTCGTAAGCAATATCATCCAACAGTAGGGTACTTGAGCCCAGTTCATTAACGCAAGGAAATTTAAAAAAAGAGAGTTAAAAGGATGAGGGAGAGAGGAAGAAACGTCAGAGATCGGAGAAAACATTAAGATGGGCAATAAGAAATAATCAGCAAACATTTAAATTTTAGATCAATATAAACCAAGATTATTTGACCACGCAGATTGCAAGATTTCAAAATTTTTTCGAAAAAAAAGTTTTGTTTGCTAGGTTGTTACATCAGAAATTTCCAAGCTCGTCGAGATTAGCGAGAACTTAGCAATAACACCTTATTACAAAACACAGTAGCTGATTACTCATGTTTTATCACGGAGGATAATCCTAACTGCAATCAGTTAACGTTAAAAGCCTTTTCTAGCTTTTAAGGCCATTATGTTCTCCGAGATTATCAGCCAGCGTTTACATTGAAGAACCAGGCCAGTATACAGCGCTAGAACCAGTTTCTGAAGCATGGTTCTGCTGTGATTTTTGAGCATCCGCAAAACTTATAGTTAACACGCATACAATTTGAGGTATGGAACCAAAAACGAAACTGAGAAAACAATACAAAGCAATCGAGTATTTGCATTTTAAATAGAAAAAATAAGGCCTTTTTATTCATCTTACAAACCTTTTTGTAGTCTTCGAAAGTACTCACTTGTTAGCCAAGCCAGCTTTAGACGACAGATACTCTTTAGCTGTTTCAAGCATTCCGACAACAAGAAGTCGATCTTGTTCATTTTGTTGGCAGTCAAGAGACCGAACATCGTTGACATTGTGCTTGGTTATAACTAAATAGTGATGTTGGGCTGCTGGTCTGTGGTCTGTTATCACAATTAGCTTTTCATTCTGCCAAAGAATCTTTTCTGGACTGTTTTCTGTCACTATGTTGCAAAATACGCAGTTCTTGCCGTTCATTGCGAATCTCAAAGAACCAACTTACATCAATTAGACCAAATGGCAATTAATTCAGAGCCAGGATTGGAAATAGCACCAACCAGAAATCACTATCAGTAAGATTAGTTCGTGCATCGCAGTAACTGTAAGCTCTCTAAACCAGCTTCATAATAATCTGAAGTCACTTCAACTCAAACACCTTAGCCAGTTCCTCAATCACGACACCGCTACTATAATATACCAGCTCTAAATACTTCGTTAAAACTCTTCGTATATCTTAATACAAGTACTTTTTTTGTTATCAGCCATGACTAAAAAAATTGAAACAACAACTTTGAATTTCTTTAAGAAATAAGTTTCAGCGAATTGTACGGCACAAGATATTGACAAAGAAAAAATGATTGACAGGAATATTTGTATGGGTAGCGTGACAACAATTCCAAAGCAACTTAAGCAGAGCTACATAACTTTATTTTAAACACGCACTTTGCGAGGTTTAAAATGCAGATTTTAAAATCTGGCATTTTATGATCTGGAACTATAAAACTTGGTATGAGGAATGCTCGTTAATGAGCGTTCGCACATGATGTTCCGACCCGAGCTCATCTACATTTTTGACTTAATTTTAAACCTTAAGATGAGATAATTAAATATAGATATTTGAGTTTAAAGAACTCGATACACAACCGAATTGCTAGTTGAGTTACAGCGCTCACCAGATCTGTCATTAGAAAGATTACGAGGAAAAACAAACAAAACACAAAAGCAAAACAAAAAATTAGCGAATGTGCTATGGAAGAAGAGAAAAAAAAACAAATATTGACAGCTCACAAAATTTTAATGAAAACACATATTGTCCAAAGAACAAAACATCAGTTACGACATGATATCAATTGAAAAATAAATTTTGAATTACAGGGAATTGGATGGAACCTCTCAATGATGAGAAAAAGTTACAAGTTGACGAAAAGAACAAAAATTGAAAAGTACAAATAAATCTTTGAAAACGAATAATATCATAAACTGTAATACTATTCGCTATAAACTGACTGCATTGAGTAACATCATTCATTTAATCCTCAATTAAAAGCCTAGGGGACCAGTCAGCATTTTACGACTACATGAAGAAAAGCAAAAACAGCATATTCAAAAAAAATTGAGCGAGAAAAGTATCGAAACAAATAAAAAAAAATTTTGGTACAAAGATTTTTAACCTCATATAGTTTTTTTAACAGCAATGGGATTCTTCTTTTAACATGATGACTTCAAAAAATCAACAAGTAAGAACAAATATAATAAATTTTGGAGAAAGGCTGTTATATTAACGTCATTAAATTCAATGGCTTTCATGGAAGTCAAAAAAGAGGCTAAGTTATGCCTCAATTAGAAGGCAAGGATGTTTGTCAATCATAAGTCATCAACAGGACAACACAATAAGTCTTATGATTATGAAAACCACAACATGCAAAAATCAAAAACTCAGTAGAAAAGTTCGAGAAAATGTCGAAGCCATTTAAACCACACGCGCGTCTCTGAAAACTTTATCTATTATCTATTGGAAGTCTTCTCTTAGCCAAAGGGAACCATCAATATTGGGATAATGCGATAAGATTTCAAAAGGAACCAAAATTAAAAAAGAACCCAATTTTTTTTTGAAAGTAGGAGAACTCGTGGCATCGAAGTCATGAAATCAATAGTTAAAAAACAGCTTTACTGATAAATTTTGGTTGCTGTAAAAAAAGGGGAGTCCTTTCATTGCCGAGACCGACTTAGAGCTCAAAGAAAATTTAGTAGTGGTTAGTAATAAAAAAATTTACAAAAATTTTTTAAAATACTTGAGAGCCACTAAATTCAATAGCTCTCAACGGAAGTCAAAACGTACGCAAACTAAGCCTCAATTGGAAGCTAAGGATGTTTGTCATTCTTAATACATCAATAAGACATCGCAATAAGTCTTCTGATTATGAAAAGTACAACAAAGCAGACAAAAACAAGGTAGTCAGTGGAAAAGTGCAAGAAAGTGTCGAAGCTAAAAAAACCATAATCTTTTCTCCGAAAATTTTATCTGTGCTCCATTAAACGTCTT
This sequence comes from Convolutriloba macropyga, assembly GCF_964194025.1. Classification (NCBI taxonomy): domain Eukaryota; kingdom Metazoa; phylum Xenacoelomorpha; order Acoela; family Convolutidae; genus Convolutriloba; species Convolutriloba macropyga. Next base: position 11,400,223 of record NC_134470.1, read on the forward strand.
TGCTAAGCCACTGGGAACTATCAATGTTAGGATAATATGATAAAATTTCAAAAGGAACCAAAATTACAAAAAATTATCCAAAAACTAAAAAAAAATTTATAAAAACCCGATCTATGATCCTTTGACCGTCTTTTGTAAGCCAATGAGAACTAACAATGTTTGGATAATATGATTTCAAAGGGCACCAAAACTACGAAAATAAATATCCAATTTATTTTTAAGAATAGGAAAACTAGTGGAATCGAAGTAAAAAATCCAATAGTTAGAAGATAAACCGCTAACCAGATTAAGTTTGGTTGCAGTAGAAAGTATAGGGGTCCTGTCATTACTGAGACTGACTTAGAGTTCGAGAAAGTAAGTTTAAGATCGTTTAATGTTCAAAAATTTTTGCATTCTAAAAGTCTTAACAGACGATAATTTTTTAAAATTATCAATAGGGCATCACAGTAAGTCGTATCACCATGAAAACGACAAGTACAGGCAAAAACCAAAAATTCAGTGGGAAAGTGCGAGAAGACTGTGTCGAAGCCATTAAAACCATACGTTTTTCTCTGAAAACTTTTTCTATGATCCCTTGAACGGCTTCTCTAAGCCAATGGGAACTGTCAATTTTAGGATTATGTGATAAGATTTCAAAAGGAACCAAAATTACGAAAGATATCCAAAAAAAGAAAAGTTTATGAAAACTCGTAGCATCGAGGTCAAAAAACCAATAGTTAGATGACAAAACTGCTAAGCAGATTTATTTTAGTTGCAGTAGAAAAGATGGGGGTCCAGTCATTACAGAGACTGACTTACAATTCACAAAATAAGATTGGTTAAGGTCCAAAAAATATTCTCAAAAATATTTTTAAAGTCTTAACAGCCATAAAATTCAAGAGCTTTCAACGAAAGTCATAAAGAGTACCACGTTATGCCCCCATGGGAAGATAAGGATGGTTGTCATCAATAAGTCATCAAAAAGACGTCACAATAAGTCCTATGAATATGAAAACAACAACAATAACTGCAAACGAAATAATCAGCAAACATTTAAATTTTAGATCAATATAAACCAAGATTATTTGACCACGCAGATTGCAAGATTTCAAAATTTTTTCGAAAAAAAAGTTTTGTTTGCTAGGTTGTTACATCAGAAATTTCCAAGCTCGTCGAGATTAGCGAGAACTTAGCAATAACACCTTATTACAAAACACAGTAGCTGATTACTCATGTTTTATCGCGGAGGATATTCCTAACTGCAATCAGTTAACGTTAAAAGCCTTTTCTAGCTTTTAAGGCCATTATGTTCTCCGAGATTATCAGCCAGCGTTTACATTGAAGAACCAGGCCAGTAAACAGCGCTAGAACCAGTTTCTGAAGCATGGTTCTGCTGTGATTTTTGAGCATCCGCAAAACTTATAGTTAACACGCATACAATTTGAGGTATGGAACCAAAAACGAAACTGAGAAAACAATACAAAGCAATCGAGTATTTGCATTTTAAATAGAAAAAATAAGGCCTTTTTATTCATCTTACAAACCTTTTTGTAGTCTTCGAAAGTACTCACTTGTTAGCCAAGCCAGCTTTAGACGACAGATACTCTTTAGCTGTTTCAAGCATTCCGACAACAAGAAGTCGATCTTGTTCATTTTGTTGGCAGTCAAGAGACCGAACATCGTTGACATTGTGCTTGGTTATAACTAAATAGTGATGTTGGGCTGCTGGTCTGTGGTCTGTTATCACAATTAGCTTTTCATTCTGCCAAAGAATCTTTTCTGGACTGTTTTCTGTCACTATGTTGCAAAATACGCAGTTCTTGCCGTTCATTGCGAATCTCAAAGAACCAACTTACATCAATTAGACCAAATGGCAATTAATTCAGAGCCAGGATTGGAAATAGCACCAACCAGAAATCACTATCAGTAAGATTAGTTCGTGCATCGCAGTAACTGTAAGCTCTCTAAACCAGCTTCATAATAATCTGAAGTCACTTCAACTCAAACACCTTAGCCAGTTCCTCAATCACGACACCGCTACTATAATATACCAGCTCTAAATACTTCGTTAAAACTCTTCGTATATCTTAATACAAGTACTTTTTTTGTTATCAGCCATGACTAAAAAAATTGAAACAACAACTTTGAATTTCTTTAAGAAATAAGTTTCAGCGAATTGTACGGCACAAGATATTGACAAAGAAAAAATGATTGACAGGAATATTTGTATGGGTAGCGTGACAACAATTCCAAAGCAACTTAAGCAGAGCTACATAACTTTATTTTAAACACGCACTTTGCGAGGTTTAAAATGCAGATTTTAAAATCTGGCATTTTATGATCTGGAACTATAAAACTTGGTATGAGGAATGCTCGTTAATGAGCGTTCGCACATGATGTTCCGACCCGAGCTCATCTACATTTTTGACTTAATTTTAAACCTTAAGATGAGATAATTAAATATAGATATTTGAGTTTAAAGAACTCGATACACAACCGAATTGCTAGTTGAGTTACAGCGCTCACCAGATCTGTCATTAGAAAGATTACGAGGAAAAACAAACAAAACACAAAAGCAAAACAAAAAAATTAGCGAATGTGCTATGGAAGAAGAGAAAAAAAAACAAATATTGACAGCTCACAAAATTTTAATGAAAACACATATTGTCCAAAGAACAAAACATCAGTTACGACATGATATCAATTGAAAAATAAATTTTGAATTACAGGGAATTGGATGGAACCTCTCAATGATGAGAAAAAGTTACAAGTTGACGAAAAGAACAAAAATTGAAAAGTACAAATAAATCTTTGAAAACGAATAATATCATAAACTGTAATACTATTCGCTATAAACTGACTGCATTGAGTAACATCATTCATTTAATCCTCAATTAAAAGCCTAGGGGACCAGTCAGCATTTTACGACTACATGAAGAAAAGCAAAAACAGCATATTCAAAAAAAATTGAGCGAGAAAAGTATCGAAACAAATAAAAAAAAAATTTTTGGTACAAAGATTTTTAACCTCATATAGTTTTTTTAACAGCAATGGGATTCTTCTTTTAACATGATGACTTCAAAAAATCAACAAGTAAGAACAAATATAATAAATTTTGGAGAAAGGCTGTTATATCAACGTCATTAAATTCAATGGCTTTCATGGGAAGTCAAAAAAGAGGCTAAGTTATGCCTCAATTAGAAGGCAAGGATGTTTGTCAATCATAAGTCATCAACAGGACAACACAATAAGTCTTATGATTATGAAAACCACAACATGCAAAAATCAAAAACTCAGTAGAAAAGTTCGAGAAAATGTCGAAGCCATTTAAACCACACGCGCGTCTCTGAAAACTTTATCTATTATCTATTGGAAGTCTTCTCTTAGCCAAAGGGAACCATCAATATTGGGATAATGCGATAAGATTTCAAAAGGAACCAAAATTAAAAAAGAACCCAATTTTTTTTTGAAAGTAGGAGAACTCGTGGCATCGAAGTCATGAAATCAATAGTTAAAAAACAGCTTTACTGATAAATTTTGGTTGCTGTAAAAAAAGGGGAGTCCTTTCATTGCCGAGACCGACTTAGAGCTCAAAGAAAATTTAGTAGTGGTTAGTAATAAAAAAATTTACAAAAATTTTTTAAAATACTTGAGAGCCACTAAATTCAATAGCTCTCAACGGAAGTCAAAACGTACGCAAACTAAGCCTCAATTGGAAGCTAAGGATGTTTGTCATTCTTAATACATCAATAAGACATCGCAATAAGTCTTCTGATTATGAAAAGTACAACAAAGCAGACAAAAACAAGGTAGTCAGTGGAAAAGTGCAAGAAAGTGTCGAAGCTAAAAAAACCATAATCTTTTCTCCGAAAATTTTATCTGTGCTCCATTAAACGTCTTTGCTAAGCCACTGGGAACTATCAATGTTAGGATAATATGATAAAATTTCAAAAGGAACCAAAATTACAAAAAATTATCCAAAAACTAAAAAAAAATTTATAAAAACCCGATCTATGATCCTTTGACCGTCTTTTGTAAGCCAATGAGAACTAACAATGTTTGGATAATATGATTTCAAAGGGCACCAAAACTACGAAAATAAATATCCAATTTATTTTTAAGAATAGGAAAACTAGTGGAATCGAAGTAAAAAATCCAATAGTTAGAAGATAAACCGCTAACCAGATTAAGTTTGGTTGCAGTAGAAAGTATAGGGGTCCTGTCATTACTGAGACTGACTTACAGTTCGAGAAAGTAAGTTTAAGATCGTTTAATGTTCAAAAATTTTTGCATTCTAAAAGTCTTAACAGACGATAATTTTTTAAAATTATCAATAGGGCATCACAGTAAGTCGTATCACCATGAAAACGACAAGTACAGGCAAAAACCAAAAATTCAGTGGGAAAGTGCGAGAAGACTGTGTCGAAGCCATTAAAACCATACGTTTTTCTCTGAAAACTTTTTCTATGATCCCTTGAACGTCTTCTCTAAGCCAATGGGAACTGTCAATTTTAGGATTATGTGATAAGATTTCAAAAGGAACCAAAATTACGAAAGATATCCAAAAATAGAAAAGTTTATGAAAACTCGTAGCATCGAGGTCAAAAAACCAATAGTTAGATGACAAAACTGCTAAGCAGATTTATTTTAGTTGCAGTAGAAAAGATGGAGGTCCAGTCATTACAGAGACTGACTTACAGTTCACAAAATAAGATTGGTTAAGGTCCAAAAAATATTCTCAAAAATATTTTTAAAGTCTTAACAGCCATTAAATTCAAGAGCTTTCAACGAAAGTCATAAAGAGTACCACGTTATGCCCCCATGGGAAGATAAGGATGGTTGTCATCAATAAGTCATCAAAAAGACGTCACAATAAGTCCTATGAATATGAAAACAACAACAATAACTGGCAAAAACCAAAAAAAGGCAGAAATGCGAGAAGAAAGTCTCGAAGCCATTTAAACCATAATCTTTTCTCTGAAACCTTTATCTATGATTCATTGGACGTCTTTTCTAAGCCAATGGCATCTGTCAATGTTAGGATAATGAGATAAGATTTCAAAAGGAACCAAAATTACAAAAATCTGAAGTTTTTGAAATTATGAAAACTATGAAAACTCGTGCTATCGAAGTCGTACAACCAATAGTTAGCATATAAGCGCGATTACCAGATTAACTTTGGTTGCAATATAAGGAAGAAGGGCCTGTCATTACTGAGACTGACTTACTGTTCATGAAAAAAAAGTTTAACATCGGTTAATTATCAAAGTAAATTTTCGAATAATTATTTTTTAAAGTCTTAACAGGCATTAGCTGTCCACTCAAAGCACTATATATATATATATATATATATATATATATATATATATATATGTACCTAATGCGCATTAATAAATTCATGGCACTTTGAGTTAGCGAATCCATACCAAAGGAGTCCAAAAAATTAGTAAAACCTAAATCAAAGTTTCATTAAAAATTTCGAACTCAGAGTCGAAGATAAAAAAGGGCGATTCTTTGAAAACAAATATCTTGTTCGATGGGTATCATTTGACTGCAAATCAGGTTTGTAATTAACGGAACCTAGACATGAAAAGTGACTAGTCTCTAAGTGACAAAAAAACAATAATAAATAGGAAACGTTTTCTAAAAAAACAGCTCTGAAATTGAATTCGAGTTTTTTATAGTAAACTTCCTCGTGCGACCAGAACTAGCCTTTTTATCGGTCTATTTGTAACACAAAATTGTTTCATTTTGTAGCGTGAAATGTAATTTTAAAATAATATTTTAATAGAAAAGCCTTAAATTGAACAAAAATTACGCTAAAATTGAACAAAATCATGCAAATATCACGTGTTTGCATAAAACTTTAAACCTCGATAACTCCTCGAAAAATGCAAAATTAAAAAAACTCGAAATTTAATTTCGAATTCTACGTTGGACGAGCTTTTTAATGATACCCTTTACAAATCTCTGCGATGAATATATCGATCGGCCAAAAATGTCTGAACAAAAAAAAACCCATTTGAGTATATAGTTCCTCCCCCATAAGTGGGGTCGGAACAAAAACAATGCAGACACAAGAAGAGATACCCAAAGCAATTCCTTATGCTGAACGACGTTTTGCTGACCGTCTAAAAACGCCGCAAAAAAAACTCCGGCCATTTTTCTGCAAGAAAGGCTTTTACATCAATTTCTTGATATGCATAACTACGAAAATGACAAATGCAGACACAGACACAAAGAAAAACGAGCAACTCTGTGATGGCTTCTGATGTTAACGAAAATGTTGCATTAACATATAACATTGGACTCTGCCTCAGGAGTAACATTTGTTCGTAAATTCTTAATATGAGCTGAGATATGTTCACAATTTGATGCCTCTTTTCTAAGAAAAACAAAAAAACAAATATGGAAAGCTCGAACGATTTCTTCGTGATTCTCATGCGGTCAAAATATCATCAAAATGATTTTCAAAAAAATGCGAAGAACTAGAGAAAATAAGACTGAAATATCCAAAAATGTATGAAAATGAATCTTAAGTTTACTTCTCATCTCCACCCAATGACATTCTGAACGCTGACATACGTTTTGACAAAATTCAAGATGTAAGGCCTAAACCTGCGTCGAACCGAGTGGCAGAAATTTAACTCGGAGAAAACTTTCATTTTCTGGCTAAATTTATTTATTTGCAGTTTTACAGTTGAAGTAAAAAATCTGTTTCTGAGAAAAAATTGACGCTAGAAATATTTGCCAACTAGTTGAATCCAGCATAGAAGCCGGTAACCGATTTGATGTAAAGTTTGTCAATAAAAACGAGAACTGAAACTTTTTAGATCGAATATAGACGCAAAAAAAACAACCGGATTGCCTAATAATTTCCAACTTCATTCCCTGCGCTAAAAAAGATTACACACAGATTTCTCAGCAGATGTCTCAAGTAAAAGCTCGGACATCCTTTGCTATTTGACACCAAACTGTTAAAAGCAATGCATTTGGTTAGGTCTCTCAATATTAGCAGTTCAGTTGTTTCATTACATGCTCTAGCACTTTGCATCAAAACTTGGGACAAAGGTTTTGTCTTGTTTCAAGTCTTATTAGCAAAACATGTAAGCTAAACAATCATTCATTTCTTGTGTTTGGCTAAATTTATTTATTTGCAGTTTTACAGTTGAAGTAAAAAATCTGTTTCTGAGAAAAAATTGACGCTAGAAATATTTGCCAACTAGTTGAATCCAGCATAGAAGCCGGTAACCGATTTGATGTAAAGTTTGTCAATAAAAATGAGAACTGAAACTTTTTAGATCGAATATAGACGCAAAAAAAAACAACCGGATTGCCTAATAATTTCCAACTTCATTCCCTGCGCTAAAAAAGATTACACACAGATTTCTCAGCAGATGTCTCAAGTAAAAGCTCGGACATCCTTTGCTATTTGAAACCAAACTGTTAAAAGCAATGCATTTGGTTAGGTCTCTCAATATTAGCAGTTCAGTTGTTTCATTACATGCTCTAGCACTTTGCATCAAAACTTGGGACAAAGGTTTTGTCTTGTTTCAAGTCTTATTAGCAAAACATGTAAGCTAAACAATCATTCATTTCTTGTGTTTGTGTAGCTATGAACCAAAATATTTGATAGAACTATTTATTGATCAATACTCTTCCGAACTAAATACTAACAAAAGGACTAAACTACATTTACAGGTCAAACACAATCCATATTTATTATCAATAGACCAGTTTATAAAACGAGTCTTTATAGGAGAACAACACGATATGAGGTTGTGATTTTGATAACTTCAGATTACGTAACTTGTCACATAACCTTCGAATGAAATCCTGTTTTCTCGGAAATTGTTCACAAACAACGTCTAAGCTTGCCTCGTACACCTTGTCTTCGGCAGCACTCAAATCTAAATACGCCGAAATTGCCGCCACGACAGATTTTGGTAAATCAGTTACTATAACTTCAGCGTCCGATTTTGAAAATAAATTTTGCCTCGCTTTCGATAGTGCAATTCCTTCATGTCTTTTTCGGACACTCATTTTTTCAAACTTTTCCTCCATAATCGAGCTTACATTTATAATCATATTTTGACTGTTTGCGTCGGCTTTAATGTCACTTTGTGAGTCCTCGGCAGTTCTCGAACTCATAGTCTCTTTCAAATCATCCAATTCGATTTTCTCAAGTTCCTTGCTTAAATTTTGAGGATCAACTACAACCGAAGATTTGACGTGAAATTTGTCCAAAACCATCAATTCCGCAGTATTTTTAATTCCAAACTCCGTAATCGAAAGAACCTGAACTATTTTGGCAGATTCGCAATATTCTAGGAGGTCCCTTTGCGATACAAACCTTTGGTACAAAATATCAAAATCAAAATTCTGAATATTTTCTAAAGCTTTTAGAAATTCTGCTGCTACTAAAAAGTGCTTTCTAGTCAAAGTTTTGCCAACAAAGGCCATGAACAAAACACGCTTTGTAGATTTTGGACTAGGGGTGTCTTCGGTAGAAGCTAACATAGTTTCTAATTTCACAAAATCGAAAGTTATTCCAACAAAATGATGATCAATTCTGCTACCTGGCCTTGACAATTTTGATGACAAATCATTATACGCTCCACCTAGAGCCAAGATTTTAGGTTTACTGGCATTGATTGAGATTTGGAACACTATTCCAGAGTATAACCAGTAGTGAGCTGCAAGACGCAAGTTTATCTTGAGTGTGACATTTCTGTATGTACTGACACCACCCATCATATATTGTAGAATAGAAACTGTCATTTCAACTTCTTTTAACGCCCGCTTGCATGTTTTGCCATATTCATTTTTATCTCTCAAAACATTCCGAAGAATTTCATCCGCTTTATCAATTGAAAATGGGACCAGAAAGTTCGACAACTTCGTGCAATCAATGTTATGCAAAGTACAGAATTGAGCAAATGCGGAATTTGCTGACTTGGTTCGTCGATTTGAAGCATGCAAAACCCTTAAAGCTTTCGGGAAGTCGTCCTTATAGCCATGCAAGCTCAGCACGGCTTTCACAATGTCAAAATGATTAAGCTCTATGACTAAGTCGGAGTGATTTGAATTCGGGTCAAACTCGTTCAGAACCGTGAAAAAAGAATTGATCACTTGGGCTTCAGCAAATCTCGCAAAAGCGGGCTCTGATACGAAATCAAAAGTGGCCTCAATTGATTCTCTCGGGTGGGTATATTCGCTTGAATGGCACTTGAACACCTTCCCTATTTGGTAACGTTTCTGTTGAACAATTCCTGAGGGCTCTTTACACACAGACCGCGTGAAAGGTACTCGCAAATCATGAGGCAACATTAACGGCATTCCTGTTTCGTCAATAAAATAAAAAACCGAATCCAAGTCTTGATAAATATCACTTTTAGGTAATACACTTGGTATAATGCATTTAGTAGCACCAATTTTCTCGAAAATGTCACCGAATACTTTGGCGGCTTCGTCGAAAGTTTGCCGTTGAAATTTGTCCAATTCCAGATCATAGGCAAAGTCGCGGGGAGGCAAGTTGTTCACGTTGGCGAAAAGCATGCTAACAACAGCTTTGTAAGTTGGCCATTTTGGAGTTAGTAATCCATGTCGCAGCATTTCCAACAGTTTGGAATCTTGAACTTCGTCTTTAGGTAATTTTTCCCACTCGAGAACCTCCTTTACCGAAGGCCGGGTTTCAACATTGTGACTAAGTAGCCATTGAATCAAAGTTTTCTCCGTTTCTTTGGAGTAATCCGAAGGCAGCTCAGAGTTGCTGCTTCGCAAAGCGGTCATGACCTTTGTTCTTTCCATTGCAGTCGAAGCAACAGGGTATGTCATTTCGAACAAAATGATACCTAGGCTGAAAAGATCGACTTTCTCATTGTAAACCGATACAGAGCTGTTTTCAATTTCTGGAGCTACATAAAATGTTGTGCCCACTTTTGATGTCATGTCTTTGTTACCAGAGGAGGCAGATCCCTGCGACAAAGCTGCTGACTTTTCGTGTGAAGATAAAGATTCTTTGGGACCCACTGCAAGTCCGAAGTCACCAATTTTAACATGATCATCAGCGCTAATGAATACATTCGAGGGCTTAAGATCTCTGTGAATCAATCCATGATTATGAATATGAAGCAACCCATTCAAGATCTCTCGGAAATACCTCCAATAAAGCGCAGTGTCTTTATAGAGACCTTCTCGGATACAATCATACAATGTGTTTCGTTCACAATACTCCATTTGGATATAAAGTATCTTTTCAACCTTGTAATTCACAGCTTTCTCTATCTTTGAGCAAGCATTGCGATTCTGCCCAGAAGATTTTTCGCTGGACGATTTGCGTTCTTGAGAACCGCTTCCGAACACGATTCCGTCATCGCTAAAGCTAGTATGTTTCTCCTGCATATAAGGATCACCCGAGTCTTCGGCATCGGAAGCCTCCGAATTGTCATCGTCATCGAAAATATCAAACTGATTGGTTGACATTTCATCCGTAAACTTTGACGATGATCGATGAAGGGAGGAGCTCCAAGAGACAGAACCGCACACCGGAGGTGGTTCGTCGTCAAACTTTAAAGCGTAACTCACACTCACTTTCGCCAGCATATCTGTTTGCTTATCCAACAATTTATTGTTCCGTTCCTCAAGTTTGGCCATGTTTAAAGATACCGTATCTTTAGAAGAGTCAGAACTTGATATGTCAGCTTTCGTTTCTATTTCTATCGTCTCCACCCAAGAGTTAAAGTATCTGACCACGTGTTCGCTTCTCATTTTTGACAAGGCTCGCACTTCCCTGAAGAGCCTTTTCAAGGCATTGGGGCTGCTGTATTCAAGCTTCACGCACTTAAGAGCGTAGATACTATCGTCCAAATTTTTCCTCACTTTCATCACGGATCCAAATCCTCCCTCTCCAAGATACTCCAAAACTTCAAACTGCTCTTCGAACACGGAATGAGGTTTCATCTGCTCTTGTGAATTGGTACTGCTTTGCCTCACAGGAACCGGAATTTCCATTTCTTTATTCTCGTTATCCATTTCAAACGTGACCAGACTTTTGTTCACAGGTTGATCCGAAAATTTATCAACGTCTGTCATGAATTTATGACTTAAAAGCTCGTTGACAGTCAATCGCGTCGTCTCGTTAGAGTCGCAGCCCAGTTCAAAGAACTCTTTTGCAACAGGATGCAACGCATCAAGACCTCCACCGAGCAATTCCTTGCCGATATTACAACATGTCAATGAGTCCTGTTTATTCGTCGGTTCATCTACGATAGAAATGAAGTCTTTTTTAGCATTTGCACAAAATTCTTCCAGATATTTGAGGCGCGTGACAACGTCAAAATTTCGGACAACAATTCTCTTATCAGGATAATAATCGATATCGGCTGCAGTTACTTCACCTAAGTACATTCTCTTACTGTGTAAGTACTTAGTACACTGCAATAACTGCTTCATAATCGTTCTCACAGTCATAATGTCAAAGCTATTAATGTATTTCAACAGCTGACCAACACTGAGGTCATTTTCACTACATTGGTTTAAAAATCTCACACATTTGGACTTTTCAAATTCTTCAACTTTAATTGCACATGGAAATGAAAAGTTATGGTGATAGAAAGAGGCTACTCGATTCTCGAACTGATTGACAGTACGTTTTAACTCCTCTTCAATCTGGGTCCACAGTGTTTGGGAGGCAATTTTGAAGTTCTTTTCCTCAGCTCTTCCCAGATCTTGACCTAATTCAGGGTAGAGCATTTCAAAAGTAGAAACTGAAAACCTTCGTCCAGAAACAACATCGAATGTTGTGAAGTTGGCACTTGGCGACAGACAGTTGGGTGGAATGGCCACTTTGTAATATGTAAAATCATCACCATTCGATTGCTTGAATGTTACTAACGGTAAACTGCAAGACTGTTTAATACCCGCAGGCGAGTCCCCATGGTTCCCTTCATCGCCAATTGAAAAAGAAAGACTATTTTTGCGACCGTCAGTAGAAGCGTGCGATCTGCGAGATCTGACAATCTTTTCAATCGTCTCATTTTCAACTGCAAATTTGGCCTCTTCTTCCTTCTGTTTCTGATTGCGTAGCTGAACCTCTGCGACTTTTTGCTTCTTCAGAGCATCTTCGCGAATCTTGGCTAAAGACGGTACCGGTGGTTTATTGTGCAGGTGCAGAAAGTCTTTAGCTGTCTGGATTAGCTCCAGAATAACCTCCAAATTCTCATTCCGATCCAGAACGCTGTTCAATTCCGACTCCAAATCCTTTAATATCTGATCGTCCAACCCATCAGCATTTTCTAGCGCAAAATTAGGCCTGGACTCCGGGTACTTCTTGTCACATTTTACGGTCAAATATACCGAACAGTAAACAGATCCTAGGGTTGTATCTTGTGCAGGTGTGACAAATATGCGTAACTCAGGAGGTTTGTAGATGTTCCATTTGTTGTTGAGTTGAGTGAGATCCTCGACCACATCAGGGTAGATCGACAGAATGGCATCCAGTTCAGCCACTTGCCTGTTCACAATGTACTCCGGAGGATCCAGTCTGCAAACTCATCCAATCTCAAACCAACATCTGATTTCACATTGCACAATATAGTGGTTTTGATTAACCGAGATCTCAAGTGTTTGGCAAGGCGTCATTTTTACCTCAATTCATTCTAGCTATCGGTGACGGTACCAAAGGGAGTCGAACTTAGCGCTTTTTCTATTCAAGCAGTGGACAAAGTAATTAAATAAAAAAATGAAGAAACATGCTTAGCTCGGTTGTCAATATAAACTCCGATTTTTGACACGTTTTTTGCTAATTGCTTCCACATCATTGAAAAAGAAAGAGCAGACATTTTCAGTCGCTAATAAAAAAAATCATTAGCCTAATTGTTGTGATAAACTTATTAATAGTTTCAGAGTACGAAGATGTCAGAGTCAAATGAAAAAGAACAGATGCCAGGACTTAGATACCATGACCAAACACCAGTTGCGAAAGCTGACAACAAGCGATTGCGAAGTGCCTTCAGTCCAACTGACGATAATGATAACAATGATGAACTAAAAAATACAATTCAAGAAGCCGTTGCATCAGCGTTCCCGGGTATTATGAAAATAATAGAAGAGCAGTTAATACAAGGCATCCATCAGCGATAGATGAAAGGCTGAAGAAAGCAAAAGATGAGATAAAGAAGGAAGTCAGTGAATCGATTTACTATGCTGAAGAAAGGTGCAATCTAAAAGCCAAATGTGAGAGCGAGCTTCTTGAATCTTACAACCGTCGCGAAAATGTTCGCATAATTGGATTAAAAGAAGAAGGGTCAGATGACCCAGCAAAGAAGAATGATGAGGACTACGATAGGACGATTGAAAAAGTTGTCGATTTTGCTTCAGCTCTAGAGTCGAGCATAACATCGGATGATATCTCAATAGCTCACCGGCTCCCAAATTTCAATGGGCAACGACCTCGTCATGTGATTGTTCGTTTCACCAGACGGGTAGAAAAAATCAATTTATTGAAGAGTAAGAAAAACGCAGCAAACTTTGATCAGTTGAAACATGTAAGAATTTTCGAAGATATGACTGCACCTAGATTAAAGTTCTTCAATCTCATGAAAGAGGACAGGAGAATTGAGAAAGTGTGGTCTAGAGAAGGAACTATTCATTATATTAAAAACGATGCTGCTGACAATAAAGTGTATAAGATTCATTCCTTATATGATGGTGGTCAAAAGTTAGGTTATGATTTTTATACTGTCCAAAGGCGCTTTAATTCGTCTGAGTCTAGAGTTTTTACTGAAACAAGTAAAGAAAGTGGATCATAATTTTGAAAAAGAAAATGGTGCTACAAAAAGTTCTTTAAATACTATTTCAATTCTTCATTTAAATGTAAGATCCATCAAGCCACACTTTGATAGGTTGGAAGCACTAGTACTTGGTCTTGAGTCTCCACCAGAAGTTTTATGTTTAACAGAAACATGGCTAAGTGAAAACGATAATTTTAATGGATATTTGATCAATGGCTACAACCAATTCTTTGTAAAAAAAACCGAGATTCCGGTCGTGGTGGTGGTGTTATGATTCAAGTTAAAAGCAACTGTAGCTTGATAAAAATTTTTGACCTCAACTTTGAGGAGGCTATTTTTTCGGAAATATCAAAAGATGGTTATAACTTTAAAGTGGGGGTTATTTATAATAAACCAAGAACCAATAAAATAGATTTCCTAGAGAAATTTGATTGTTTCCTGGAGCGAAATTCTACCTGCCATACTCCAGTGATCATCTGTGGCGATTTCAATTTAAATGTTTTGGAAGATAACTTAATTACAAAAAATTATCAGAACGCTATCGAATCAAACGGGTACCTTTTGAGTCCAAAGGAGCCTACACGAGTGACAAATTCTGCCTCTACATGTATAGACCATTTCGTGTACCAAAATATTGATGTAGATACGACTGAAGTACTGGAATATGAAGATTTATCTGATCATTTTCCTGTTTCTCTGAGATGGAGAATAAAAACTGAAACCAAACCACCACGGCCAGTTTCTTTTAGAGATACTTCTTTTCTGAAAAACCCTAAAACAGTATCAGACTTGAAATCCAGTTTACTGCAACGCTTAGGAGAATGCTTTGATGAAACTGCTAATGTCAATGATGATTTTAATCTGTTCGCCAATATATTTGCCAATGTTCTTGATGAAGTAGCCCCCATAATAAACTGTTCAAAAGCCACAACATCGCAACCAAAATGGTTTAACACCAAGTTAAAAAATCTAAGATCTCGGAAAAACAAGGTACACAAAAATTGGAAACAAAATAAAGACCCCTTGATTTTTAAGAAACTTAAGGATCTACGTAATCAATTTAAAAGCAATTTAGTTAAGACAAAACAGCAATTTTATTGGAGGAAGTTTGATTCATGTATTGGAGACTCAAGACAGACGTATAAGCTTTTAAACGATATAAGTGGCAAGCATCTCAGTTCTCGATCGTGCCTGCCCTCGACTCTTGTATAGAAAACTCGGCTCCTGAGATTGCCGAAAGTTTCAATAAATACTTCACCACAATTGCCCAAGAAGTCACCAAAACAATTAAACCCACCAATCTGCCAAAGGTACCGAAAGTTGAAAAGTCAATGTTTCTGTATGTTGTGAAAGTGAAATCAAATCAATTATCGATAATTTGGACAATAAAACTTCTTCAGGGGATGACTATATCAGCAACTTAATTATAAAAGCCTCATCTGACGCGGTGATTCCCTATCTGACTTATTTGGTAAATCTCTCATTTCAAAACGGCGAATTCCCCGAAGAGCTGCGTAAAGCGAAAGTTCTTCCACTTCATAAGGATGGACCTAAAACTTTACAGGCCAAAAAATAATTACAGGCCAATATCACTACTTATAGTTTGGAGTAAAATTTTTGAGAGGGCAATGTATGTAAGAATGTATGACTATCTTGAACAGTTTTCTTTATTGTACCCCAAGCAATATGGTTTTCGATCGAAGCATTGTACCATTAATGCATTAGTGGAACTTGTTGAAAATATGAGAGTGAAGAATAAAAATATGATCAGCTTTTTCCTTGATCTACGAAAAGCTTTTGATACTCTAGACCATTCCATCCTGCTTTATAAACTAGAAAGCTATGGATTTAGAGGGCAATGCTTGAAATGGTTACAGTTTTACCTTTCTAATCGGATCCAAAGGGTAGAAGTAAATAATATATCCTCTTCTTGGCAAAGTATAAATTGCGGTGTTCCACAAGGATCTATTCTTGAACCACTATTGTTTCTGATATACATAAATGACGTGCCATTTTCCTGTAAATCCCAACAAGTTTTACTATTTGCTGATGACACCAACCTAACTGCAATAAACAATAACGTGAAAGGTATAAAAGAGGACCTCTGTAACCTCAATGTTTGGCTAAATGCCAATAAGCTTGCAATTAACTTAACAAAAACTGTACAAATGAATTTAAAACCTAGTGCTTCCAACTCTGCTTTCAGCTTAAATCAAACTGTGATAAAGTGTAAGTCTGTGTGTAAATATTTAGGTATTTATATTGATAATAAACTTTCGTTCCATTCACATGTTGATTATGTTACAAAGAGACTCGGTAAGCAGTGTGGAATCATTTCGAAACTGAGGCACTACGTGCCCCGGTTTCAATTCATAAACTATTATCGTAGCAATGTTGCACCCATTATACAATATGGTATACTTGTATATGGTTGTTGTAGCTACAGTAGGCTAAATCCTATTTTCTCGCTGCAGAAAAAGATTCTAAAATTTGTCTATTTTCGTAACAGACGGGATCATTGCAATGATATCTTCTTTTCAAATGAAATTTTAACAGTATATGAGTTACATGTATATGAATTGCTTAAATTTGTATTAAGATCAGTTGCTGGATTGCTTCAACAAATATTTCCCAGCAATTTATTCAAAATGAAAGAAATCAAAAGATGCACCAGGTCTTCATCAAATCAGGTTTTATCTGAACCCATTGCTAGGACCAAAATAGAGAGGTTTTCTATAAAATACACGGCCTCGAAACTCTTCAATCTCCTGCAAACCAACAATGTGTTGCCAGAAAATTTAGGTAAGTGTAATGCAAAAGAAATTTAAAAAAATTTATCATGAAATCAAAAAAACGTACCTTTTACAAAACCAGGATTTGGTGAAACATATTTTTAATTTTTAGGAACCCAATTTCTCAACCCGCTTGGCTGCATGCTACACGACATCCAATTTTAGGCCCTGATTCTGGGTGAAAAGTTTGACCCCTCTAGCTCTTCTAGAATGCGAGATAATGCATTTTTTGTTATTTTTGTAAAAATTAAAAATTTCTAAAAAGACTTAAATTTTAATCTTAATAATTTAAAAAACAATTTTTTTTCTCCCTCGCTCTTCATACTTTAGAATGGATAAGTAGTCAATGCCTCTTGAGTCTATGGTATCAAAAAGCTTACCTGGAAAGATAGACAACATTTAATTTGCAGATTTTTGGAAATTAAAATATTTTTAATTTTTGAGTTTTTTTTTGTGTTTTCGTTTTTAATATTTCGTGAATAGCCACGGGTAGGACAAGGCGGATCGAATGATCCCGTCACCTATCCTTTCCGAGTCTCATTAACTTGTGCTATGTTAATTTTACGTATTTACTGAGATTCTGATAAATAAATTCTTTCTTTCTTTCTTTATCAGAAAGTAGTTTTCGGAATTTGAGTTTTCGATGAGTGGTATTATCAAAGAGTGCGTAAATTCATATTTTCATGAATCAAATTTTCTCAAAAATTTATCATAGGCTTGACAACAATATATGCAGAAAGCAGTATCAAATTGAGCTGCATTGAGCAAGACGTAACTGAAAAAAATGCATTTTGATTTCTTGACGTGTGATGGTCGTAAAAAACAAATCCAAATAAGTTGAATCAAAATAAAAAAAAGGCACCAATAGTTGACTCATTATAGCTTCGCGGTTATTGAAAAACATTGTTAACTGATAGGACAACACTAACATTTTTTTTAATCGGTCTTCACTTCATTAGCTGAATGTTTCAGTAGTTAAATATTTAATTCCTTAGACTCTTCAGTATTTGAATGTGGAACAACTGCTTCGCGAAATTTGAGATTGTGCAGCACTTACATATAACTTTTTGCTTCCACATGAAATGTTTAAAAATAGTCACTGCACAAAAAAAAGGGAAAATTTTGCATGCTCGCAATAATTACCAGCGAAGGCGACGCGTCCTAACATACCATGGAATTAAGATAGAGCAGCCTATTTTCGCAGGTTAAATCTATTTCTGACAAATAAGCAAGTTAGAATGTTTCAAGTCTCAATTGCCGAATTCCGTTTCCGTAGGATAATTTTCTTTACAGTATCTAACAGTTTATTTTACAAATTTTACAGCGAAGTAACCTTTTTAAACTTTGAAACTATTGATGCGGGGCTTAAAATTCTCCAACTCAGTTTAATACATGATTTAAAAACCTGAAAACAATTAAGAGAACTTAGAGAACTTTGGGTTCCTTAAGAGTCCTTTCTATTTTCAAAAAGCGCAAATCATTCGCACTCAATGCATTAATAACTTCTCAATAAGTATTGAGTCTTTCAAATTAGAGCCAATTGAATAGTACTTATTGTATACCAAATAGGCGATTCGCTTCAGTTACTGATAATCTTTAAGAAAATTCCATTTAAATTTGAGAGAAACAAGTAAATTGTAATTCGAACCAATTCTTTGGCAAATTTTCATCAGTATTTCTGTCCTGCATTATATTGAGGAAACGAGTTAAGTTGGCGTACATTGCACGTTGAAATTAAAAAGGCCACTCATTACTTACAGATACTTACTCGTTACATTACAGTTTGAGATTCAGCTTGAAAATCGGAGTCATTGATTTTTGAATCGAATTCTTTTTGATAAAATTAGTCGTTCACTTGTTATTTTTTTCTACTTGAAAAAATGCATTAGATTTGATTAATGTCTGTTGTTTCGTTTGTTCGAGCCTTCATTCTAGTGAAATAAAGAAATCGGCTCTCACTGGTATGAACCGCTTTTTTGTACGGACGCGTGTCCCTTTTTAAGAATTTATCGAAGTTTTAAATAACAGATTATGAACTACTTTAAAGAAAATCTATCAGTGCTTCAATTGGTAGACAATGGATCGGCAAGGTCAGAACATTAAGGTCGAATCAGCAAGTTCGAATCTCTTGTATCTTAAGCATCTGACTATCTGTCTGTTAAAAGTTTCTTAGTACTGCTACTGGCATCACTTGACGAGGACCATTGGACCTTTTGATGACCTATTAAGTATGACCTATCGGACATTAGAGAGCCTCCTGGTTACCATATACGAGAATTGAGAACATTACAGGTATGTATTATGAGAAATCAGATTCCGATCCATGTGGGGATTACGGGCAATCAAGAGTTAAATAATAAGTTCACAGATCATTTAATGTGCCAAATCAACCCTGGTAAGGTTACGTTATGTTATTCCTGACAACATTCTAAAAATATGCGTCTCAAAAGTGCTATTTAAAGATCAAATACGAAAAAAACATATAACAGTAACGATGACAACACTAAGTACAGTTTCAATTCAAACTGCGCCGAACCTTGAATAACCATCCATAGAAAAAGAAAAAAAACCGGTGACAGGTTTCAACTTCAGGCGTAATGAGCGCAAGAAGAGTCCACTTTTCGTCGAAAACTTCTCACAACTCTGAACTGACAATCCCAAACTTATGTGCGAACGAAAAATGAGACAGTGAAGATATTTTCATAGCTAAAAAATTTGTAAATTGCAATAATAGAAGTTTAAACCATGCATCATATATGATCTAGCCCAGAGTTTCATTATATTTTTAGAGTAAGATCAATCATCCGAATAGGAATCTGAACTTGATGAGGAAGACACTGAGATTGCCCTGACTTCCGATATTTTTGCACTCTCCTCTTTAGCCGTGTAGAAGCGCTTAAAATTCTCGTGGTGTGGGTTAACAAATATTTTGCCAGAAGAACCTTCACCCGGATCCAGCGGCTCTTTCTTCACTCGCTTTTTTAGTTTCGATTTCGAACTGTGACGCTTCGATTTTGAAGAAGAATCCTTTTTGGATTTCCTTTTAGCTTTCTTGTGCCTCTCTTTATGGTGTTTCTTCGACTTTTCTTTTCTATGTTTCTGGGAATGATGCGAAGACGAATGCGAGTGGGCCTGTTTAGGTGACCTCTTGTGAGGAACCCGATCGCCTACATGTGACTTGTGGTGATGATGATGTCTTGAGGTTGGAACCTTCTTATGAGCTGCTGGCTTAGGAGGAGGTTCCAAATCTTGAGGAGGTCTGAAATCACTACTTGACAAGGATCTGCTGCGGGATCGACCACGTCGCTTCTGTGCAACCATTTTGTGTTTTCTAGGAGGTGATCGACTTACACTCCGCCTCCTGTTACGAAGAGGTTCCATTTCATTAGAAGGTCTAGGCACTACTGTCACGCCTCCAATTTTATTGATCGTATCTGCAAAAGGCGAGGAGGAATCATTGAAACTGAATCTCTGAAAGTTCAAGGCAGCAAATGAGGCCGCCGCAGCTCCGTACATAGCATTCGGATCAGGCGGAGGTGGAATCATTGGTGGAAACATATTAGGTGGAGGAATCGGAATTCCCATTGGCGGAGGTGACCTGTGTTCCTGTTTCACTCTATAGTTTGAACCTGAAGTAAAACCTGTTTCTTTGATGAAATCTGAAAGCAACTTGCTTGTTCTTCCTGTATTACTACTGCCCTGATTAATGTGATCACTGTTAGAGGTTGCTATCTGATTGCTCGACTTTCGCTTCTCTGGCTCGTAATTGATCCGACCAGGGTCATCCGGGTTCCGACGCATAACTGTCGATATTGACGAAGTTACAGGAAGTTCCTCTTCGTTTCTCTGAGATGATTCTTTTTCCCTATGCCTGCTATCTGCTTTTGAGGACTTAACCTCACGCCTTGTACTGGACGAGGAGCTCGCACTACTTTTAGCCAAAGCTTTCAGCTCTAACCTTTGCTTTTCTCTTTCTGCCATTTTGGCAGCTAAGAGAGCCTTACGTTTTTCGGCTTCTTCTTTATCCCGTTTCATTCGTTCCTTCATTTCTTGGCATTCCATTTTAATTGAGTCAACAATTTCTGCTAATTCGCTATCCGACAAATCTTGTTCTTCGTCTGTTTTATCTTGAGTGAAACACTTGAAGTCCTCTTCTAAACTTTCGACTGTCTCATCTGGATTTGATAAGTAATTGTCCGGCACCTTTTTCAAAACCTCCGCAAATTTTTCCATCCTCTTTCGACAAATATTCTCTTTTGCAACTTGTAAGGCCGTTTCTACGTCGCGTATCGTAATCTCATCATCAAATTCTCCAGCTAATGGCTCATCATTAATATCTTCGGAAAAGATGTGATATTGCGTCATTGTTACAGACTTACCAACTCCACCGATATCAAAAGCTTCGAAGTTCTCAAAACATTTGTAATGACTCAACTTATTCCCTGAAAACTTCTCATCTTTCGATTCCTTCACTTCTTTTTCCATGGAACCAGTAAACTCCTCATTCATATCAAAGTTGAACACTTTAATCATTGTCGTTCGCAGTTTCACGTCTTCATTTAAACGACGTTCTTTCTCTCGTTTCTCGCGCAACTTTCGCTCACGTTCAATTCGTTCACGTTCCTTTCTTTCCTCTTCAAGTTTGCATCGAATGTCTTCCTCTTCTTGACGTTTTAACTCCAGCAGCTTCTGCTGCTCAGCCAAAAGTCTTTTGCGTTCTCGTTCTCTTAGATCTGCAATTTCCTGATGCAATCGTCTCTCAATTACTCGCCTCTTTTCCAATTCCATTGCTTCTTTCATTGCTTTTTGTTCTTCTTTGATAAGTCGCTTGCGCTCCAGCTCACGTTCTATTGCAATTCTGCGTTGTTCTGAGGTGCGCACAGTCGCGTAAGGGTCGAGATTTAATTCATTTCTAGTTGGCACCAAAGGTGCAACAGGGCGACTTGTCAAACCCTAAAACAAATTCTGTTAAATTCAATTACAGTCACAACCGACAAAAATAACACGAAAAAAACAATGGCGTGGGGTTTGTTTTTCCTTGCAGCTAATTGAAGTTTAGAGACGAATGTAAACAGGTAAACAGCCAAAAGAAGGGGGATTCAAAGCATTTGCCTTTACACTAGAAACTTTGCATTTTTAGCAGTTCTGGTGAAATCTGCATTAAAGAGAGAGGGGAAGCTCTAAAGACAATGAAAAATGATTCTTAATGACCATGACCTTGGGCTTTATCAGTTTATCCTAAAAGGCAAAAACTCGCAAAAGTGTGGCGAAGATCAAAACAATTGAAAATTTTCTTTGTCAAGAGGAAGAAATAACAAATCTCCTTCAGTTGACACAGCTTGCACACATTTCTATTTTCCCCTTATCAGCTCATAACATTTTCCCGATAATTCAGTTTTCAAATTTTTTACAAATTGCTTGTCGCGCAAAATCTTTTTTAAATGTCATGGTTTGTTTCACTACGCGATTGGAAAAACCAATAGACGGAGAAATGCTAACAATGAAAAAACATTCAATAAAAACGACAAAATCTCGGCTGTCATGTCAGTCAAAAGACCTAGGGCCTCGAAAAACTGACAGCCAATCTTGAAACAAGAACATGACGTGCCATATTGATCATACAATGAAGAATTAGTTAAGACGTTCAATTAAAAAATCACTCTCAAGATATTATGTTTGAACGAATCTTGGTTCAATTCAAACGTTGAAAATAATCACGTTTTTGTCTCAAACAGCTTCAAGGTTATTGCTCGAAAGGATCGAACTGCTGAAATTCAACGAGGTGCTTTAATAGGAATGAGAACACAAAGCAACCTTTGCAGTGAATCTATCAACAGTTGCACTCCAATAGACTTTGAACGTCCGTTATAATTTCTAACCTCAAACAAGCAATAGTTGTTTTAAATGTGTACAATCCCCTAGAGACGCGCCTATTGTATAGTTATTTTAACGTTTGACACACCTGAAATTAATTTTCTGTTCAGCAAAAGAAAAAGCTATAACGAACATGTTGGACTTAGTTAATTCTATTTTTTCGGTTGCCATAAAATTGCCCGAAAAAGATTGGATCGTTCTGAGCATTGAGAACCCCTATGATAAATCTTTCATTGAAACTCTCAGAAGGTACACATTTTTTTCTCTCATGTAAGTCAAAATATCAAAAGTGACAGCTTTCTCGGAACTTTTCCTGATTCAGCTACTGTTGCATCAATTCACTCTAGTTCTTCAGACCATCCAATAATCAGCACTGAACTAACAGTCGTCATATTCAAGCAGCAATGACTATACATTCTGTCAGAAACGCCTAAATACCTGAAATAATGGAAGAAGAGTCTTAGTTAGCTTATCCGATGACAAACATAACGATTGAAAAGTTTCATAAAATTTCTTTTTGTAGAACCTTTTTTCCTCAAAAACAATAAAAGAACAATGCCCCAAGTTCTATGCCATAAAGGTCTATATGTGTACAGAATCTTCTCAACACTGCTAAGAGACGTCGAGTTGACTTCAATTGTATTTGAGAATTAGAAAAAACTGATCAGATTCTCTAGAATGGGATAAAACTGTCTGTGTAAATGTATTGACAACAATGAGCTATGTGAAACTTTACCAGAAGACTAGAAACGTATATAGTGTAGTCCCTATGCCTAGCAAGACGTGTTTTGAAACGCACTGATTGGTTCGACACAAGTATCCAGTGCATTTAATCAGTTTCTTGCATCAATTTTAAAATGATTTGAATCCTCTGGTAGTTCCTTTCTCAAGATCCAGGTCAAAATATTTTCTTGAAGATCTGTATTCTTGTTCAGGTAGTTACTGAAACCGTTCTCGAAGGCCAGTGCACCGATTATTACCGACCATTACAAAAAAATGACAGTAAAAATTTATCTGACTCCTGGAAAAAAAGGAATGAAAACATTAAACAAAAAGGAATTGAGACTTAGTTTTGAATATTACGACCGGTATCTAACTTGTTTGCACTTTCTTTTATCTTCGAGAAAATGCTGTTCAGAAAAATTCGGGATTGCTTATTAAAAAATGACAAAATGACTTCAAGCCAAAACATTTGACGTGCCAAAACACATGCTTCATTACTGCGGAGAATCATTTTCAACGCTTCGAGGCAAAAAATATGCTTTTAAAGTTTATCCTGATATCGCAAAAGCCTTCGACACAATAAATGATAAAGCTTTTTTATTTGAGCTAGGAAAATTTGCCTTTGATCAAAATTTCTTAGTTCTTTGCTTACTTGTCCAACAGAACGCAATCTGTGTCAGTGGGTGCAGAGGTTTTATTAGAAATAGGATTAACAATTGGCGGCCCTCATGAGTCAATTTTTGCCGTTTAGTGTTTATATAAAAGACCTTCGAACTTTGCTCGAAAACAGTTCATATCTCCTTGCCGACGACAAAAAAAATTATACGAAAATTTGATGATTTTATCTCTGTTCAAAAAGATATGGACAGAGCAATTAAATGGTCTAAAAACAACAAGGTGGACTTCAATGTTTGAAAATTTGAAGCTATTGGATTCAAAAAGAAAGAAGATAAAATTGATGTCAAACTTATTGCAAAAGATACTGAAATTCTACTCAAAACATATTTGACAGATCTTGGATTAAATCTTACACGATTCAACTGGTCAGATCAAAATAAAAAACGAATCTCAAAGGCCCAGCAAGTACTGGAAACGAAATGTTCCTTATTTTGTTAGAACCAACGTTAGAACGAAAATATACCTATACAGAAGTTATGTTTTCTCCATCCCCGCTTATGCCTGTAATGTATGGTTGTCGAATTGGCCAAATGGCAGGAAATTGGAGATATAAAACAGTTTTCTGAAGATCAAAACAAAGAGCCTTATTCAGTACAACCTGCTGCCCATTAAACTTATAATTGTTGACCTAATTATGTTGAATAGAAATTGCGTTGAAATTTACAGATCATTGGCAATCTTACAGAAGATGTAACCGAACTCGTTCTGTGTCGCACAAAATAATATTAAAATGCCATGATTTGTTTCACTACGTGATTGGAAAAACCAACAGACGGAGAAATGCTAATATTGATAAAACTAAAAACTTTTTGGTTCTCATGTCATTTAAAAAAATTAGGGTGAGAACTCAAAGCAACCTTTGCAGTGATTCTATCAACATTTGCACTTCAATAGTCTTTGAATGTCTGCTATGATTTCTAACCTCAAAAATCAATAGTAATTGTAAATAAGTACAATCCCCTAGAGACGCGCCCTATTGTATAGTTATTTTAACGTTTGACACATCTGAAATTAATTTTCTGTTCAGCACAAGAAAAAATTATAACGAACATGTTGGACGGGGCCTTTATCATAACCTTGGGGCTTGATCATTTTCCCCATAATTCAGTTCGCAAAATCTTTACAAAAAGCATGTCGCACAAATTCTTTAAATGTGATGGTTTGTTTCATTACGTGATTGAAAAAACCAATAGACTGAGAAATAAAATTGAAAAAACATTCGCGAAGAACAACAAATTTCCGGCTCTCATGTCATTTGAAAAAATTAGGGCCTCGAAAGACCGACAATCATGAAACAAGAACATGACGTGCCAAATTGAACTTATAATGGAGAATTAGTTCAGATGTTCGATTAAAAATTCACGCTCCAGATACTATATGATTGAATTAATCTTGGTTCAATTCAAGCGGTGAAAAAATCACATTATTGACCCAAACTGCTTTAAAGTATTTCCTCGAAAGGATCGAAATACTGACATTCAAGGAGGTGCTTTAATAGGAAATGAGAACTGAAAGCAACCTTTGCAGTGAATCTATCAACAGTTGCACTCTAATAGACTTTGCAACGTCTGTTATGATTTCTACATCAAACCAGCAATAGTTATTGTAAATGTGTACAATCCACCCGAAGACGCGCAATATCTTATAGTTATTTCAACATTTGACACAAACCTGAAAAGAAAATTCAGCACAAAAAACTTATATTTATAACGAATATATTGAACTAAGTTAATTCTATATTTTCGGGTGCCATAAATTTGCCCGGAGCATTTTGAGCATTGCAAAACCCTAAGTGAAATCTTTCATTGAAACTCTCAGAAAGTAAACATTTTGTTCTCTCATATAACTCAAAATCAAAAGGCTGCTTTTTCGGAACTTTTCCCGATTCAGCTACCTTTGCATCAATTCACTCAAGTTCTTCAGCAATCCAATATTCAGCACTAAGTACAACAACCGACAAACAACCGACAATACGTTACAGTAACAACCGACAAACGTTGCACGAAATGCTATTAAATAAACGGCGTGGGGTTTGTTTTTCCTGGCAGCTAATTGAAGTTAGTCGAATGTAACTAGTTAAGCAGCCAAAGTGGGGGTTTCAAAGCATTTACCTTTAAACTAGGAACTTTTGCGTTTTTGGCAGTTCTGGTGAAATGCGCATTAAGGAGAGAGGTAAAGCTCCAAAGACACTGAAAAAATGATTCTTGACGACCATGACCTTGGGCTCTATCAGTTTATCCCTAGAGGCAAAAAATCGCAAAAATGAGGCGAAGATCAAAACAATTGAAAACTAACTTTGTGAAGAGCAAAAACTACTAAACCTTCTTCAGTTGACACAGCTTGCACAAGAATTTTCTATTTTCTCCTCATCAGCTCATAACAATTTCCCGATAATTCATTTCAAAATTTTTTTACAAAATGCAAGTCGTACAAAATCTTTTTTAAATGCCATGGTTTATGTCACTACGTGATTGGAAAAAATAGACGGCGAAAGGCTAATAGTGAAAAAACAATCACTAAAAACTACAAATTTTTAGCTCATCTTAATCGAAAGACCTAGGGCCTCGATAGACGGACAATCCTGAAACAAGAAATGACGTGCCAAATAAAACTAATAATGAAGAATTAGATCAGATGTTCAATTAAAAATTCGCGCTCCAGATACTATATGTTCAAGAGAAACTTGGTTCGATTCAAGCAACAAAAATGAGCACGTTTTTGTCTCAAACTGCTTCAAAGTTATTGCTCGAAAGGATCGAACTGCTGAAATTCAAGGAGGTGCATTAATTGGAATGAGAACTGAAAGCAACTTTTGCAGCGAATCTATCAACAGTTCCACTCTAATAGACTTTGAACGCCGTTATGATTTCTAACCTTAAACCGGCAATACTTATTCTAAACGTGTACAATCCACCTGAAGACGCGCCCTATTGTATAGGTATTTCAACGTTTGACACCCCTGAAATTATTCTGTTCAGCACAAGAAAAAGCTATAACCATTTTTTACTTAGTTAATTCTATATTTCTGGGTGCCATAAATTTGCCAGGAGTAGATTGGATCATTGAGAACCCCTATGAGAAATCTTTTATTGAAACTCTCAGAAGGTAAACATATTGTTTTCTCATATAAGTCAAAAAATCAAAAGTGACTGCTTTCTCGGAACTTTTCCTGATTCAGCTACCGTTAATTCAATTCACTCCAGTTCTTCAGACCATACAAAATGCAGCACTAAGTACAACCGACAACACGTTATAGTAACAACCGAAAAACGTTGCACGAAATGCTATTAAATAAACGGCGTGGGGTTTGTTTTTCCTGGCAGCTAATTGAAGTTAGTCGAATGTAACTAGTTAAGCAGCCAAAGTGGGGGTTTCAAAGCATTTACCTTTAAACTAGGAACTTTTGCATTTTTGGCAGTTCTGGTGAAATGCGCATTAAAGAGAGAGGTGAAGCTCCAAAGACACTGAAAAAATGATTCTTGACGACCATGACCTTGGGCTCTATCAGTTTATCCCTAGAGGCAAAAAATCGCAAAAATGAGGCGAAGATCAAAACAATTGAAAACTAACTTTGTGAAGAGCAAAAACTACTAAACCTTCTTCAGTTGACACAGCTTGCACAAGAAATTTCTATTTTCTCCTCATCAGCTCATAACAATTTCCCGATAATTCATTTCAAATTTTTTTTACAAAATGCAAGTCGCACAAAATCTTTTTTAAATGCCATGGTTTATGTCACTACGTGATTGGAAAAAAAATAGACGGCGAAAGGCTAATAGTGAAAAAACAATCACTAAAAACTACAACTTTTTAGCTCATCTTAATCGAAAGACCTAGGGCCTCGATAGACGGACAATCCTGAAACAAGAAATGACGTGCCAAATAAAACTAATAATGAAGAATTAGATCAGATGTTCAGTTAAAAATTCGCGCTCCAGATACTATATGTTCAAGAGAAACTTGGTTCGATTCAAGCAACAAAAATGAGCACGTTTTTGTCTCAAACTGCTTCAAAGTTATTGCTCGAAAGGATCGAACTGCTGAAATTCAAGGAGGTGCATTAATTGGAATGAGAACTGAAAGCAACTTTTGCAGCGAATCTATCAACAGTTCCACTCTAATAGACTTTGAACGCCGTTATGATTTCAAACTTTAAACCGGCAATACTTATTCTAAATGTGTACAATCCACATGAAGACGCGCCCTATTGTATAGGTATTTCAACGTTTGACACCCCTGAAATTATTCTGTTCAGCACAAGAAAAAGCTATAACCATTTTTTACTTAGTTAATTCTATATTTCAGGGTGCCATAAATTTGCCAGGAGTAGATTGGATCATTGAGAACCCCTATGAGAAATCTTTTATTGAAACTCTCAGAAGGTAAACATATTGTTTTCTCATATAAGTCAAAAAATCAAAAGTGACTGCTTTCTCGGAACTTTTCCTGATTCAGCTACCGTTAATTCAATTCACTCCAGTTCTTCAGACCATACAAAATGCAGCACTAAGTACAACCGACAACACGTTATAGTAACAACCGAAAAACGTTGCACGAAATGCTATTAAATAAACGGCGTGGGGTTTGTTTTTCCTGGCAGCTAATTGAAGTTAGTCGAATGTAACTAGTTAAGCAGCCAAAGTGGGGGTTTCAAAGCATTTACCTTTAAACTAGGAACTTTTGCATTTTTGGCAGTTCTGGTGAAATGCGCATTAAAGAGAGAGGTGAAGCTCCAAAGACACTGAAAAAATGATTCTTGACGACCATGACCTTGGGCTCTATCAGTTTATCCCTAGAGGCAAAAAATCGCAAAAATGAGGCGAAGATCAAAACAATTGAAAACTAACTTTGTGAAGAGCAAAAACTACTAAACCTTCTTCAGTTGACACAGCTTGCACAAGAAATTTCTATTTTCTCCTCATCAGCTCATAACAATTTCCCGATAATTCATTTCAAATTTTTTTTACAAAATGCAAGTCGCACAAAATCTTTTTTAAATGCCATGGTTTATGTCACTACGTGATTGGAAAAAAAATAGACGGCGAAAGGCTAATAGTGAAAAAACAATCACTAAAAACTACAACTTTTTAGCTCATCTTAATCGAAAGACCTAGGGCCTCGATAGACGGACAATCCTGAAACAAGAAATGACGTGCCAAATAAAACTAATAATGAAGAATTAGATCAGATGTTCAGTTAAAAATTCGCGCTCCAGATACTATATGTTCAAGAGAAACTTGGTTCGATTCAAGCAACAAAAATGAGCACGTTTTTGTCTCAAACTGCTTCAAAGTTATTGCTCGAAAGGATCGAACTGCTGAAATTCAAGGAGGTGCATTAATTGGAATGAGAACTGAAAGCAACTTTTGCAGCGAATCTATCAACAGTTCCACTCTAATAGACTTTGAACGCCGTTATGATTTCAAACTTTAAACCGGCAATACTTATTCTAAATGTGTACAATCCACATGAAGACGCGCCCTATTGTATAGGTATTTCAACGTTTGACACCCCTGAAATTATTCTGTTCAGCACAAGAAAAAGCTATAACCATTTTTTACTTAGTTAATTCTATATTTCAGGGTGCCATAAATTTGCCAGGAGTAGATTGGATCATTGAGAACCCCTATGAGAAATCTTTTATTGAAACTCTCAGAAGGTAAACATATTGTTTTCTCATATAAGTCAAAAAATCAAAAGTGACTGCTTTCTCGGAACTTTTCCTGATTCAGCTACCGTTGACTCAATTCACTCCAGTTCTTCAGACCATACAAAATGCAGCACTAAGTACAACCGACAATACGTTATAGTAACAACCGAAAAACGTTGCACGAAATGCTATTAAATAAACGGCGTGGGGTTTGTTTTTCCTGGCAGCTAATTGAAGTTAGTCGAATGTAACTAGTTAAGCAGCCAAAGTGGGGGTTTCAAAGCATTTACCTTTAAACTAGGAACTTTTGCATTTTTGGCAGTTCTGGTGAAATGCGCATTAAAGAGAGAGGTGAAGCTCCAAAGACACTGAAAAAATGATTCTTGACGACCATGACCTTGGGCTCTATCAGTTTATCCCTAGAGGCAAAAAATCGCAAAAATGAGGCGAAGATCAAAACAATTGAAAACTAACTTTGTGGAGAGCAAAAACTACTAAACCTTCTTCAGTTGACACAGCTTGCACAAGAAATTTCTATTTTCTCCTCATCAGCTCATAACAATTTCCCGATAATTCATTTCAAAATTTTTTTACAAAATGCAAGTCGCACAAAATCTTTTTTAAATGCCATGGTTTATGTCACTACGTGATTGGAAAAAAATAGACGGCGAAAGGCTAATAGTGAAAAAACAATCACTAAAAACTACAAATTTTTAGCTCATCTTAATCGAAAGACCTAGGGCCTCGATAGACGGACAATCCTGAAACAAGAAATGACGTGCCAAATAAAACTAATAATGAAGAATTAGATCAGATGTTCAGTTAAAAATTCGCGCTCCAGATACTATATGTTCAAGAGAAACTTGGTTCGATTCAAGCAACAAAAATGAGCACGTTTTTGTCTCAAACTGCTTCAAAGTTATTGCTCGAAAGGATCGAACTGCTGAAATTCAAGGAGGTGCATTAATTGGAATGAGAACTGAAAGCAACTTTTGCAGCGAATCTATCAACAGTTCCACTCTAATAGACTTTGAACGCCGTTATGATTTCTAACCTTAAACCGGCAATACTTATTCTAAATGTGTACAATCCACCTGAAGACGCGCCCTAATGTATAGGTATTTCAACGTTTGACACCCCTGAAATTATTCTGTTCAGCACAAGAAAAAGCTATAACCATTTTTTACTTAGTTAATTCTATATTTCTGGGTGCCATAAATTTGCCAGGAGTAGATTGGATCATTGAGAACCCCTATGAGAAATCTTTTATTGAAACTCTCAGAAGGTAAACATATTGTTTTCTCATATAAGTCAAAAAGTCAAAAGTGACTGCTTTCTCGGAACTTTTCCTGATTCAGCTACCGTTGATTCAATTCACTCCAGTTCTTCAGACCATACAAAATGCAGCACTAAGTACAACCGACAATACGTTATAGTAACAACCGAAAAACGTTGCACGAAATGCTATTAAATAAACGGCGTGGGGTTTGTTTTTCCTGGCAGCTAATTGAAGTTAGTCGAATGTAACTAGTTAAGCAGCCAAAGTGGGGGTTTCAAAGCATTTACCTTTAAACTAGGAACTTTTGCATTTTTGGCAGTTCTGGTGAAATGCGCATTAAAGAGAGAGGTGAAGCTCCAAAGACACTGAAAAAATGATTCTTGACGACCATGACCTTGGGCTCTATCAGTTTATCCCTAGAGGCAAAAAATCGCAAAAATGAGGCGAAGATCAAAACAATTGAAAACTAACTTTGTGGAGAGCAAAAACTACTAAACCTTCTTCAGTTGACACAGCTTGCACAAGAAATTTCTATTTTCTCCTCATCAGCTCATAACAATTTCCCGATAATTCATTTCAAAATTTTTTTACAAAATGCAAGTCGCACAAAATCTTTTTTAAATGCCATGGTTTATGTCACTACGTGATTGGAAAAAAATAGACGGCGAAAGGCTAATAGTGAAAAAACAATCACTAAAAACTACAAATTTTTAGCTCATCTTAATCGAAAGACCTAGGGCCTCGATAGACGGACAATCCTGAAACAAGAAATGACGTGCCAAATAAAACTAATAATGAAGAATTAGATCAGATGTTCAGTTAAAAATTCGCGCTCCAGATACTATATGTTCAAGAGAAACTTGGTTCGATTCAAGCAACAAAAATGAGCACGTTTTTGTCTCAAACTGCTTCAAAGTTATTGCTCGAAAGGATCGAACTGCTGAAATTCAAGGAGGTGCATTAATTGGAATGAGAACTGAAAGCAACTTTTGCAGCGAATCTATCAACAGTTCCACTCTAATAGACTTTGAACGCCGTTATGATTTCTAACCTTAAACCGGCAATACTTATTCTAAATGTGTACAATCCACCTGAAGACGCGCCCTAATGTATAGGTATTTCAACGTTTGACACCCCTGAAATTATTCTGTTCAGCACAAGAAAAAGCTATAACCATTTTTTACTTAGTTAATTCTATATTTCTGGGTGCCATAAATTTGCCAGGAATAGATTGGATCATTGAGAACCCCTATGAGAAATCTTTTATTGAAACTCTCAGAAGGTAAACATATTGTTTTCTCATATAAGTCAAAAAGTCAAAAGTGACTGCTTTCTCGGAACTTTTCCTGATTCAGCTACCGTTGATTCAATTCACTCCAGTTCTTCAGACCATACAATATGCAGCACTAAGTACAACCGACAATACGTTATAGTAACAACCGAAAAACGTTGCACGAAATGCTATTAAATAAACGGCGTGGGGTTTGTTTTTCCTGGCAGCTAATTGAAGTTAGTCGAATGTAACTAGTTAAGCAACCTAAGTGGGGGTTTCAAAGCATTTACCTTTAAACTAGGAACTTTTGCATTTTTGGCAGTTCTGGTGAAATGCGCATTAAAGAGAGAGGAAGTTCCAAAGACACTGAAAAAATGATTCTTGATGATCATGACCTTGGGCTCTATCACTTTATCCCTAGGGGCAAAAAATCGCAAAAATGAGGCGAAGATCAAAACAATTTAAAACTAACTTTGTGAAGAGCAAAAACTACTAAACCTTCTTCAGTTGACACAGCTTGCACAAGAAATTTCTATTTTCTTCTCATCAGCTCGTAACAATTTCCCAATAATTCATTTCAAAATTTTTTTACAAAATGCAAGTCGCACAAAATCTTTTTTAAATGCCATGGTTTATGTCACTACGTGATTGGAAAAAAAATAGACGGCGAAAGGCTAATAGTGAAAAAACAATCACTGAAAACTACAAATTTTTAGCTCATCTTAATCGAAAGACCTAGGGCCTCGATAGACGGACAATCCTGAAACAAGAAATGACGTGCCAAATAAAACTAATAATAAAGAATTAGATCAGATGTTCAGTTAAAAATTCGCGCTCCAGATACTATATGTTCAAGAGAAACTTGGTTCGATTCAAGCAACAAAAATGAGCACGTTTTTGTCTCAAACTGCTTCAAAGTTATTGCTCGAAAGGATCGAACTGCTGAAATTCAAGGAGGTGCATTAATTGGAATGAGAACTGAAAGCAACTTTTGCAGCGAATCTATCAACAGTTCCACTCTAATAGACTTTGAACGCCGTTATGATTTCAAACTTTAAACCGGCAATACTTATTCTAAATGTGTACAATCCACCTGAAGACGCGCCCTATTGTATAGGTATTTCAACGTTTGACACCCCTGAAATTATTCTGTTCAGCACAAGAAAAAGCTATAACCATTTTTTACTTAGTTAATTCTATATTTCAGGGTGCCATAAATTTGCCAGGAGTAGATTGGATCATTGAGAACCCCTATGAGAAATCTTTTATTGAAACTCTCAGAAGGTAAACATATTGTTTTCTCATATAAGTCAAAAAATCAAAAGTGACTGCTTTCTCGGAAATTTTCCTGATTCAGCTACCGTTGATTCAATTCACTCCAGTTCTTCAGACCATACAATATGCAGCACTAAGTACAACCGACAATACGTTATAGTAACAACCGAAAAACTTGGCACGAAATGCTATAAAACAACTGGTGTGGGGTTTGTTTTTCGTTGCAGCTAATTGAAGTTTAGAGAGTCCAAGGTAATTAGGTAAAAAGTCAAAGGTCGGGGGTGTCAAGAACTTTCACTTTTTACTAGGAAACAGCGTTTTCATCAGTTTCAGTGAAACGTGCATTAAAGAGAAGTGAGGCTCTGGAGACACTGAAAAAAGGATTGTAAATGACCGAATTTGGGGCTTTATCATTTTCCCGATAATTCAGTTCGCAATATCTTTACAAAAAGCATGTCGCACAAAACCTTTAAATGTGATGGTTTGTTCACTACTTGTTTGATAAAACCAATAGACGCAGAAACACTATTATTGAAAAAATAATCACGAAGAACTACAAATTTTTTGCTCTCATGTCATTCGAATAAAACTAGGGCCTCGAAAGACCGACAATCAGGAAACAAGAACATGACGTGCCAAATTGAACTTATAATGAAGAATTAGTTCAGATGTTCGATTAAAAATTCACGCTTGAGATACTATGTTTGAACGAATCTTGATTCAATTCAAGCAGTGAAATAATCACATTTTTGACCCAAACTGCTTTAAAGTAATTGCTCGAAAGGAACGAAAAACTGACATTCAAGGAGGAGCTTTAATTGGAATGAGACCTGAAAGCAACCTTTGCAGTGAATCTATCAACAAATCCACTCTCATAGACTTTGAACGTACGTTATAATTTCTAACTTGAAACCAGCAATAGTTATTGTAAATGTGTACAATCCACCTAGAGACGCGCCCTATTGTATATTTCAACGTATGACATACCTGAAATTAATTTTCTGTTCAGCAAAAGAAAAAGCTATAACGAACATGTTGGACTTAGTTAATTCTATTTTTTCGGTAGCCATAAAATTGCCCGAAAAAGATTGGATCGTTCTGAGCATTGAGAACCCCTATGATAAATCTTTCATTGAAACTCTCAGAAGGTACACATTTTTTTCTCTCATGTAAGTCAAAATATCAAAAGTGACTGCTTTCTAGGAACTTTTCCTGACTCAGCTACCGTTGATTTAATTCACTCCAGTTCTTCAGACCATACAATATGCAGCACTAAGTACAACCGACAATACGTTATAGTAACAACCGAAAAACGTTGCACGAAATGCTATTAAATAAACGGCGTGGGGTTTGTTTTTCCTGGCAGCTAATTGAAGTTAGTCGAATGTAACTATCACTCTAGTTGATGCTAGAATTGATGCTAGTGAAGAACTAGCATCAATTCACTCTAGTTCTTCAGACCATCCAATAATCAGCACTGAACTAACAGTCGTCATATTCAAGCAGCAATGACTATACATTCTGTCAGAAACGCCTAAATACCTGAAATAATGGAAGAAGAGTCTTAGTTAGCTTATCCGATGACAAACATAACGGTTGAAAAGTTTCATAAAATTTCTTTTTGTAGAACCTTTTTTCCTCAAAAACAATAAGAAGAACAATGCCCCAAGTTCTATGCCATAAAGATCTATATGTGTACAGAATCTTCTCAACACTGCTAAGAGACGTCGAGTTGACTTCAATCGTATTTAAGAATTAGAAAAAAAACCGATCAGATCCTCTAGAATGGGATAAAACTCTGTGTAAATGCAATGACAAAAAGCAGCTGTGCGCAAATTTAACAGAAGACTAGAAAATTATAAAGTGTAGTCCCTTTGCCTACCAAGACGTATTTTGAAACCCACTGATTGGTTCGACACAAGAAGCCAGTGCATTCAATCAGTTTCTTGCATCAAATTTAAAATGATTTGAATCCTTTGGTAGTTCCTTTCTACGGAACCGAGCCGAACCTTTTTCCGAAATATTTGCATTTTGTTCAGGCATCGCATATTTCGAATTGAGATTTAGTTTTGAATATTACGACCAGTATCTAACTTGCGTGCACTTTCTTTAATCTTTGAGAAAATACTGTTCGGAAAAACTCGGTATTGCTTATTAAAAAATGACATAATAAATTCAAGCCAAAACATTTGACGTGCCAAAACACATGCTTCAATACTGCGCAGAATTTTTTCAACGCTTCGACGCAAAAAAAATATGCTTTTAAAAGTTTATCCTGATATCGCAAATGCATTCGACACAATAAATGATATTTTTTTATTTAAGCTAGGAAAATTTGCCTTTGATCAAAATTTCATACAGTTCTTTGCTTACTTGTCCAACAGAACGCAATCTGTGTCAGTGGTTGCAGAGGTTTTAATAGAAATAGGAATAATTGGCGGCCCTCATGGGTCAGTTTTTGCGTTATTCATGTTTAGTGTTTATATGAAAGACCTTCGAACTTTGCTTGAAAACAGCTCATTCATATCTTTGCCCACGACAAAAAAAATATACCAAGCTTTGATGATTTATATCTCTGTTCAAAAAGATTCGGACAGAGCAATTAAATGGTCTAAAAACAACTGAGTGGACTTCAATGTTTAAAAATTTGAAGCTATGGGATTCAAAAAGAAAGAAGATACAATTGATGTCAAATTCTTCATTCTGCTCGAAAACGTTTCAGAACATCAAACATCGAACGATCTCAGAATGGAAAATTATGCAATTTTTTGTGGTGAGAGTTGTAAAGTACGTAAATGCAATTATGCAAAAATATAACGCAGCGGACATCCCCAGTACGATTATTCAAGAAACAGTTGAATACTTTTAAAAAGCCAATCAAAAATTTTAATTGCTATCACTATCCGGTAAATTTGTCATGTTCGAGTTAGTGAACTAATTTATTGCCGTAAATCGGGCACGAAGACAATTTAATAAATTTTTTTTAATATATTTTTATTCTGGCAAGTATCCTTACGAATAAAATTGTATAAAAACTCTAAAATCTTCCATGCAACAAAAGGTAGACAACTAAAAAATATTAAACGTTCATTGGCCTGTCTTTTAGGCCACAGACCAAAAATATTATTCAACTAATAAGTAAGTAATCTTTTTACAATTATATATTCATTTCTCTTCTGTTGCTCTTTAGCGTCATCGATGAAGTTTGATGCTGAAGTGAATTAGACTGGTAACTAGACGACAAGATACAAAATGTTCACTAACCCTCCACATAGTATCTAGTACAGATAATGGATCCGCGGTCGAAATTGCACCACTGTGAGACACACCAGCTGCAGTTGAGCTGCTTTCTCGTCTCCGCATTTCTTCCTCAGCTTGCATCTCTTCTCTTCTCAACCTGACATTTAAACTGTCCTCGTCGACCACACGACGATTGCTACGGGAGGCTATGACGTCATCTAGCTCTCGTCCAATTGCAAGCCAGCTGGTGGACGACTCTGAATTGCTCACACTGGTCGAAGGCAGTAGACTATTTTGCTGAGTAGTTGAGGTACTTCCACAGGAATCCAGAGTGAACCTTGACGATGTTGGATGGTCTTGAGTCACTGGAGACAATTGACTCGATATTGAGACGAAGGGTTTAACTGTGGGAATCGGCGACGCTGTCTCGGACAGCTTAAACTTTTGTAGAGAAGATAAAAGCGGCTTATTTTTCGCTAAAGGCGCGAGAGGCGAAGTTCTGACAGTAGTTTTAGGAGGTATTCTCTTCAGAGAGAAGGGAACCTTATTAACTTGCACAGGCGGTGTTGTCGATTTTGGCAAAGATGATGCTTCACTTTTCACAGATTCTCGCTGTTCTCTCAGGAACATTGCAAGCATACCATCATCGTCATTTGAGTCATCTTGCGCGTTTGACGAGCACTGAGAATCATCCGCAACCGATTCCGGTTCCTCATTTCCGATTTCAATTGGTCGCTCTTTGGAACCAACAGAGTTCGAGGAGGAATCCACTTCTGTACTAGAAGTTTGGTTATTTTCATTCTCCTGTTGCTGCGTGAGGTACTGGATGGCAGGCGTGGTGGAGTCAACAATGTCGGAATCCGCACTTGAGCTAAGAGATGAGGAAACACAGATATTGTCAGTCGAGGAATCAGGTTGAACGTGTAAAGTTGTCACTTCACTAACAGAGCTACTCCTAGCACGCTTTATGGGAACCTCTTCACACTCCACATTCTCAGACGTTGACTGGCTAACCTCCGTGGAACTGTCCGGAACCGCAGACTCAGCAGAATTTTCCATAGCAATAATGTCATCGTCTTGTTTCTCAGCGTCAGCCTTCTTACGCGCCAGTTGCTCTTTAATTCTCTGGGCGCGTTTACCCACAATATTTCCAATAGGGTTCTTGTTGTACTTATCATAAGGATCTTCTACATTTGAAACGGGATTCGGTGCAATCAGTGGAACGGCAGTTGCAGTTTTCGCAGCCTTTCTAACAGTTCGCTTCGATGCTTTCGGGCTGACTTTTGGTTGTAGTAGTGGTGGTGGTGGTGGTAAAGAGAGGTTAAAATTAGAAGTTGTTGGGGTCGAATAACTAAGGCTAGAAGTGAAACGAGGTGTTGGTAGATTTCTATTTGGCAAAAGGCTATCAACCATTATGGACTCCTGGTCCAGTTCTCGCAACTGATCAGCGACAGCTCTCAATTTCTGTTCATACGACAGCTTTTCATTCACAATATCATCAGCAGCCGCAGAATTTGATGTTTTCAGTTTGAGCTGTTCACGCTTTTCAATGTAGTAGGGGTCGCTTTTATAGTCAAATTTGGACCAGTCAATTTCACTTTCTCCGTTTAAAGACAGATTTGAAGGCCCAAGTTGCAGACGGCTTCTAACAGAGCTTGTGTTGTCTATTGTGCGCGAGAGAGCTGCTCTCTCAATGAGAAGGTCCCCAACGCTGCTATTTCTAGTGGCTCCAAATGACAGCAAACCTGAACTTGGGTCAGACCGGCGTGAATAAGGGTCCATTTTCAAGCACAGACAGTTCTTCAATTGGGTTCACATTTTACTTTCTAATCTGAAATGAAGCTCTATATTTACAGCATGGGTGGATAAAACCAGAATGGCTTACACAGGTGCTTATCCGCAGTATTGCGCGTGCATTGCATTTTAAAATATTGCAGCATAAGAATGGTACTCTTTTAATTAAGATAACTTTCCTCCTCATATTAAGCTAAAAGCTAAGCAGTCGATTTATCACTGGCCTAGAGGATAAGAAAGATACCAGATTTGCATGAGAAATAAAATGAGAATGATAAGGTTTTAAACTCGGAAGCATTGATGAGCAATTTTTGAACAGTCAGCACAACAGATGCCGACACGATCGAAAAACTGATAACTTTTATTCAACATCTGTAAAAAATAAATGCATTTAGAAAAACTATGTATCAGAATTTTCTGAAAAATAACAAACGCTCCGATAGAGGAAATTAATAACTTCTGAAAATTAAATTCAAAATATTAAGACTTTGTGTTTAACTTTTCGTCTAGCTACTCCTTCTGTTTCTCCGCTCCAAACAAGCGCGCTCTACGTATTTAAAACGCCCAAGAACTTGGGCTACGTAATCATTTACTATGTATACTGGCAGCTTTTCTGTTACTAAGGGGTCTTATCATACTGGAAGTCAATAACAAAAAAGATCCCATATCCGTCTGATGCTTTTTATGTTCACTTATTCTAATTAGCAATTGGTTTTTCTTTTAACCAATCAAAGTTTTGAATCGAAATCATCGATGCAAACTGCAGCCGTTGATCTCATTAGGCTGAATACTTACAGGCGTAAATTAAAGTAACCAAAATCTAAAAAGTGCAGACATTATCTAAAAGTGCTGAAATTGAAGAAGATGGAGAACAATCTCAACAGATCCCTTAATGTAGATGAGGAAACTGCAATCTAGAATGCACACGGAATTGAAAACTTCAATATACAGCAAGTTGTTAGGGAAAAAAACCCAGGGGTACAATTTATCTATTACTAATTCAAGCAACAAGACAGTTATACAGTTTTCAAGCGTACCATTTCTGAACTCTTGGAAAACTGATAAAGCTTTTTTATTAATACTTTTAGTGCATTTTCAAACAATTGCTGCAAAAAATTTCACTTGTTTGCTGCTTAGAGTTTTCAATGAGCGTAGATCTTGAAGCAGTGCCTAAATTACGGACTCGTGACTACTGGATTTTGACGCAATTTCTGGTTTTGCTAACTTTATTGAACAATATTTTATATACACTAACTGTCAGAAATCTATTACCACTAACAAAACCTGCGCGTATACTCGTTTGCTGATAAATATGCAAAAAATCGGCAACTCAGTTGAATGCCTGAAAGTCTATCAATTTGAGCGAAATACGAGGGTCTCCTGGTGGGATGTTTAAAATAAAATAGCATATTTCCAAGGAAATTCACATTGACCAAAATGATTCCCCTCCAGCTGATTTTTTATCAGCTTAAAATTTATCAGAACATTTGACTGATTCTACATCTTTTCGTTGACTTTCAGAGGAACTCTGCCTATTTTGCTAATTTATAATAAAGTGATAATCACCAATTTAATAAAACCGGTTTACGAGCTCACGAGAAGTTGAATAATCGGTTGATTTGACTATCTCTGCAAATTGCCTATATTTGATCATTTAGCCAACTCTGTAATTTTTGACTATTTCTTCCCATTTTTGACTTATCCTGGCCAAGACACTGCCCAAAACACCAACAGAAAAGGTTAGCTTGAAAATAGTCGATCATTTTGTCCATTCTTGCCATAAATGGTGCCCAAAACACTTCTGGCAGAAGCTGATTATAATCAGATGATGTTGGGGCTTCTAGAAAAATGATCACAAAGTTAGCTATACCAGATTCTTTTTATACTTTAGCCTTTCTTTTTTACGCCATCTTTTTACGGCATTGAGAATTTTTAACTAATCCAGACATCTCGTTAATGCTACAACAGTAAAGAGATCAGAAGTATGAGCAAGCTTTATTTTTCAAACTGCATTTAAATTGGAATACAAAATTTTAAATAAAAGATTTTTGATTTAAAAACGTTTTCACGTTGACCATGGCATTTATCTTTTGTTGTCTTGTCACTTGGTTTTTTTTTAAGAAAAGGTCCCATTGACAATTTAAAAATGCATGAGTGAACCTTCATAACCAATCTATAGTTTTTCTTTGAACAGCTTATTTGTTTTAAAGTTTTTGACTAGTAAATCGTAGCCAGAATACTTGAATTCTGCCTATGTTTCAGCTCTTTTTGAGGAATGTCAATTGATTTATATTATGAGATCGATATTTTATGCTTGTTATCATATTGAAATCCTTCGCCTCAGAAAATATTAAAAATTAGAAGTACTATTTACTTGTACATTAGTCTCATTATTTTCAGCTCCCAGCTGCTTTCTTCAGAAACCAAGTGAATCCGTTTAGTTTCCAGTTTTTTGCCAAAAATTTCTGTCAAAATTTTCAAAATGATATACTTTTCGTCCGTATTTGATTTCTTAGTTGCCTTGTCTCTTACTGCCATTACTGCAGTTCTCATCAAAATTTAACTAAGTCATGGTGGCTTGCTATCTAAAGCATCACTTATTTCAAAAACGCTCTTAAATTGTCGGTATTTAATTGCTGTTGTTAATTTGGACACTTTGCCGGCAACTGCAAATAAGAAACTAAGAAACCAATAAAAAAAGTTTCACGTAACGTCCATTTTTGTCCGTTTCGATATTTCTCTTCTCGCTGGTTTTCAGAAGAAAGATTAATTTTGGTGATAAAGTGTGATACATGATTCTTTGGATTAATTTATTGTTATATTTCAAAATGCAGTTTTCCTTTATCTAGATTTTTCTTTCTTTTCGCGTTTATTTTTGCCTGATGTCTGCTCAATATCAAAGCTGCCGTTGCGGTAAAAATGCTGAAAATCCGGTTTTGTTCTCTCTTTTTGGGTCTTTGCTCGTTATCTTTTTCTAACCCATTGTCGTCCTCGATGTTAATTACAACCGCGTCAAGGAATCCCGAGTCAAAAATTTAATGAACTACTTTTTCGGAGAGTTCTAACAATTTGCTATTGAACTTTTTCTTTTATTGTTCTTTTTTCCGCATTCTGTATAGCTTTTTGGCCGATCGATTGCTAACTCTTCCAAGCGCACTTAATAAATGTCATTTCAGAATGCAATATCTAAATTATATAGGTATTAACCACGCTAACAAACCGCAACAATTTGTTTCATAATCAAGCTTAGTGTTTGAAGTCTTTGGTGTGAAAATTTGGATATAAGATAAATTCAGAATATATTCCGTGGGGTCTCATAATTAGGTTTTTACTTAGCTCGATAAAATGTATTCATGTTGATTTTTTTCCCTTTCTGTATTGATGTTGATTTTTTTTCATGTCGATGAAAAGTGAAATGTGTCAACCCGTTCAATTTTTGTTCACACAAGTGAAAGGACAAAAACAATGGTATTAACCTCACTGGTTTATATGACTTCTAATTAGAGACTACAGGTTTTTATAAGTTTCAAAGCATAATCTGCCTCATTTATCTGCCCTTTCTGTATGCCCTTTCTGTATTGATGTTGATTTTTTTCATGTCGACTAAAAGTGAAATGTGTTACCCAGTTCAATTTTTGTTTACACAAGTGAAAGAACAAAACAGAATGGTATTAACCTCACTGGTTTATGACTTCTAACTAGAGCATACGGTTTTTTTAAGATACAAAGCATAATCTGCCCTTTCCTATCTCTGCTTGATTTAGATATTTGAGGCAGAAATACGGATGCGGCGGGTCGAAAAATTGTGTGCAAAAGCACATAACCGAGCCTCCTTGTTGACCTTTCTCAAACAAGTAGTCTTCGAAAAATCGAAATTTTTTCAGGATTCTTGTACCCCTAAGAGTACGATAATTCAGCAGACCATCATATAGGAGACCAGTGTTAAGGATTTATGTAACACAAGCCTGCCTAGTTCCCGTGAAAAAGCCATGGAATAGATTCATGGCACCATTCTTGCGCAATAACTTCACAAAAATCAAATTCAGCTATAATCGATCTTCTTAAAGTATCAGAAAAATTAGAAGAGTATAAGAATGATTTCTCAGATTGAGATAGCAGAGCATTTGGGTCTAACTTTTACTTGGGCCCAAATTTTTTGGAAAAAATGGTGTTGCTATGATGCCATCATAAACC
This sequence comes from Convolutriloba macropyga, assembly GCF_964194025.1. Classification (NCBI taxonomy): domain Eukaryota; kingdom Metazoa; phylum Xenacoelomorpha; order Acoela; family Convolutidae; genus Convolutriloba; species Convolutriloba macropyga. The sequence goes on from NC_134470.1 coordinate 11,442,767, forward strand.
AGTTAACATATTTTGAATGACGTTTTCAATTTTGCTTCATCAGTTCATTCGATCTTCTGTTTGTAACCTTTTACAAACTTTTCACTCCTGATTCAAAGTTAACTGTAGTTGAAACAGTATGCTTTTCACTAGAACTTCATTGCTGTCAAAAACACTAGCAAATCTGGCTGTAAAAGAAGCTTAATCTTGATAATCAAAAACCAAACAAAAAACGTTTTAAAAAAGAAACAACAGAAGCAAGTTTTTCTGCCTCCACCTGTACTCATTGAATTTATCTCAAAGCTTAATTTAAGCCACGAAGATTTCGTACATAATTAAAGCAGTACTGTACACCACTGCAAAATCATTTCGTAGTATTTGTTCCGACCCCTCTTGAGGGGGGAGGAACTATATATTCAAAGTTTTTTTGTACAGTCAATTTTGAGCGATCGATATATTCATCGTACAGAGTTGTGAGAGGTATCCTTAAAAAGCCCGTCCAGCGTAGAATATAGAAATAAAAATTTTTTTATTTAATTTTCTAGAGCGAGTTATCGTGGTTTAAATCTTTGTGAATATTGGACCAATATGCGTTATTTTTATTCACATTTTCCGGAATTTCGTCAATTTTGCTAAAATACGTAGAAATTGTTAACAATAGCACCGTTGATTTTATGGAAAAATTATTTTGATTTAATTTTTTGGCTAAAATTTTGGCTAAAAATTGCCCGAATTAAGCTTTTTAGAACACTTTGATTAAATTTGCCAAAAGTACCAACCCAAAAACAAATAACACAATCATGAAAACTACAAAGGGAGCTAGTCCTACTTCAACGTCCACTGAGAGTAGTCTGGAATTAAAATTTTACACTTTTTTGCTAACTTTATGATTATCAAAAACGCTGCATTTATTGTTTATCTTTTACCTAACAAATTCTTTAGATCTATAACATTCAAAAAATTGAGTGCTCTCAATGGACAAACAGCAATAGCAAGGCTGGTTTCGGTCCGATCCTGGACTGTCACAATGCAAAAATAATTTGGATTGTAATCAGTCGGACGTTTTTTTTAAATCATCTTTTTTATGTTAATTAAAGAAAGGCCAATTCAAATCAAAGCTCACTGCTGATAGGTCCAATTGGCTTCCTCAGCCGAACCAAAAAATATATCTGGTTTCTTGAATTTTAAAAATTTTCGATTTTTAAATAAACAGTGGCTTATTGAACTTTGCCAATAATTTTCTCTTAATTTAGTCAACTTGTAGGTTAGTGTCAGCAAAAAAAGAATGCTTCTTCATCCTCTTTTTTCTGCTGAAATAAAATTTAGCCTTTTTGCGGTTTTACGGCTTTGGTTTTCTGGCTTTGATACTACTAGATTTTACATTTTTTTATTTTTAGACATTGACCCAGTTCAACGTTTTTTTTCTCGTTTTTGTCACATTATCACATCATTGTAACACATTATCACATCATTATCAATAAGGCAGAATTGAACATGTAAAAATGTTTTAACTCATAGATTTTTGCTTCAACGGCTTCGCCAACCCTTTCTCAAAGAATTTAATTGAATTTTATTTACATTTGTCTTTACCTGTCGTTTTTACTTTGTCTTTTAGTCGTAAACTTCCTGGATAAGAACACGTCTTATTGGCTTTTTATGGAGGAATAAATGAGCCTATATTTTGATGAGTTTATAGCTCATAGCTTTCATGACTTTGAAAACAATTGTTTTCAAAAAAGAACACAGTTTTTCACTTCGCATCTTGTTCTTTTTTTTCTATTTATTACATAGTCTCATGATTTAAAGGTCAATAAAAACATTATTGTCGTTGAGGGAAGGTACAAGTGAACAAAATTTAATGTTTCAAAAGAATTCGTTATGGATTTTCTGGCTTCGACAAAGGTTTTTCGCAAAAAAGAACGCCAATTATAGAAGTGATTTTTGTCTATATTTGACGTTCTTTTTGAAGACGTAAGACATATTCTAAATAATTGCAGGTCTCAAGTGCTTTCTTTGGTCGAATAAACGAACCTATTTATGTATTTCATTTTGTAACTAATTGCTTTCATGACAATGAAAATAATTGCTTTCGAAAAAAAACAAAAGTATTACTTAATTTTGCCCTTTCTTCTCTTTTTGTCCACTTGCTACCAATTCTCATTATTGAGAGGTCGCATACCACATTATTGGCGCTCGACTTGTAATCTATTTGTTGTTCTTTTTGTAGCCGCGTAGAAAATTGATAGGTCTTAATGCCCTTCTATAGATGCGTATGTGATCATAAACATGTTGGATGTTTTGATTTGCTATCTAATGGATTTCATTAACTTGAAATTAATTGTTTTTTTTAACTTTTCTGTTTTTTTGTTCTTTTTCTAAATTTTACCGAGCCTTATTATAGAGTGGTGCCAAATCTTTTCTAGTGAAATATAAGTTATTTTGTTTAGTTCGTTTTATCTGACGCTATTAAGGCCTTGTTAACAAGTTTTTTTTTAAAAAAAAAAAACTGGACACAGGTTTGGATGTAATTAATGTATGTTGTTATTGTTGTTTGATTTTGTTGTTCGTCTTGACAAGCTTTCTTAATAATCGCTGGTCTCATTAATTTAATGCGGCATTTTTTTACTCCACTGAGTCATTTGCGTTGGAGGCATCTTTTTGTTCACACATTTTTTTTGGAAAATACAGAATTTTGGGGGGTTTTCTGACTGCTCCTCATTTGGTATAAATTTATGCCAACAATGCGGATGAGCGTTGTCGGAACTTTATGCGCGAACGCACATTACCAAGCCTCCGTATTGTCATACAAATTTCGATTGTAGCTGAAATTTACATCTAGAGGAAATTGCAAACTCTTTGCTAAGGAATTGTTTCAAGTTAAAACGATTAAAAGAAAATTACCTGTACAGACATAATACTTCTATGCAAACTGTATAAAACCTGCAAACGTCGCGAAAACGGAAAAAGCGACTGGTCCGAAAAATTATAACTACAATTCAACGAATCCAATAAACAACAGACAATGCTTTCTGGCTACTCTGATTACATAATTTTGCTTTCTAATAAAAACAAATGAGCCTCCACACTTTAGAAACAAAAATTATTACAAGTAAGCGCCCTAGGAAACTAAAAGCAAAACACTATCAAATCAATTACTATGAGGACAAGAAATGAGAAAAACGAAGAGAAAATTCAAAGAGTCTCTCGAACATGAATGCACAAACGTTTCAAAACACAACAGCATTATAAACCCGTAAAACGGACAAATTGGCTCCAGAGAGCACTGGCGATCTTTCCACTTTTTGACTTAAAAATAAAAAACTGTAACAAACCTCAAATTCGGAAAAGAACGTGACAGCTAAATTTCAGAATAAGGTGACGGAAATTTCTTTAACCAACATACTAACCAACTGACGTCTGCATTGATTGCAACTGTTATCACTGAAGACAGAAACGGGTTTTCAGGGAGTTAACGAAGGAGCAGTAAAGTGGGGAACAACAGATCCTGTCATCATGGATACTTGTTAAATCACGAAAAGACTTAGGGGCTAAATTAAAGAATTGCCTAATAATTTTTCCAGCAAAAGTTGGTGCCTAATATTTTTTCCGGCATCAAACTCAAAAAGATTGAGTGAGTCTCAATAACCGATTCACGCAATTGGAATTAAGAATCAATGAGTTGAAGAAACAAGACAGTGAAAAAGAGAAAGAGTGAAACCAGCGATCAAAATATCACACGTGAACAAAGATCAACGCCAACTTTTGATTTCACTCTCACATCTACATTACGCTTTTACTATCTAAATTCGGTGAACTATTTTTGGCTACATCTACTCCAAAATAATTAATTCCAAAATAAAAAAAAATAATTCCAAAATAATCAAGATCTGAGCGCAATCTTCAAAAAAACGATGACCATTTAAGTTCAAGAATCGCTGGTGTAAAATTAGGAGCTTAACAAATAGTGGAATGAGCCGATTACGCTGCATATTCCAACAACTCATAATAGTGTTTTTTCAATTGTTAAACGAAAAAACAAAATTAAACAAAAAACAAATTAATTTTGAAGACTATATGATCAAAATTAAAGTCTATCCCAAATTTATCAAAAACTCAATGTTGCAATGGAAAAAACGCACATTAAGTAAGTTTTGTTCGATGTCCAGTCAATTCTTCCTCTGGAGCAAGCTACGTCTAAAACATAAATCGCTTAATTTTTAAGTTTTAATACGAGTTATCTTGAAATCTCAAGTTATCTCAATTATTGCTCCGATCCCACTTGAGGGGGGGGGGGGGGGGGGGGGAGAGAGGAAAGAACTCAAATGGGTTTTGATTGTTCAGACACTTTTGACCTATCAATATATTCAACGTAGAGAAATGTGAGTGGTATCATTAAAAAGCTCGTCCAGCGTAGAATTCGAACCTAAAAAGATTTTTTAAAATTGCGTTCTTTCTTCGAGGAGTTATCAAGGATTGAATTGTGTGAACGCGGGATATTTGGCCTGATTTTGTTCACTTTGTGCAATTTTTCTTCAAATTAAGATTTCTTGATAAAAATATTAATTCAAAATTACATTTCAAGCCACAAAAATGAATCAATTTGAGTTCCTAATAGACGAAAGGCGATAAAGACTAGTTCTGGAAGTTTACTATAAAAATTTTCGAATTAAATTTGAAATGTTTCTTAAAACAACTATTATTTTTGTTTTTTTAAGTCACTTAGAGGCTAGCGACTTTTCATATCGAGGTTCCGTTAATGAAAAACCTCATTTCAAGTCAAATGATGCCCAATGAACAAAAAAATCGTTTCCAAGGCATCGCTCGTTTTTTTGGCTTCGAACTTTCGTAATTCTTAAGGAAATTTTTATGTTCTTTTTCCAATTTTAATAAAACTTTAGAGTCCTATGGCATAGACTCGGTGACTAAAAGTGCAATAGACTTCCTAATGAGCAAAGTGAACCTAAATTGTGCTTTGAGTGGACAGCCAATGGCTGTTAAGACTTAAAAAATTTTACGAAAACTTTTTTGAACATTAACCGATCTTAACCGAAATCAGTCTCAGTAATGACCGGACCCCCAACATTTCTACTGCAACCAAAAACAATCTGGTTGGCGGTTTTATCTTCTAACTATTGGTTTTATGACTTCGATGCTACGAGTTTTCATAAACTTTTTTATTTTTGGATATCTTTCGTAATTTTGGTTCCTTTTGAAATCTTATCACATAATCCTAAAATTGACAGTTCCCATTGGCTTAGAGAAGACGTTCAAGGGATCATAGAAAAAGTTTTCAGAGAAAAACGTATGGTTTTAATGGCTTCGACACAGTCTCCTCGCACTTTCCCACTGAATTTTTGGTTTTTGCCTGTACTTGTCGTTTTCATGGTCATACGACTTACTGTGATGCCCTATTGATAATTTTAAAAAAATATCGTCTGTTAAGACTTTTAGAATGCAAAAATTTTTGAACATTAAACGATCTTAAACTTACTTTCTCGAACTGTAAGTCAGTCTCAGTAATGACAGGACCCCTATACTTTCTACTGCAACCAAACTTAATCTGGTTAGCGGTTTATCTTCTAACTATTGGTTTTTTTACTTCGATTCCACTAGTTTTCCTATTCTTAAAAATAAATTGGATATTTATTTTCGTAATTTTGGTGCCCTTTGAAATCACATTATCCAAACATTGTTAGTTCTCATTGGCTTACAAAAGACGGTCAAAGGATCATAGATAAGGTTTTAGAGAAAAAGCTTATGATTTCAATGGCTTCCACACTTTCTTCTAGCACTTTTCCACAGTATTTTTGGCTTTGCCTGAATTTGCTGTTGTTTTCATAGTCTTAAGACTTATAAAGATGTCTGGTTGATAACCAATGAATGACAAACAATCTTTTCTTCCCATCGAGTCTAACTTAAGGTACTTTTGACTTTCTTTGTAAGGTATTGAACTCATTGGTTTTCGTACTACGAGTTTTCTCAAAAAAATTCATGGTTTTAATATATTGCTTCATATTTGTTGATTTTTTGAAGTCATATTGTTTAAAAAAGAAGAATCAAATTACTGTTCGAAAAATAATTGAAAATGCGAAAGTTTTTACAGAAAAAAATTTTTTTCAATGGCTTCGACACTTTTCCAGCTCACTTTTTTATTTGCTGTTTTTGCCTGTTTTTCATTCTTTATGCAGACCGGAATCAAAAGATTCTAAATGGGGATTGAATAAATAATGTCCCTCAATGCAGTCAGTTTACCGCGAAAAGTCTTAAAGTTTATGATATAATTCGTTTTAAAAGTTTTCTAAACTTTTCAGTTTAGGTTGTTCTTTTCGTCAACTTGTAATTTACTCTCATCATTGAGAGATGCCATCCATTTCGTTGTATTTCAATAATTAACGTGTCTATTAATATTGTCCTAAATAGTGTTTTGTTTGTTGGACAATAAGGGTTTTCAAAAAAGTCCTATTGGTTTCGTAATGATTCTTATTCGTAATGATTCTTCAAGAATTAATATGTTAAAAGCTAATGGTTTTTAAAACTTGAAAATTTGGTTTGAAAAACATTGATTGATTTTTGAATGTCGCCTCATTGTTTCCTCTTTTTGTCGACTTGTTACCCAGTCTCATTAAGGAAAAGTCCTATCTGCTTTGTAGTTAGGAAACAGTAAATTTGTGTAGTTAAGGTTTTATTCGATTGCATTTTGACTTTGTTACTAGGTGTGCTTCTAAATTTAGATAATGAGTTTTCGCCGCGAAATTTTTGTTTTTGCTTATTTTGTTGTTTACTCTTTTCGTAGTCTTTTTTATGGCAGATCTCATGAGCGCTGTAATGAGGCACGGCATTATGAGATTCATTTAGAAGTTTGGTTGTGTAACAATTTTTTTTTAAACTTAAATATCTATTTTTTGGTTGACAATTAAGTCAAAATGTAGATGAGCCCGGGTCGCAGCATCACGTGCGAACGCACACTAACGAGCATACTTGTTGTAGTTCTTAATTCAATTCGCGATAATTACACTATAAAAAGGCGCTAGCAATATTGAACAAAAATTCAATTCCACCTTTAATAAAAAAAATATGATCAAAAACAAATCCTTTTTTTATATAAGGTTGGGGAAAAAATTAAGGTACTTAATCAATCCATAGTTTTGGTTTGACGTCCAATCAATTTTGCCTTGGGGCCACGCTATGTTTAGAAAATAAAATTTAATTTCTGAAGTTCGATAGTTATTTTTCTAGCTATTTCTAAAATATTTCATACAATTAACTAATTAAGACAGATCTTAAATGATTTTCCCTCATGATTCTCAAGACTTCAATTATTAGGGTGCAATTGGGTGTAGTAGACACCCTCAAAGATGTCGCTTGTTATCTGCAATGATTAGAATAGAAAAAGCACTAAATTTAGACAAAATTGCAAACTTTACTCTAAATGACATGAAAGGCTGCCATATTTTTGTTAACTTTTATGTGTTTCAGTTCCAGACACAGACACCATTAGGAGGGTAAAATCATGTGTCATCACGGATGCTATCAAAAAAAACATATAAAGCCTGTCATAAATTACCAAAAAAAGGCTAACTTTTGTCAAATCTGGTCGCAGTAGAGGCCAAATTACCAAGAAATGCTGTAAAATTTTTTGCATTTTTTCTAAAACAGCAAAATCTTGAAACTTCTCTTCGTAGTGAAGTTCTAGATGAGGAGAGCTTTATTTTGATACCACATAAGATGGTCTGGGATGTCCTCAAAATAAGTAAAAAGTGAGGCTAGCATAAAGTTTTCCAATTTTTTCAAAAACAAATGTGTGAACCAAGATTTCCTAGCATAATTTTCACAATTCTTTCGGATCTTTCATTTTAAAAAAAAAATAAAAAATACCATGGATCCCAACTGTTGAGAAATGAAACTTGATTGTCGAACATCGTCGCGCCTTATGTCAGTGGCTTCCACGACCAATTTTTGGAAATTATGCCGAGTAAAGTTCAGTTGGCTGTGCTTTATAACCGGAGATTCAATCTGTATATCAAAACTCAGCACCCATTATATTATATCTCATTATTTTAAAACATTTCGACAAAAATTGAAGATTTTGAGACGCTGTGAGTATCATTTCCAATATGTGACCAAATTGCTTCATTGCTATGATTAGAGTTGCAAAAAACTAATTACGTTACAAGACCAACAAAAAGTTTAATTTAATAGCAGTGTTTAACTGAGGAGGCATAGTGGTTATGTAAGCAACAAACACTATTAGAAAGAAAATGCTCATCAACAACAAAATATATAAACATAAAATACCAAAACTCTATTGAGGTCAGATTTTCATCGCTTTGTTATTCCGAATGTTCTATGGAGAGAGTGGGGGTGGTTGTAGTCTTTTTGTCTGTGGACACTTTCTCCTCCTCTTTGGAGGTGTCAGAGCCTGAACTATTGCAACGTGTTTTGAAAGCAAATTGTGACGTGGGTGAGGATGATATAGAATAGATAATGGGAACTGCAGGCTCACTTGCAACACTATTTTCACTACTTTTCATAACACAATCATCGTCAATTTGATCAGAGGTTAAGGTTAGTAGATGCTCCACGTACTTCTCTCGGTCGAACTGGCACTCTCGCTTACTCGAGAATAGCTCAATGGCCTTTGCAGGTTCGTAGTTTTTCCTCGTGATCAAATATTTACAGATCATAAAACCAGTTCTATTGACGCCTTTGCAGCAGTGGACACCAATGAAGTCGTTCTCACCCCAGTTAGGGCGCGATGATACCACGTGCTTGACGGTCTCGCAAAAGCGGGCGAAAATTGAGTCGTTTGGCAAATGGTTCCCACCTTTGCACCCCAGTTTGTAATAAGGGATCAGACCCATATGTTGAACCATCTCTTCCACGAAATAGTAATGAGCGTGGGGCACTAAGTCAATCACGGCTACCATCCGCTTTTCTGCCTTCTGCAGTTTCTCCCTGAACAGTGACCAGGTGAATTTGTCATCTTCGTTCACGCCTTCCTGACTTTCGTCCCTCAGCGGAATTTTGAAAGGTAGGAAAACGTCGATTGTCTGGTTAAAGGGCTTCAGGTCACACCAGCCTTTCGGAATTGGTTTGACGACCTTGATCTTCGCGAATGTCATCCTAGCTTAACTTCTAAGATGCCCAACTCACAAACCAAATGGGACGATCAGTTTCTATCAAGGTTGGAGTCACGTGACCTCAAATCTTGGCGTCCGAGAAATTAAACAATATCAATTGGTTCCGTAAATTCCAGAAAAGATTAAAATAATAAATGAGCCCCTTAATTCCACTGTAATTGGCTTCGCAAATTGGATTGGCGTCGAAAAATTGATAAATGGCAAGCTACAGGCTATGTGGGGACTTGTACAAGTTCTATCTAAGGAAATAATTAAAATTCATTCTGTGACCATTTTTGTATAATTCCATAGCTTAGTGTGCGCAAACGATACAAGCAATTTGTTTGTGTGTAATATTAAATATAGTTACAACACACACAGTCTTGTTCTATTTTCGGCAGTGAATGCTATGTCGCAAAGTCAATGAGATAGATAAAATGCAATGAATTGACAGTGAGTGAACTCGATTTTTACATTGGTCAGTCACTATTTGTTTCGTAATTTAAAACTTTTCTCAATAATAATTTTTGTAATAAGCTATCAATTATTAACTATTACCAGACGGCGTCATGCATATTTAATTGCACCATTTACATAAACTCCAAAAATAACGATTGAATTATTGGTTTGCCATGTGATAAAGCGTGTTTGTAACAAATCAAGTTTTTGCAAATTCAAACCAAAAACGCACCTTTTAATATCAATGGTTTCACTTGATTTGCGTTGAGTTTAAACGTGATTCTCAATTATAAGTGGATTATTGTAGAGGTTGAACTGTAATTATTCTTTCACCACCTGTTTAAAATTGATCTAAAGACTCAAAATTTGAACTCAACAATAGTTGCTTGTCGAATTTCCGACGCGTCTAATCGTGTTTATTTCTCATGATAAGCTTGCTGTGTGAATGGAACTAAGCAGTAAACACGGGGATTCCAATGAATATGCGATGGATAAACTGAAACTCTTGTTTTGCAAAATTGGATGTGAGAAAGAAAACTAACTCGACTTTTGTCAGTTCAATGATCACACCACAATTTGTGTCAAGTTCAAATAGTAAAAACTCTCACAGGTCCACGAGTTCGAGAATTGAATCTTTGCTTTATAAATTTGAATTGGAACAATAGATAAACTAATGCGGTCTTTTGTCGTTTGAGAAGTCCTTTGAGAGGATAACAAAGCTGCGGTTTATACAATTGTTTGTGGTTTAAGTCGAGCTGCACTCTTTAATTCAGTCAACTACGTTTAGTCAGAAGTATAGTACAGTATAAGTTGAAGTGTACTAACTAGAGATAATAAGAGAATGGGCTAAGTTAATAACTGCAGGTGGCAGGGCGGGGATGACAAGGGAACGAAAGGAATGCATTTGACCTCTCATTGTTAACAGTTGTCGTCTGTCTGTCTGTCTCTTTCTCTCTCTCTCCCGTATTTTCCCAATACTTTCCCAAAAACAACAATCAAAAGTAGGGGAGCAATGAGCTCAAGCAATTCTACTCGAAAGTTGCTTCAAATGACGGAATGGAAGTAGAAAATCCAACGAGAAGGAATTAATCCATGCTAATCTGAAAGTGCGCGCGCTCTTCAGTTAAGACTAACCAATGGAGCCTGCTCAATACTGGCCACCTGATACAAAATTGACCGACAGTTGGTTCAGCCGACAGAGAAAATGGAAAATGGGTCCCCTTATATCCCCTCTCCAGCTTTCTGGTCATATGAAGCACACTATAATGCCCTAATTACCGTAATTATTCAATAGTGAGAGGGTAGAATTTTACCTGAAAAGGGCGGTCTATAATGGCAAAAACCCCAATTTTGTATACATCGACATTTGTGTATTTAAGAATCATAGCTCGACAAAAACTCATTTTTTCAATTTAAGTAAATTATCGGTTAAAGTTATCAAAATTTTGCCGACTTATTTTACTGTCGGCCAATTGGAGGATGACAGAATAACCAAATTGAACATGTGTACGGACGGACAACTTGTAGGAAAAAAATTGTGCTCAAACGGCGTCTAATACCTTCAAGTGGGCCGCCTGCTTTAAATTCTCCTTCTGGGTGGCTCAAGTCTCCCAGGGATCCAGCTAACATTTCAATTGAACCAAGCCCAATCCAAACTGACCTGCTGGATTACTTTAGCCGATAAGGACCTCGAAATCCCAGGCCGTAGAAATTACTAACAAACAAGTAAATATTCCATTTAGAAAGTTAAGGCATTTTCGTCCCACGTTTTTACGGACGACGGTGTGAATATCTCCAAAGAGCTGTAGTCTCTCATTCATTTGGGAAACAATCATTTGGGAAACAATGGAAATTTTTGATTACGAATCACACGATCAAAATACAAAAGAAAACATTAGACTCGACAAAAACCTTTGGAACAAAACGCTTATGAGAAAATATTCTGGTCATCACTTTTTGAAAAGCTTTAAAGAAATTGAAAACTTGTTTTTGTGTATACTTTACAATTTCATTTCATGCAGTCCAATAAACTTTCGGGTCTACGTTTACACTCAGCAGCCAAATGTGAATGGACAGTCGTGTTGTGAATTAAAGGGAAAAACACTGAATGATTCACAAATTGACACCACAAAAAACTGCAAAGTAACAAACGCAACCTCTGACACTTCCAAAGAAAGCACACTTGAGTAACCTACACCCACCACGCCACCCACACCCCAAATATCAAGAGACGTGGCATTCACAACAAATGAACATAGAATTATCATACCCACCATTTTCATTAGCTAATTGAAAAACTAGAAACTGATGTCACCAAAGTTTTGGCGTCCATATTCTCAACAAATGAAGTAAACACCCTTACCGAAAAGGAAATATAATTTAAAACAAGAAAATTAATCGAGAAGAAATTGTGAAAAAAACGAAGGCAATTTTGCGAAAAAAAAGCAATATATTGAGAACTAATAAATCAAATATAAAGTTATGTAATTTGAAATACAATGGTTTTTCCAATGGTCTGTGTTTTATTCTAAATGAACAGTGGCTTGAGTTGTAACAAGTTTGACGTTCAAATTCTTTTATCCTCAAATTAGGTGAATCGGGGTTTAAGTCTTTTAATACTATCGATCCACAGACTGCAATTCTGTTATTAACACAGCGTCACAGGGAGAGAGAGAGAGAGGGAGAGAGAGAGAGAGAGAGAGAGAGAGAGAGAGAAATCACGTGCTCCATGTTCACAGTTCGAGAAAGACTGAACAAACTCAAATTTTGAAGGGGAAAAGTTCACCCGATAGATTTGACGTATATTCTGTTAAAACGCGAACATATTTCTCTTCCAAACACTTTAGCGATTTTGAAAGAAAATTAATGCACTCAATCAACACAATCAGAATTAAATTTGAAGAGAAATAAAAAAATATTTTCGCGCTCCGCTGTTGAGAAAACCACTTTCACAGCAAATCTTGTCTTGAACGAAACAGGAAACTAATTCAGGAATAATAAAGAAATTAACACTGTGAATGACGATCGCAAAACACAAAACAATAACTAAAACAAAAAGCTATAAGCTGAATGACCCAAGATACGTTTTAATATGTTCCCTACCGACAAAAAGAACCAACAGTTTTCAACGATAAAGCAGAACTTAGCTGACGTCATAAAAAAACCTAATCAGAAGTAAGAGCTTAAAATTGAGGAGCTTAACAGCGAGGTGATTAACAAATTCTCGAGCACTCAAGGTTAGATTGATATGAAAAAATGCTATTCGAATCAGGTCAAGCAAAGTCAGCCTTTAGAAGTTACAGAGGTACACATTACCATATATAAACAGAGAACAATTTTATCTAAATTGTGGGTCGTAACAATTAATGAAATAAGTCTTTTTGCGCCGTGACGTTTTAAACAATTATTAGACTTACTTCAATCTGGGCAACCTTTTCCTATTCATGTATGTTTGTCGGAAGGTGGAATATTAATGAGTCTATCGACTTTATGAACCTTAAACTTTTATCTTTATCAATAATTTCTGTCTGCTATTTTGAACCAGATTGTTTACAACCTCGAGCAAAGTGCTCTATCGGCTTATTTGACGTCAAAATTCAAGGACGTCACGTAGAATGTTTTGCACGTTTTAGGCACAGCTGGTTAAGTCAATAAAAACATGTTTTTTATTGACACAGAGGCATGAATTTGGCGATAACAATCTAACCCTTAGACAAAATGTTGTTTCAATATTTTGGTATTTAGAAATGCCTCAGATTAGAGCGCTGATCAACCAAGCTGTTCATATTTAGAGAGAATGAAAGAACATGAACAAAAAAGCTGAAACAATGAATTTATGTTTACAATTACTTTAGTAAGACATTTCGAGAGGAAACCAAATTACTTTGTCGAACTTCAAGCAATTTTTCGGAAAAGCTCGAGGAGAATTTTAACGAGACAGTTTGCGCGAGGCTGCGCGTAGCACAAAATGTTATAATCTACGTCTCCAGTTTTTCAAAAACCTTTCTGTGTTCGGAGAGAAAGAACTCTTTGGACTAAAGTTGTGCAGCTAATTTGAAGCAAATTTGCTAGAGGGCCCTTGAGTACAATTTCCTTCAATATGAAAACTGAAAAATTGAGAACCTTAATTTTAATATAATTTTACCAGATGTAAGACTACATGCACGTCAATTATTTTTTTAGAAATAAAAGATTTTCACGGGAAATTAAAGTTCAACAAGAGCAAAAGTCGCAAGGAAAATGTAGCTGAAACAAACAAAAAAGTAGTTTCTCAAACAATCAGCAGCGATCAGTTTACTCGATTGAAATACCAAACAATAAAGGGTCTGAAAATGATTTCAATGATAAGCTCAAGAACTCTTAAATTGTTCGCTTTTATAATTTTGCTTTAATTAAAATATACCAGACTGATGAAATATGTACTTACCGAATGAAAAGATCACCAAAACTTAGAGTTCTAGAATATGTCAATAAATTTCCTTTTCCGGTTTCCTTCCAATTTTCAAACACAGGGATAAATTTCTATTACAAGGAATAAAATTCTCAGGGATAAAGTTCTATTACAATCTGACAAGACTCAGTTTCTCGGTTAATAGAAGTTTACCACCAAATAAATTGTTCTGAATATGAACAAATATTTGTAGTTATGAAAAAAAAGGTGTTTGCTAACATGCCACTTTCTTCGTAAATATGAATTCTTAAAATTTTCTAAAATGAATTAAATCAGAAAAAAAGCTAGCTTTGACCTATACATACCTAACCAAAAAGCGCCACACAACATTAGATTGTGAAGAAAAATTGTCGCCTTAAAACAACTTACTTTGAAAAAGACGAAAAATCAGAAAGTTCAAGTTTTCATGCTAGATTATTTGATGGTCTTAAAGCTGAGACGGTAACAATTAAGGAGCATTAAGGAGAATATTATAATCAAAAAAATTTTTTGATGCATCATTTGTTGTATCAAAACAGGCGAGAGAAAATTTCGAAATTTTATTTGCGATTAATGAAAATTTTTTGAGCCCACTGTAAAACAGTAGGAACACTGTGATCGCAATTCTCAGATCCTGATTGTGAAGTGCCATGTAAAATCAACAGAACCAACACATCAGCAGTAAAAGACTGCCAGCATGGTGATTGATTTAGTTTAATTGAATGTACTGCAGTTAAAGTGGACATTGATCCATTTTCAGGTTTTCTAAACCTAATTGAGAAATTAAACAAAACTATTTTTCCTTGTACCTCACCGATAAAAAAAATGTGCGTTTTTCTGATTGGTATTGCACTTTCATGCTTTTTTAGCTCAGTCGAAAGAAAACGTAAATCGTACGTCTTCATTATATTTTTCATTGTTGTTTGTTTGTTTTTTAAATCAATTTCATTTTAAAACTTCGTATGGCTTCTGAAAGATAGCAGACGGGAAAAGTATCGAGAGCACATCGCGATGTCTCGAAAAACTCAGGCAAACCGTACAGCTTATAATCCGTTTAACAGTCAGATTTGCGAAAAATTAATTCGTGAGCTGATGCACACTGATGACAATGTAGTTCTTTTTTAGCTGCTCTAAAATTGAGACAATCTAGGCAATAAAAACCAACAGATTCAATTAAATAGCTCAAACTTGAAGGATTGAGGACTATATTTCAGTGCAACTAATCATTTTTTTCGAAAATGAACAGTTCGGTGGCTTTTTTGTTTCACTGAATAGTGCTCTCACTGAGTTGACGGCAGTGATGTATTAGTTTGATTACTTAGGTAACAAGGAGGCTCGGTAATGTGCGATCGCACATAAGGTTCCGACCCCACTCATCCACAATTTTGGAACAATTGTCTACCAAATGAGGAACAGATAGAAAAACCCAACAATTCAATTAATTTTCAAACATAGCCGGCAGATTACCGGAACAGTTGCGAAAGAATAGACTTGCGTGCCGTATAAAACAGATGAAACCGATACAGAGCTAAATTGAAAACACAAATCGACGCCACTCAAAAAGCTATGTAAAAAACATTCAGCGATAAATTGATAAAGCTCGTTGATATTCATTCCGCAGAATCTTTTTATTAGGGAGCTTTACTGCACATATGAGTTCCTTTGACCTTAAACTAATTGAAATTAAATTAAGTTTTAAAGTGCAAAAGTCATTTTATTGAGTCAGGTAAGTCATGTTTTTCTCGAGAGATTGAGAAATGACGTCACGCACGCAAACACTGTTAGTGAGAGGAAGAAATCATTCAGAAAATTTGACTTTTTCAGCCTTGATGTGTGAACAAATGTAAAACGAAAAAAAGCGTCAGACGACGAAACAAAAAAAAGATAGCCTCCAAAGCGAATAACTCAGTTGAGTAAAAAAAATGATGCATTAGATTGATGAGATATGCCAATATTAAGCAAACGGGTCAAGACGAACAGCAAAATCAAACAACAACAACAGCAACAACAACAAACATTAATTACATCAAAAAATTTACTTCCATTTTAAAAACAAAACTTAATAACAAAGTCAAAATAGTGTCAGATAAAACTGAAGCTAAATAAAATAATTTGTAAAAGATATGGGTCAGGCCAATAATAAGGCTTGGTAACAATTGGACAAAAAAAACAAAAAAAGTTAAAATCAGTTGAAAACAAGTTGAAAAAATCGCTTATTTTATTAAGAAAAAAACAATTAGTTTCAAAGTAATGAAAGGCATAGCAAATCAAATAAAATGTCACACAGGTTTAAGATCTCCAATACTTCTATATAAGGAATTAAGAACTACTGTCGGTATTCAATTTTTAATGCGGTTACAAAAAGGCCAACAAATAGACAACAAACAAAAAATCATTTAAAAATTGTCAGAAAACGCTTTCGAAGCCGTAAAGCCATACTTTTGCCCCGAAAACATGTTTGATTTCAGCTTCGGCGAACACCGATAAGGTATTATGTGACCGCTAATTAATGAAACTAGGTAACAAGTAGACAAAATAAAAAGGCAAAATTAAGTAATACTTGTTTTTTTTTCGAAAAAAAATTTTATTTCCAAAGAGATGAAAGCCATTAATTACAAAATGAAATAATTAAATAGGTTCGTCTATTCTTCCAGGGGAAAACCTTGATACCGGCAATTATCCAGAATATGTCTTACGTCTACAAAGAGAACGTTAAAAACGACTAAAATCAAAATTTAATTTACATTTTTTTTGGAAAACCCGTGTCCAAGCCAGTAAAGTCCTAACGAATTCGTTTAAAACATTAGACTTTGTGAAACCATTTTTTTGACAGCTTCCCTTGGCAGCAATATTGTCATATTCGGCCAGTAATTAACATGACTAGTTTACAAACAGAAATTATAAGGAACAAAGTCGTGTTTAAAAGTGATGAAAGACATCAGCTATCTACTAATATCGGAACACTGGCTCATCCATTTTTCCATTGAAACAGTGTCATTGTACAGAAAATTTCATACGACTAAAAAGACAAAGTAAAAAAATAAAAAATTCACTTAAATTCTTCGAGAAAGCAGTGTCGATGCCGTCAAAACCATAATCTATATCTATAAGGATTATAATATTATCAATTGTGCTCTATTTTAAACGCCAAAAATGTAATATGTGAACTGTCAATAGCGTGACAATGTGACAAATTTAGCAAATGTGAAAAAATAGGCAAATAACTAAAAAGGAAGAGAAAATTTTAAATCTAGTAGTATCAAAGCAAGAAAATCATACCTTAAGCCGTGAAACCGCAATAAAGACTGGATTTGAATTTAGTAGAAAGAGGAAGCATTTTTTCATTGCTGACACTAATCGACAAGTTGACGAAATTAAGAGAAAAATGGAGGCAAAGTTCAATAAGCCATTATCTATTTAAAAACCAAATTATTTTAAAAGTCAAGCGACCATAAGCTTTCAAGTAATAAACTCGACAAACTATTTTGGATCCAATTAGGAAGTCAATTGGACCTATCAATGGTGAGCATTTAATTGAAACTTTCTTTAACTTAATTAATATAAAAAAGACAGAACTTTTTTTTTATAAAAAGACCGACTGATTACAATACGAATTATTTGTGGATTGTAACAGTCCAAGTTTGGACCAAAACTAGCCCTGCTAATGCTGTTCGTCCATTAAGAAAACTTTATTTTTTGAGTGTTATAGATATAGATATTTTGTTTGTCAAAAAATCAAAAATAAATGCCGCGTTTTTGAAAATCAACGGGTAAAGTTAGCAAAAAACGGCAAAGTTTTAATAACGGAGAAATAGCATCGGAAATTGAATACAAATAGCCCCCTTTTGAGTCTACAAAGAATGTGTTAGTGGTGTTTGGGTGTGTACTTCCTGCAAATTTAATCAAAGTGGACTAAAGAAACTTATTGCGTGCTGTTTTTTATGAAGAACTCTGAAATTTGAAATACTTAGCCAGAATTTTTGACAAAATAAATAAAAATAGCCGAGAATATTTTTTTGTCTTTAAAAATAAAATCAATAAACACTTTTTTATAAATTTTTAACAAATTTAGCAAAATTGGCGAACTTTTATTCGAAAATTTGCGAAAATTCCGGAAAATGTGAATAAAATCGCCGGAATTCACTCTATTTTCTGAAAAGTTCAAACCTCGATAACTCCGTAAAAAACAAAAATCAAAAAAATCTTTTTAATTCTGTATTCTACACTGGACAAGCTTTCTAATGATACAAGTCTCAACTCTCTACGGTGAATATATCGATCGGCCAAAATTGACTGAACAAAAACAAACCCATTTGAGTATATAGTTCCTCCCCCCTCAAGAGGGTCGGAACAATAAAAACAAACATAAGTATGAAGTCTTATGAATCAATCATGAAGCATAATCAATCAAAATGAAGCAATCTGACTTTTGAGCCCCGCTTTTTTAAAAATAGAGAACAAAAAAAATAAGATGCCTCCTTAAGGTTTGATTTACTTTTCTTCATTGAAACCAATTCTGCATCTCCGCAGAAGACATCGATCAGCTAAAATTTATTCCACAGAGAATTGGGGTAAAATTTGCAAGAAAAAACTCAATTTCACCATCTGATAAGGCTGCTATTACAAACGCAATCGGATGTGCAAATCATATCGGAAAAATTTAATTTTTGATTAAGGAATTTTTTTTGGATTTTTTCTGTTCAATTGATTTTTTTTACCAGATTTCCAGTATTTTTTAAAAATAATTGTATCCAAGCCAGTGCTCAGAATTAGTTTTTTTTAAAAAGATGAGTATATAATTAATGTTTTTAAACCTAACTTCAACATCCGAACGTATTTGAAACTAGAAAAGGTGAGGAAAAATTGAAAATTTGATAATTTTTAGAGTTTTTTTTGATAATTTGATAATTGAGTTTTTAAAATCAAAACAAAAAACTTAAAATGTCACTTCAACAATCGAAGGTTTTTCAGGACCTTTTAATGGTGCCCCATTTATCTCTCGGAAAAGATATTTACCGGCGAAAAATTGGCTTTGCGAAAAAGACGGGCTGTTAAGTTCCTAAATCCCCTTTCATATAGAATTGGAAGCTAGTACATCACGTGAGCTAGGGTGTTGCAAAGAACATGCACCCAGCAAAGCTTAGGGGAATAAACGAACGATATCAGAATTCATTTGAAAATCAACTTTATTCAAATGATGTAACAAAAAACTTAAGGCCCACTGTCATTCAGTTTCTGTAGTCAATTGACACCAATACAGCGTTTCTTTTTCAACCGCAAAAAATCACGTCAGATGAAGTGGCTTATAGACAGAGTACCAAAATAATAGCTACAAATATGAGAGCAATTAATTTCGCATTAAATTTGGTCATAATATAAGCGTAACTATATCAAGGATAAAATGTTTTCTATATTACAAAAAATACATATGACTGTGTACGAAAAAAATACCCAACTCAGCAACGATCAGAGGATAGCGTATGTCAATTTGCAGCAAGAGCACAAAATCGAAAACCAAAAATTGGAACATTAGGCCGAAAATGAAATTTATGTTAAATGAAGCGGCTAAGTATATTTCAAAAAAGCTATGGTGTTCACTGTTTCAAGTTGTGCTAAGATGATCAGTTTTGACAGATTCATAGCAAGTTCTACGCGCTGCCGACTCGTGGAGTACATTTTAATTACCACAATGTCCCAATCGTTTATTTTGGATCCACCTTGCGTAGTACGGTCCACGCCTCGGATGTTAGTTGGAACTCATTTAAGTTCAAAAAACAGCATAAAAAGCAGAGCAAAACTCAATATGCCGAGAGCATTCTTTATTATTAACAGTAGACTGAATCACGCGTCCAAAAAGAACAATAATAAGCAAAATACTCATAGCCAATTCAAACTAAAATGAATTGGTATAGATCTATAATTTGAGCACCGTCTGGTTGAAAACTTACATGACCAACCTCTACGAGCAGACCAAGCTATGATTCAGTTACAAAAAAATAGAGATCGCATAAAGCACGAGAAACTAAGAGTGAAATTCACTTTTAAGAAGCAAAAACTGTGTGAAAAGAACACTGGGTAATAAATGAACATGACAAAAGAAAATGCCAAATTTTAAGTAACCGCAATTTCTGGCAGAAAAGTTTAAAGAGAAGCAAAAACCATAGCAGGTAGAATCCAGCAACGGTGGTTTAAATTGTCTTTAGCCATTTACATGTTATGCTGCCATATGACCATGCGCTATACAAAAGCAATAGCCTGTCAGAAGAAACTATAAACATACTTTCAAGTTGTCAACGAAATGCGACAAACTCAATATAATCAGTTTCCAGCTACAGGCTACGTGACTGAACTTGTGACGTTGAGAACTTGTGACGGTTATCTTTCACCGATGTTAAGTGAGAATTTTGAAATGACTGAGACATATTGTTGCCGTTCTAAGATAAGAGCCTAAATTGCCGATTGTAACTGAGAGCCTAAATTTACCGCGCAGTCGATATCACAACAAAATCAACTTTAATGTCAAATAAAAATGTCAAATAAAACAACCGACTAACGTCGGAGAATTGCTCTCAAACGAAAGGCTAGCGGTTGGCTCCATCAGCAGCTAGCCACGGTTTAGTGAGGCTAGATAAACCTTAAATGAAGGGGCGTGAGGTGAGCGCAGAGGGGGGGGGGGGTGCAAAAGTGGTGGGGGCAACGGTGCGAGGGGGATCATTGGCTGCACGAGCCCTTACGGCCTGAACGATGTGCAGTCCCGGGGGGTGATGTAGTGGTGGGGTGGGATAAATTTCTAAAAACCGCCCTTCACACCATAAGTATAAGTCTCCAAAACAGTTTCTGTGAATCGCATAATTGCAAACTAGGGTGCTGAAAGGCTAAGAGAACTTAATGCCTAATTGGGGCTCTTTATCTCATTTCTGAGACCGAAAAGACTAATGGGCCCTACGAAACATTGGTAAAGCGAAAAATTGCATAAAAAAGAAAATAGACCAACAGGATTAATACAATTGCTAAAAAATTTGTTTGAGAGCAATTAACAATGATTTCGTAAAAAGTACTAGTTAAAACATTTATGATAAAAAAAACTGATATAATTCAGCGTAAATGAGGTTAATAGATGATGACATCACGCCAAATAAACGCGGCTGATGTGCTGTATTAACAAAGGATTTAAGGGAAAGATATATAATATATATATAGCTTGAGAAAAATAAAAAGTGAACAAGAAAGAACGCAAGAATTATCAACAGACAGACACACACAGAGAGAGAGAGAGAGAGAGAGAGAGAGAGAGAGAGAGCACCAAGAATATTTTTCATGCTGAGAATCGAGTCTGCAATTTCGAGTTTTCAGGCATTGTTAGTAATTGAATATAGAAAAATGAAAAAATGCAAAAAACCTTCCTGAATTTTATTTTTCTAAAAATGCCTAATTTGGGCTCCCTCTTTATTCCATTTCTGAGGACAAAAAAAACTAATGGGTCAGTTGCAAAAAAATAAAACCAACAGGAATAAAAGAATTGCTAAAACCTTCGTTGGAGAGCAATTGACAATGATTTCCTAAAAAGTACTAGTTAAGACAATTATCATAAAACATCTCTGATATAATTCAGTGTGAATGAGGTTAATAGACGATGACATCACGCCACATAAATGTGGCTGATGTGCTGCATCAACAAAGGATTTAAGGGAAAGATATATAATATATATATATATATATATATATATATATATATAGCTTGAGAAAGATAAAAAGTGAACAAGGAAGAGAAGGCAAGAATTCTCAACAGACAGAGAGAGAGAGAGCACAAGGAATATTTTCCATGCTGAGAATCGACTCTGCAATCTCTAGTTTTCAGGCATTTTTTGAAATTGAACATAGAAAATGAAAAAAATGCAAAAAATAAAAAACCCTACCTGATTTTTATTTTTCCAAAACATGCCTAATTGGGGTTCCCTCTTTATTCCATTTCTGAGGACAAAAAAAAACAAATGGGTCAGTTGCAAAAAAATAAAACCAACAGGAATAAAAGAATTGCTAAAACCTTCGTTTGAGAGCAATTAACAATGATTTCGTAAACAGTACTAGTTAAGACATTTATGCTAAAACGTCCGATATAATTCAGGGTAAATGAGGTTAATAGATGATGACATCAGGCCACATAAAAGCGGCTGATGTGCTGCATCAACAAAAGATTTAAGTGAAAGATATATTATATATATATAGCTTGAGAAAGATAAAAAGTGAACAAGGAAGAGAAGGCAAGAGTTCTCAACAGACAGAGAGAGAGAGAGAGCACCAGGAATATTTTCCATGCTGAGAATCGACTCTGCAATCTCTAGTTTTCAGGCATTGTTTGTAATTGAACATAGAAAAAAAATGAAATGCAAAAATTAAAAAACCCTACCTGATTTTTATTTTTCCAAAACATGCCTAATTGGGGCTCCCTCTTTATACCATTTCTGAGGACAAAAAGACTAATGAGTCAGACGAAACATTGGTCAAGCAAAAAATTGCAAAAAAAAGAAAACCAACAGGAATAATACAATTGCTAAAAACTTCGTTTGAGAGCAATTAACAATGATTTCGTAAAAAGTATTAGTTAAGACATTTACCATAAAACATCTCTGATAAAATTCAGCGTGAATGAGGTTAACAGATGATGACATCACGCCACACAAATGTGGCTGATGTGCTGCATCAACAAAGGATTTAAGGGAAAGATATATAATATATATATATATTATATATATATATATATATATAAATATATATATATATATATATATATATATATAGCTTGAGAAAGATAAAAAGTGAACAAGGAAGAGAAGGCAAGAATTCCCAACAGACAGAGAGAGAGCACCAGGGATATTTTCCATGCTGAGAATCGACTCTGCAATCTCTAGTTTTCAGGCATTTTTTGAAATTGAACATAGAAAAAAAATGAAATGCAAAAATTAAAAAACCCTACCTGATTTTTATTTTTCCAAAACATGCCTAATTGGGGTTCCCTCTTTATTCCATTTCTGAGGACAAAAAAACTAATGGGTCAGTTGCAAAAAAATAAAACCAACAGGAATAAAAGAATTGCTAAAACCTTCGTTTGAGAGCAATTAACAATGATTTCGTAAACAGTACTAGTTAAGACATTTATGCTAAAACGTCCGATATAATTCAGGAAAAATGAGGTTAATAGATGATGACATCAGGCCACATAAAAGCGGCTGATGTGCTGCATCAACAAAAGATTTAAGTGAAAGATATATTATATATATAGAGCTTGAGAAAGATAAAAAGTGAACAAGGAAGAGAAGGCAAGAGTTCTCAACAGACAGAGAGAGAGAGAGAGAGAGAGAGCACCAGGAATATTTTCCATGCTGAGAATCGACTCTGCAATCTCTAGTTTTCAGGCATTGTTTGTAATTGAATATAGAAAAATGAAAAAATGCAAAAAACCTTCCTGATTTTTATTTTTCCAAAACATGCCTAATTGGGGCTCCCTATTTATACCATTTCTGAGGACAAAAAGACTAATGAGTCAGACGAAACATTGGTCAAGCAAAAAAATTGCAAAAAAAGAAAACCAACAGGAATAATACAATTGCTAAAAACTTCGTTTGAGAGCAATTAACAATGATTTCGTAAAAAGTATTAGTTAAGACATTTACCATAAAACATCTCTGATAAAATTCAGCGTGAATGAGGTTAATAGATGATGACATCACGCCACATAAATGTGGCTGATGTGCTGCATCAACAAAGGATTTAAGGGAAAGATATATAATATATATATATATATATATAAATATATATATATATATATATATATATATATATATAGCTTGAGAAAGATAAAAAGTGAACAAGGAAGAGAAGGCAAGAATTCCCAACAGACAGAGAGAGAGAGCACCAGGGATATTTTCCATGCTGAGAATCGACTCTGCAATCTCTAGTTTTCAGGCATTTTTTGAAATTGAACATAGAAAAAAAATGAAAAAAATGCAAAAATTAAAAAACCCTACCTGATTTTTATTTTTCCAAAACATGCCTAATTGGGGTTTCCTCTTTATTCCATTTCTGAGGACAAAAAAAAACTAATGGGTCAGTTGCAAAAAAATAAAACCAACAGGAATAAAAGAATTGCTAAAACCTACGTTTGAGAGCAATTAACAATGATTTCGTAAACAGTACTAGTTAAGACATTTATGCTAAAACGTCCGATATAATTCAGGGTAAATGAGGTTAATAGATGATGTCATCAGGCCACAAAAAAAATGCTGATGTGCTGCATCAACAAAAGATTTAAGTGAAAGATATATTATATATATATAGCTTGAGAAAGATAAAAAGTGAACAAGGAAGAGAAGGCAAGAGTTCTCAACAGACAGAGAGAGAGAGAGAGCACCAGGAATATTTTCCATGCTGAGAATCGACTCTGCAATCTCTAGTTTTCAGGCATTGTTTGTAATTGAATATAGAAAAATGAAAAAATGCAAAAAAAAACCTTCCTGATTTTTATTTTTCCAAAACATGCCTAATTGGGGCTCCCTCTTTATACCATTTCTGAGGACAAAAAGACTAATGGGTCAGACGAAACATTGGTCAAGCAAAAAAATTGCAAAAAAAGAAAACCAACAGGAATAATACAATTGCTAAAAACTTCGTTTGAGAGCAATTGACAATGATTTTGTAAAACGTATTAGTTAAGACATTTACCATAAAACATCTCTGATAAAATTCAGCGTGAATGAGGTTAATAGATGATGACATCACGCCACATAAATGTGGCTGATGTGCTGCATCAACAAAGGATTTAAGGGAAAGATATATATAATATATATATATATATATATATATATATATATATATATATATATAAATAAATATATATATATATATAGCTTGAGAAAGATAAAAAGTGAGCAGGAAAAAGAAGGCAAGAATTCTCAGCAGACAGAGAGAGAGCACCAGGAATATTTTCCATGCTGAGAATCGACTCTGCAATCTTTTGTTTTCAGGCATTTTTTGAAATTGAATATAAAAAAATGAAACGCAAAAAAAAACTACATGATTTTTATTTTTCCAAAACATGCCTAATTGGGGCTCCCTCTTTATTCCATTTCTGATGACAAAAAAAAACTAATGGGTCAGTTGCAAAAAAATGAAGCCAACAGGAATAAAAGAATTGCTAAAACCTTCGTTTGAGAGCAATTAACAATGATTTCGTAAAAAGTACTAGTTAAGACATTTATGCTAAAACGTCCGATATAATTCAGGGTAAATGAGGTTAATAGATGATGACATCAGGCCACATAAAAGCGGCTGATGTGCTGCATCAACAAAAGATTTAAGTGAAAGATATATTATATATATATAGCTTGAGAAAGATGAAAAGCGAACAAGGAAGAGAAGGCAAGAATTCTCAACAGACAGAGAGAGAGAGTGAGAGAGCACCAGGATTAATTTCCATGCTGAGAATCGACTCTGCAATCTCTAGTTTTCAGGCATTGTTTGTTATTGAATATAGAAAAATGAAAAAAAAAAAAGCAAAAAAAACCTTACTGATTTTTATTTTTCCAAAACATGCCTAATTGGGGTTCCCTCTTTATACCATTTCTGAGGACAAAAAGACTAATGGGTCAGACAAAACATTGGTCAAGCAAAAAAAATGCAAAAAAAAGAAAACCAACAGGAATAATACAATTGCTAAAAACTTCGTTTGAGAGCAATTAACAATGATTTCGTAAAAAGTACTAGTTAAGAAATTTATCATAAAACATCTCTGATATAATTCAGCGTGAATGAGGTTAATAGATGATGACATCACGCCACATAAATGAGGCTGATGTGCTGCATCAACAAAGGATTTAAGGGAAAGATATATAATATATATATATATATATATATATATATATATATAATATATAAATATATATACATATATATATATAGCTTGAGAAAGATAAAAAGTGAGCAAGAAAGAGAAGGCAAGAATTCTCAAGAGAGAGAGAGAGAGAGAGAGCGAGAGAGAGCACCAGGAATATTTTCCATGCTGAGAATCGGCTCTCCAATCTCTAGTTTTCAGGCATTTTTTGAAATTGAATATAGAAAATGAAGAAAATGCGAAAAATGAAAAAAAAACCTACCTGATTTTTATTTTTCCAAAACATGCATAATTGGGGCTCCCTCTTTATCCCATTTCTGAGGACCCAAAGACTATGGGTCAGACGAAACATTGGTCAAGAGAAAAAATTGCAAAAAAGAAAACCAACAGTAATAATACAATTGCTAAAAACTTCGTTTGAGAGCAATTAACAATGATTTCGTAAGAAGTACTAGTTAAGACATTTATGATAAAACGTCTGATATAATTCAGCGTAAATGAGGTTAATAGATGACATCAGGCCACATAATAGCGGCTGATGTGCTGCATCAACAAAAGATTAAAGTGAAAGATATATATATATATATATATATATATATATAAATATATATATATATATATATAATATATAATATATATATATATATATATATATATATATAAATTAAATATATATATATATATATATATATATATATATATATATACATATACCTTGAGAAAGATAAAAAGTTATCAAGAAAGAGAAGGCAAGAATTATATTTATATATATATATATATAT